>NC_041392.1:644750422-644814470 GCF_002162155.2 Triticum dicoccoides
CCGTCGCCCCGCCCCGTCGCCGCCCCGAGCCTGTCGCCGCCCCACCCCGTCGTCGCCCCGCACTGGCGCCGGGCCTTTAGGTTGATGATGTTGATGATATGATGATATGATGATGTTTTTTTTCTGTTGATGATATGATGATGTTTTTTCTTCTGTTGATGATATGATGATGTTTTTTTTTCATATATGCATTTTTTCATATATGTATTAATTTTTTAAGTTGTTAGTAGATATCGATTTTAGGTTAGTGCATTTTATCACTGATTTTAGGTTAGTTGAGCCTCTTTAGTGCATTTTATGTTTGTTGCATTTTAGGTTTGTGCATTTTATGTTAGTGGAGAGGAAAAAGTAAAATAAGGAAGGAAAATAAGTAGAGAAAGAAGGAGAAGAAGAAGGAGAAGAAGAAGGATAAGACGAGGAGAGGAAGAAAAGGAAGAGGAGAAGAAGAAAGGAATAGAGGAGAAGAAGAAAAAATAGAAAAAAATAGAAAAGGAAGAGGAGAAGAAGAAAGGAATAGAGGAAAAGGAAGAGGAAAAAAATAGAAAAAATAGAAAAAATAGAAAGGAATAGAGGAGAAGAAGAGGAAAGAAAGAAGAAGAGGAGAGGAAAAGAAGAGGAGAAATAAATAAGAAGAAGAAAAAAGAAGAAAAAGAAGAGGAGAAGGAAGAAAGGAATAGTGGAGAAGAAGAGAAAATAGAATATTTTCTCTTCTTCTCCACTATTCCTTTCTTCCTTCTCCTCTTCTTTTTCTTCTTTTTTCTTCTTCTTATTTATTTCTCCTCTTCGAGGGGTCGAGGGTCGGGAACTAGGGTAGAGGGTCGAGGGTCGTTAAGGGGTCAAGGGTCGAGGGTTTCAGGGTCGAGGGTTCGAGGGTTCTATAGGTTCGAGGGTCGAGGGTTCCAGCAGGGTCGTCTAGGGGTCGAGGGTTTGAGGGTCGTCAAGGGTTCGAGGGGTCGAGGATCGCCGAGGGGTCGAGAGAGGTTTCCTAGTGTCAAAGTATTGAAGAAATCCATGCCTTCATCATTAGCCGGAAGTAACCAGGGCATGTTGGTACGAAGTTCTGCAAAGTTGTTCTGGAATGGAGTCCCGGATAGAATAATCCGCCTTTTGGTACGAATTCAGGAAAGGCCTTCCAAATAGCGATATTCGGAAGGCTCTTGCTGAACTTTGTACCAAAAAGCGAATTATCCTATCTGGGACTCCGTTCCAGAACAACTTTGAAGAGCTTCGTACCATCATGCACATGTTACTTTCGCCTAATGATGAAGACATGGTTTTGTTGAATCCTTTGACACTAGGCAACCTCCCGACCCCTCGGCGATCCTCTCGAACATGAGAAGAAGAAAGGGTCGTCTAGGGGTCGAGGGTTCGAGGGGTCGAGGATCGCCGAGGGGTCGAGAGAGGTTTCCTAGTGTCAAAGTATTGAAGAAATTCATGCCTTCATCATTAGCCGGATGTAACTAGGGCATGTTGGTACGAAGTTCTGCAAAGTTGTTCTGGAATGGAGTCCCGGATAGAATAATCCGCCTTTTGGTACGAATTCAGCAAAGGCCTTCCAAATAGCGATATTCGGAAGGCTCTTGCTGAACTTTGTACCAAAAAGCGAATTATCCTATTTGGGACTCTGTTCCAGAAAAACTTTGAAGAGCTTCGTACCATCATGCACATGTTACTTTCGCCAAATGATGAAGACATGGTTTTGTTGAATCCTTTGACACTAGGCAACCTCCCGACCCCTCGGCAATCCTCTCGAACATGAGAGGAAGAAGAGGGTCGTCTAGGGGTCGAGGGTTCGAGGGTTCTTCTCCTCTATTCTTTCTTCTCCTCTTTTTTTCTTCTTCTTCCTCTTTTTTTATCGGGAACGAGGGTCGTCGAGGGACATAGATGTAGTGTCATCGTTGTCGATATATACCCCCTCCCGATGGCACTAATATATCCATCTGTCATGTTCGAATAATAATTGCCATGTTGTAAATATTTGTAGAAACTATGGACACCGCCCTAGACGAAGCAACAAAAGAAGCGTTGTTGAGGGACATAATCGCAGAAGGAAGTGATGCCATCTCGTTGTTTCTCAAAGAAACCGATGGTCTGGAAGGAGAGGGTGAACAAGCTGGCTACGGTGACCTAATGCCGGTGCAAGAAGAAGAACATGAGGACGGCTCCGGTGACCCAATGCCGGTGCAAGAAGGAGACCGTGATGACGGCTCCGGTGACCGAACCGAGTCCGGCTAGGTATATATATTAGTTAAGCCTATGCTGACTAGCTGATTGATGCATTCATTGTTTTGGTATGTACACATATTAATTAAGTCTTTGTTCTTTTTTCTAGCCCTCCGGATCGAGCACAACTTCAATAAAGAGACGAGGCCCGAAGAAAAAGTTGAGCTCGGATGAAAAGTTTGAGATCATAGCAATCGCGCCCGACGGCCAACCTATTGAACCCCTCCAGACAAAGAGCACATTTGTTGCTCAGTGCGGGGTTCTGGTTAGGGACAAGATCCCAATAAGCATCCAGCAATGGTTTAAGCTGACTATAGAAGACCCTGAGGTCTCTTATGTCAATGATATGCAGAAAAATGATCTTTGGACTGAGCTGAAGTCAAATTTCACCCTACCGCCTAAGGATAATCCAGAGAACCCAGTTAAAGAGAAATTAATCAAGTCTTTTGCTCTGAAGAGGATGGCAGAACTATTCAGGAGGTGGAAGAAAGAGGTGAATAAGTTTGTCAAAAATAATGAGACACCAGAATTCAAGGGCAGATATGAGAAGATCAGAGATCACTTGCCCGCATTTGTGGCCCACAAGACATCCGAAAAGAGTCAGAAGATGTCGGCGATAAACAAGCAAAATGCTGCGAAGAAGAAGCTTCACCATCGCACGGGGTCAGGTGGCTACCTCGTAGCCCGGCCTAAGTGGTCCAAGACTGAGAATGATCTGGTTCATAAAGGGATCGAACCAGAGACAATTAACTGGCCAGACCGTTGCCGGACTTGGTTCTTCGGGGCTGGCGGAACCCTGGACCCTGTAACAGGGAAGTGCATTTGGACGAATGATCAAATGGACATACCAGTCAGTAAGATTAAGCAGTATATCGAAGCAGCGCAGGAAGGGACGTTCTTTCCAGACAGAGAGAACGACGAGCTCACAATGGCCCTCGGGAATCCTGAGCACCCTGGACGGACACGAGGCACGCCACGCTCCATTCCGTGGAAGGTTGGGTTTCCGGACGCAGGCGGTTACAAATCCCATGAGAGGAGGAAAAAAGTGCAGTAGACCCAAATGCAGGCGCTGCAAGCAAGGGTAGACGCGATAGAGGAACGAGAAGCAAATCGCAGCAAATGTACTGCCGAAGCCTCCCCCAAAGCTACCCCGCCATCTCAGCGCAGAAGCAGCGTGGCTTCCACCGAGCTGCTTCAGCCGGAGCATGCCTTGACGGCTCCTACCAACTATCCCCTGGATGCTCTAACGGAGTCTGAAAATTGCCACCTTATGACGCAATGGATGAATTTGAAGGTCAAGGTGGCTGTTGGCTCTGTTTATCCTACTGAACCCGGCGCAACTTTTCACTGCCGGCCGATTCCAGAAGGATATGCTAGGGTGATGGTGGATGAGATAACGGAGGGATTTGAGGACCTCCAACTTGACCACCCTACCGGTGAAGGGGAGACTCGGCTGGGGTCTGCTCTGAAGACTCCATGCCTATGGCGGAAGGAGCTCATCAACCTTCTAAACTGGATGCCACCGCCTCCTCCTCCTCCTTCGGCGAGTCAGGGCACTCCGCCTCCACCGCTTCCTCCTCCGGCGAGTGACGATCAGGGCCCTCAGCCGGCTCCTTCTCTGGCGCGTGGCGGCACTCCGCCTCCTTCTCTGCCTGCGCCGACGCGCCCGAGCAGCCAGCCTCCTCCTTCTCTGCCTCGTCAGCAAGGGCGGAAGAGACCTGCCGCCGCTCCAGCTGCTCCGGCGCGTCGTAGTCCTTCTCCTCCGCCTCTTAAGCAAGTAAAGAAGACAACTGCTACGTCTACTCGGTCGGCGTCTAGCAGTACAACCAGAGGCGGGAGGACATACAGATTCGGTCCTTCTCTGAAGACTCCAGAGAAGTTACCATACGAGAGGACCCAGGAGGAGAACGCCGAGATCGCGCGAGAAGAAGTGAAGAAATTCTTTGAAGGGGTGAAAGCAAAGAAACATCCACCTCCGGAGGAGAAGGTAGATCGGGTGAAAGTGAAGCGCACTCTGGCTGCCCTGACAAAACCACCGAAGTCTGATCCGCCGAAAGGAAACTATGACCGCATTATTGGAAAGGAATTTGCCAAAGCGGAGCAGTCGGGAAGTACTGTCAGTGATCAAAGGCTGAAAGAACGACGAGCTGGGAAACAAATTGCCCAGCTCGGCGAACAAGCGAAGCAATCGTGCCCCCCGCTCAAGGTGCCTAGCCACAATGCCGCTAATGATCCGAGGATGGTGCCCGGTTATAGCAATCTTGCAGATTACCTGCCCGACGAAGTACATTATGAACCCATGGACGTGCAGATACAAAGATACGACTACGGGAAGCCTCTCGTCAAAGATGAAAGATCTCTATCAACGATGATGCGAAGATTGCATGATTGGTACATGAAAATCTGCAGAGACTCTGGGGGGAGGAGTACTTTGTATGTGAAAGTTAAAAAGGAGCATGACCTCGTTGGAATTGATCTGTTGCCTATTCCATTTGAGGAGTTCTATCAGTTTTTCAATCAATTGGCCCTCGATAAAACAACGGTCGCCTGCTACTGTCTGTAAGTAGTCCTACTTCTGTCATTAAGTTTCTCTATATAGCTTAGCTCTTTCATTGCATGTATTTATAATCATCCTCACTATATTATGCAGATTGAAGATCGCCGAATTGAAGAAAAGACAAGTCGGTGATATTGGGTTCATTAACACATATCTCATCGATGCAACTGAGGTTAAACTTCATGCCGCAGCTACCGAGGCCAACTTGCTACGATCGTTCGTAATAAATCAAAACAAAGATATAATACTCTTTCCTTACAACTTCAGGTGAGTGTTACTATCTTGTGCGTATTCGGTTTCCCTTATATATTAGTCAAGGTTATAGTAATGTAATTGATGAGTTATGCATGTGTGTGCAGTTTCCACTATATTCTCCTAGAGATTAAGCTTGAGCAGGGAGTAGTAACCGTCTTAGACTCTAAACGAAAAGATCCCCAGGACTATGCAGACATGACTCAAATACTCCAGAAGTAAGTTAAATCGATCATTATCCACCATATCAGCAACTTTGTTCATTTCCTGATATCAAGTAATTGTTTTCTTTATCCGGCAGGGTTTGGAGAAAATTCACCAAAACAGTTCCGGGACTGCCGAAGGAGCTGGAATTTAGACACCTGAAAGTAAGTACTATAGTAGCATGTTCCGCGCATCTCCTAGTGATTGAAGCGCTAGTTTCATCAATACCATTTAGCATTCTTGCTTATCAGTTTGATTGACCTCTATTTATTGTAAAGTGGTTGTGGCAGGAACAAGGGAATGATTTCTGTGGATACTACATCTGCGAGTCCAGCCGCCACACGACCTGTGAGCGGGGCGGGTACTCTAACGAACAATATGAAGTACGTAAATAACAACATTCACAATTTTATTTTATTACCATCATTTGTGTTGAGTTTCATTCATTCATATATATATGTATTGACCCCCTTCTTCAAATGAGATGTTTCGGAAGCGGGATGAACTCCTAGCACCAGCTCGCATGTGAGAAATTCAAGAGGAATTGGCGGCATTCTTTCTTGACCACGTGATCCCTGAAGACGGAGAATTCTATGTGGACCCTGAGTCCGTATGATTATATTTGTAAGAGATAATTATTGTATATATGTAGCCGGTAGTGTCAGATAGATATACGAGAACTAGTTGTTCGACCAATCTCTTGGAGAAGGAGAGGTGGTCGATATCACTTCTCTCTGTATGCATATATGTTCATGACGATCTTCTGTTTCCTTCGTTTGCTTACTAGCTAGCCAGCGTGTCTAGTCCTCTCTATACGTATGTATAGTACGTAGCGTCGACCAAGCACGGACATAAGAGAGGACACTTCTCTCTATTAATTATAGCTAGCTAACACAATATATGAAACACCTAAATTAACCCCCCAAAACCCCCAACCCCCCCCCTTTCAAAAAAAAACAAAAACCCCAGCCACAGAAATGCTGATGCATGGATGCCTATTGGTCCCGGTTGGTGCCACCAACCGGGACCAAAGGGTCTCCTGACTGGGCTCTGCGCACTGCCCACGTGGAGGGCCTTTAGTCCCGGTTCTGGATTGAACCGGGACTAAAGGGGGGAGGTATTAGTACCGACACTTTAGTCCCAGTTCCAGAACCGGGACTAAAGGCCCTTACGAACCGGGACTATAGGCCCTTTTTCTACCAGTGACTTATAGCTCTTAGTGCATCTGTTGCATGGCAATCCCTACTCCTTGCATTGATATCAATTGATGGCATTTCCATAGCCCGTTCGTTAGCCGCGTCGATGTGAGACTTTCTTACTTTTTTGTCTTCTCTATATTTACCCCTATCATGATACTCCATTCCACCCATAATGCTATATCCATGGCTTGCCCTCATGTATGAGTGAGGGTTGAAAAAGCTGAAGCGCGTTAAAAAGTATGAACCAATTGCTCGGCTTGTCATCGGAGTTGTGCATGATAAATATTTTGTGTTAAGAACACAGAACATGACAAGACTATATGATTCTGTAGGGATAGCTTTCTTTAGCATTGATATTTTGAAAGACACGATTGTTTATTGGGATGCCTGATACGTCCATTTTGCATCATGCTTTTATATTGACATTTATGGCATTATGGGCTGTTACTACACATTATATCACAATAATTATCTCTCTTCTCTCTTATTTTATAAGGTTTACATGAAGAGGGAGAATGCCGGCAGCTGGGGTTCTGGACTAGAAAAGGAGAAGATATTAGAGACCTATTCTGTACAACTCCAAAAGTCCTGAAACTTCACGGAGAATATTTTGGGAATACAAAAATATTGGGCGAAGAAAGCACCACAGGGGGGCCACCTGCCATCCACAAGGGTGGAGGACGCGCCCTGCCCCCATGGGCGTGCCTGAGGGAGTCCTGGATTAGGGGGTCCCCGGGCGTCCGGGCTATGTGACATGGGCCAGACTGGTGGGCCATGAAGATACGAGATAGAAGGCTTCCCCCGTGTCCGGATGGGATTCTCCTTGGCGTGGAAGGCAAGCTTGGCGTTCGAATATGAAGATTCCTTTTCTCTGTAAACCGACTATGTACAACCCTAGGCCCCTTCGGTGTCTATATAAACCAAAGGGTTTAGTCGGTAGAGGCACTCATAATCATACAGGCCTGACATCTAGGGTTTAGCCATTACGATCTCGTGGTAGATCAACTCTTGTAACCCCTATACTCATCATAGTTAATCAAGCAGGAAGTAGGGTATTACCTCCATTAAGAGGGCCCGGACCTAGGTAAACATCGTGTCCCCTACCTGCTGTTACCTTCGATCCTTAAACGCACAGTTCGGGACCCCCTACCCGAGAACTGCCGGTTTTGACACCGATATTGGTGCTTTCATTGAGAGTTCCTCTATGTTGTTGACGGAAGGTTCGATGGCTCGTTTGACCATCTGCAATGATGCTGTTTCAGAGGAGACTTTCCTCCCTAGCCAAATCTTTGTATTCAGCGGCTTCGCACTATGCGCCAACTCGATTGGCTACCTTGAACAGATCGCAGCCATGCCCCTAGTCATCAGATCAGTTTCCGGAACCTAAACTACGTCGCCGATATCTGAGGAGACTTGATCATCGAGGGATTCAAGGCCCCGACTGCCGTTCTGGCCTTAGATCCAGAGCAAACCACTGGATCCGGATGGGATGGCGCCATCAGCAAACCTAAAGACGAACATGACTCCCCTTGTTGCTAGAGCGCCGGACTCTCCTTCGGATTCTAAATCCGAACTCTCGAGGTCGAGTTGAACGGGCGCGGCCAAGCGGCTCTTGTCCCGGCCAGCCCGGCGGACTCTCGCTTCTCTGTCCAAAACTCACTCCTAAATGAGGATGTGGACTTAATGTGATCCCTCGCCAGTACAGAGGAATCGTTTCCGAATTACACCCAGCCCGGACCAGGGGCTGAGAGCGGGGAATTTTACGTCCCACCCACCACCCACTTCATAGCTACTGTCGAAGAAATAACCGACATGCTGGACTACGCCTCCGAAGACATCGACGGTATGGATGAAGATGCCGGAGACGAACAAGGCCAAGACCCTCCGGTTACCGGATGTTGGACGGCCACCTCCACATACGACGTATACATGGTGGATACACCTAAAGTGGATGACGACAACGACAAGAAGGATCCGGTTGAGGACCAGCCTGTCGAAGCACCTCCAAAACATCGACGTTAGCGGCGCCGCTCAAAATCACATCGCCAAAAATACCGCAATACCGACAACGAAGAAAATAACACTCCGGAGAACGCTGAAGACCCCGAAGCCCCTGTCGAGCCAACATCCGAACATGATGATTGGGAGGATGGGCAAGTTAATCCCGATGACCCTATTGGGAACGAGGGCTCGGAGGACAATAATTACCTACCGATCTCTGAAGAGGATGTGAGCCTCAGCGATGAAGATTTCATCGTGCCGGAGGAACCCCTCGAACAAGAGCGCTTTAAACGCCGGTTAATCGCCACTACAAGAAGCCTGAAAAGATGGAGAAGCAGCTTCGAGCTGATCAGGATCTACTCAATGATAGATGGACTAACGTCTTGGGTGCCGAGGAATACGGCCTCGAACGCCCAACTAAGAGTTACCCGAAGCGCAAGCTACTGCCTCAATTTGATGACGAGGCCCTTGAGCCCATCCGCCAAAGCATAAAACTGCTGACGAGCCCGACCGACAGCCACGTGGACGGGACAGACCGGCTACTCATGCCGAACACTAGCCCGTGCCACCCCTCATCAAGGCAAGGAGGTAACGGCCCCGGGCTATACCTACGACTTATGCAAGGACCTGGACAGTAGAGCCTGTCTGACAAGATCAATCTATGGATCGAGGGGGCGTGCTCCAATGTGCGAGGATGGCCATCCGACCTGGCAGAACAGACACAACCTCGCACGGGCCAAAAACTGCATACGGCCTCCGTCCGAATAACACTATGATGTCGCCCGGTACAGAGGCGCCACACACCCCCTATGCTTCACTGACGAAGAAATGGAACATCAGTTCCCAGAAGGGTTTAAACCCATTAACATAAAATCATACGACGGTACGACAGATCCCGCAGTCCAGATTGAATATTTTCTTCTCCACATTTACATGGCTCGCGGTGACGATCTACACGCCATCAAATATCTCCCCTTAAAACTTAAAGGACCAACACGACACTGGTTAAACATCCTCCCAGAAAATTGTATTGGTAGTTGGGAAGATTTGGAAGAGGCCTTTAGAGACAACTTCCAAGGTACCTATGTACGGCCCCCGGACGCCGATGACCTTAGTCACATAGTCCAGCAACCCGGAGAGTCAACCCGAAAACTCTGGACAAGGTTCTTCATTAAAAAGAACCAAATCGTCGACTGTCCGGATGCCGAAGCCCTAGCGGCCTTTAAACACAGTATCCATGACGAATGGCTCACTCGACACCTCGGCCAAGAGAAGCCAAAGTCCATGGCAACCCTTATAGCACTCATGACCCGCTTTTGCGCAGGAGAGGACAGCTGGTTAGCCAGTAACAACAACGGTACCAGCAACCCTGGTACTTCTGAAACCAAAAACAGCAGCGACAGGCCCCGACGTAACAAACACAAGCGTCAAAGTAACAATGATAATACCGTAGACACGGTGGTCAATGCCGGATTCAATAGTCCAAATTCGGTCAATAGAAGAAGCCATTCAAAATAATTAAAGACGGTTCATCTAGCCTGGACCGAATACTCGATCGACCTTGCCAGATTCACGGCACCCCCGACAAGCCTACCAACCATACCAACATAAGCTGTTGGTTGTTTAAACAGGCCGGTAAGCTAAACACCAGACATAAGGACAAGGGGTCGCCCAGTGAGGACGATGACGAGGGGCCTCACCCACCGAAAAGCGAGGGACAGAAGAAATTTCCCCTCGAGGTCAAAACAGTGAATATGATATACGCTGCTCACATCCCCAAGCGGGAGCGCAAGTGTGCTCTAAGGGACGTCTATGCGATAGAGACAGTCGTCCCAAAATTCAATCCATGGTTAGCCTGTCCGATCACCTTCGATCGCAAGGACCATCCGACTAGTATCCGTCACGGAGGCTCGGCTACATTGGTCCTCGACCCAATTATTGATGGATTCCACCTTACACGAGTTCTCATGGACGGTGGTAGTAGTATTAGCTTCCTCTATCAGGACACGTTTCGCAAAATGGGTATTGATTTGTCAAGAATTAAACCCACCAAAACTACCTTTAAAGGAGTAATACCTGGTGTAGAGGCCTGTTGCACGGGCTCAATCACATTGGGAGTCATCTTTGGCTCGCCGGACAACTTCCGAAGCGAGGACTTGACCTTCGATGTCGTCCCCTTTCATAGAGGCTACCATGGACTGCTCGGACGAACCGCGTTCGCTCACTTCAACGTGATCCTGCACTATGCCTATCTCAAACTCAAGATGCCCGGACCACGCGGTGTTATAAATGTCAATGGAAACATGGAGCGCTCCCTCCGTACCGCAGAGCACACCGCGGCCCTTGTAGCGGAAGTACAGGGCGGCCTTATATAGCTAACTACTACATCAACAGTCAAGCCCCCGTACACTATTAAACGAATCCGGGCTACGCTGCAAAGCGACATTCCAGCCCGTCAGGAGCTCGAATAGCAGTTCCCGTGTCAGCCCCAACCAAGTTGCGGCATACATGTCACACGTACATAACTACACACTAAAGATACCATGGGCAAAGAAGGGGGCATATTAAAGATAAAATCCACAATACGGCTCGACCCTATCCGAACCCTCATATCTTTTTTTCTTTCTTATTATTTTTATTTTTTCAGGTTCCTCACAACCCACGTCAACTTTTGATGATGCCAAGGGCCCCCTTTTCCAGGCCCCTTGTGAAAACCGATCGTTGATCCTCTTGAAGGATTATACATCAAGGAGCAAAGCAGCGTAGATGTGCGGCAGAGTATCTAAAGGATCTTTAAAGATCACATCTTCCTTTTCCCGGACCCGTACACCGCTTTCCCTTGTGCTAGGCATGTAAAATAGCCTCGATGCTTATCGCATTACTTGTACAAATACGTTTTGATGTATCAATCATATTATAACGGAAACGTTTATCTCGCCCAACCTATTATGTACTGGGTTATTTACTAACATGTATTCCCTTTTTTTCTCGATTGTCATGTACACCTCGGTATGACTTAAATCGCCAGGGGCTCCTTCCAGCCACGTACATTTCTAAAAATAAGTCCGAACACCTTTTAAGTACAATTTGGTGTCCTGAATCTAGCACTATATGCATCGGCTCCGAATCATGTCTTTGGTCAATAGTTGTGTTGCCCGTCTCCTGTGGTTAATGCCTTACGTTCCGCTCATTCGGCTATGGTAGTAAAGGGAGAACTACTAAGATTGTGTTTCCGAATCATCCGGATAAACACCTCACTAGAGAAAGCCAAAAACTGACTGTCATAATGCGGCAAGAAAGTATAAATCTCTCGTGATTTTTCCGCATTATGCGAAGGACCGGTCTCCACCCGGGCAAATTCTAGTGAAAACAATTTTTATTCGGTATCGCCTTTATTCATAGACTGTATGTCGTATCCTCAGTTGTCTCACTCACACACCTCGGCACAAATTGCCAGGGGCTCTATATGGCCACACATGTGTCACCAAACAAAAGCCCGAATAGCTTTATAGCACAATTCGGCATCCCGAGCTTGGCATTATATGCATCGGCTCCGAATCATGTCTTTGCTCAATAGTTGGGTTGCCCGGCTCCTGTGTTTGCTACCTTACGTTCCATTTATTTGGCTAGGGTAGTAAAGGGAGAACTACTGTGATTGTGTTTCTGATTCGTTCGGTCAAGCACCTCAGTAGAGAAAGCCGAAAACTGACTGTCATGATGCGGCGAGAGCTAGTCAGCCACTCGTCGACTTATTAAAATCTTTAGCGATTGTTTCTGTAGTACACGAAGGACCACTTTTCTGGTCACATACGTAACGCATCCGCATCCGGATAGCCGCGTACATACCAGGGGCTATCTTCTAGGCCAATCGTCAAACTCCTATGGCTAAGTGAGAGTGGTAAAGCCACATAGTCCGATTGCCTGGTTCGCCGCACTGACACCTCCTTCACGGACCAAGACATTGGGACAAGTGTGATCATGTGCTATTCCGAACACCCCCGTAGTATCTACGTGGGGGCACAGGAGGGAAGAACTGGAAAACTCTCAGGAATACAAAAACGACGGCACGGGAGGGAAGAACTTTCAGACAAAGTGACAAATATATTACAAAGCCTTCATATATAACAAAAAAGTCCGGATAATTCGGGTACATTTATTCGAACATAATGTTCTTTGAGCATTTACCCTCTATCAAGCGGGCACCCTCTAGGACATCCTCTAAATAACGCTCCGGCATGCTGTGATTTTTGCCTCTGGGAGGGCCCTCGACAGCCACTTCGGCAGCCTTCATCTTTGCCCAGTGCATCTTGACGCTGGTGAAGGCCATCCGTGCACCTTCTATGCATACCGAGCGCTTGATTGTATTGATTCGAGGCACTGCATCGACAAGTCACCGCGCCAGGCCGAAATAACTGCTCGGAATGGGTTCGGCTGGCCATAGCCGAACTATGACATCCTTCATGGCTGTTCCGGACATCTTATGCAGCGCGGTGATACATCTCCAATGTACCTATAATTTTTGATTGTTCCATGCTATTATATTATCTGTTTTGGATGTTAATGGGCTTTATTCTACACTTCTATATTATTTTTGGGACTAACCTATTAACCCAAGACCCAGTGCAAATTGTTGTTTTTTTGACTATTTTAGTGTTTCGTAGAAAAGGAATATCAAACAGAGTCCAAACGGAATGAAAACTTCAGGAGCGTGATTTTTGGAACAAACGTGATCCATAGGACTTGGAGTGGACGTCAAGCAACCAACAAGGTGTCCACGAGGTAGGGGGCGTGCCCTCCCCCCTCGTGGCTCAACCGACCTACTTCTTCCTCCTACTACTTCTTCCTCCTATATATGTTCACATACCTAGAAAACATCCAAGAGCACCACGAAACCCTATTTCCACCGCCGCAACCTTCTGTACCCAAGAGATCCCATCTTGGGGTCTTTTCCGGAGCTCCGCCGGAGGGGGCATTGATCACGGAGGGCCTCTACATCAACTCCATGGCCCCTCCGATGATGTGTGAGTAGTTTACCTCATACCTTCGGGTCCATAGTTATTAGCTAGATGGCTTCTTCTCTCTCTTTGGATCTCAATACAAAGTTCTCCTCAATTCTCTTGGAGATCTATTCGATGTAATCTTCTTTTGCGGTGTGTTTGTCGAGTTTATGATCAAGATTATCTATGAACAATATTATCAAGATCTATTCTCCATGGCCCCTCCGATGAAGACTAGCTTTAGTAATAAAGGGTGCGATGGCCATTACTAACGGTTCGTGCCACGAACCGGTACTAATGGTGCAATTTTCAAATCCTACCCCCCTGTGTATCGCCTTTTCAGTTTTGTAAAAAGCAAAAGAAAATGAAAAAAACTTCAAAAGTTAAAATCCTTCAAGATGTAGTTATGTTACCACATCTACTAGTTAGGAAAATTTTGAAACTTAAATTTGGACATGTTTTGCAAAAAGTATAGGGAAAATGTAAAACAGCTATAACTTTTGCATACGTTGTTAGAAAAAAAACGTATAATATATCAAAATGTTCAGCACGAAAATCCGCATTCGATTTTGACCGCCTACAGCCTGTTTGCAAATTTTTAGAATCCTCAAAAATTCCAAAAGGAAAAAAAGTTATGCTCAAATTTCAGTTTTTTTAAAATTTTCATTAAATCTAGTCAAACTATGGTCAAACTACTTATTCAAGAAGTATTAGTGTTACTAAATAATTATTCAAGAATATTAATGTTAAATAATTATTTCAGTTTTTTTGAATTTTGATCAAATCTGGTCAAACTGTGGTCAAATTACTTATCAAGAAATATTAGTGTTACTAAATAATTATTGTTTTTTAGAACAATAGTTTCAAACTCAAACAGTGAAATGTGTGACTTCATGCTCAAAGCTAAACTCCTGAGGGTTAATAGGATTGACATCTTACTATTGTCAGGAAAACAACAAGTGCAGACTTGGAAACGAGGGAGAATAGAACCTGGAAGTTAAGCGTGCTCAGGCTGGGGGAGTGGGAGGATGGGTGACCGTTCGGGAACTTAGATGATTTGGAATGATGAGGGGTGATTAGAGATTAAATTAAACATTGATGAGGGGTGATTAGAGATTAGAGGTTAAAATAATTCAGAAATTGGAAAATCCAGAAAAAAATTCAATTTTTTTCAGAAAATCCTTTAGTACCGGTTAGTGTTACCAACCGGGACTAAAGGTGGACCTCCACGCAGCAGTCACGTGGAGGGCCTTTAGTCCCGGTTCGTATAAGAACCGGGACTAAAGGGGGGGACCTTTAGTAACGACCCATTAGTCCCGGTTCCAGAACCGGGACTAAAGGCCCTCTAGAACCGGGACGAAAGGCCCTTTATCTACTAGTGATACATGATCATACCTAGATATTCTCATAACTATGCTCAATTCTATCAATTGCTCGACAGTAATTTGTTCACCCACTGTAATAATTATGCTATCTTGAGAGAAGCCACTAGTGAAACCTATGGCCCCGGGGTCTATTTTCCATCATACAAGTTCCCAATCTATTTTATTTTGCAATCTTTACTTTCAATCTATATCATAAAAATACCAAAAATATTTATCTTATTATTATCATCTCTATCAGATCTCACTCTTGCAAGTGGCCGTGAAGGGTTTGACAACACCTTTATCACGTTGGTTGCGAGGTTCTTATTTGTTTGTGTAGGTACAAGGTGACTCGCGCGTGGTCTCCTACTGGATTGATACCTTGGTTCTCAAAAACTGAGGGAAATACTTACGCTACTTTGCTGCATCAACCTTTCCTCTTCAAGGGAAAACCAACGCATGCTCAAGAGGTAGCACGTGGTCCACTGCGCCATTTGGTCGTTCAGCAGCACCAAGCGCTCCCGCGCCGCGAACTGTGACCAGAACAGCTTCTCCATCGCGTGTCCCTCCTGAGCCTGGAAGAATTGTGCGGCGTCGGCGGCACTCTTCGGAAGATCCGCAAAAGCGTCTAGAGAAGTCCACGGTCGATTAAGCAAGGCATATCTCTGATCGCCAAACTTAGTCTGTAAAAGAAAGGGCTTACCAGCAGCTATCTGTCCGGCCTGCTGGACCTCCTCGCGAGCCGCCCTAGATTCGGACCTCGCCTCTTTGGCATCTTCAAGGGCCTTGGCGAGCTCGGTTACCTTGGCTTTGTTCTCCTCCTCGAGGGACTTGCTCTTGCAGGCGACGTCCTTGAGCTCTTGCTCTACTACAGATACCTGCTCCTCGACCTGGCGCCGGGTGGTTTGTTCGGCCTTCAAATGTCCATCCGCTTTATCAGCGGCCGCATTGCTCACCCTCACCTGCTCCTTGGCCCGGGCAAGTTCACCCCTGAGGGTCTCGACCTCAGCAGCGCCATCTGCAATTTTACACATAACAGAGTCTAAGTCTCAACTTCGCATTTTCATATTCATAGAGGCACAAATGGGATGTTTGCAACATACCTTGTGCCTCGTCGAGCCGCTTGTTAATAAGGACAATGTCCTCATCGGCCTGCTTCAGTTCCTGCTTCAGTTCGGAAACCTCTGTGGCTTGGGCGGTTGCCGCTAACAATGAAGCTTGTTTTTCCAACCAAATAAGCATGTTAGCTCCTGCAGACATATATAGATCCTCTGTTCGCCCTTCTTCATGGGCCGACCAGAGTCTCAGGGGCTACTATCTATATACAGGCATATTTTCCATATGGAACGTTGCTAAAGACATTACATCGCATACCTTGAAGCCTGTTAGTAGGCTCATAAAGGCTTCATTCAGCCCGCTTTGAGCGGACTGAATCTTCACAGCCACCGTACCCAGCAAGGTACGGTGCTCCTCCAAGATGGATGCACTCTGTAGTTCGTCCCTCAGCATGTTCGGCACCTCCAGATCCATGGAGGTCGCCGTAAGAATAGGAGCTCCCCTCCTTGAAGGGGGCCACCCACTCAACTCCGGGTCTGTCTCCAGAGCGGTATTTGGCTAGGGGCCGAACAATCCAGGGCCCCCATCCCTAATCTTCACGGGGGTCGCAACCCCCGTGTCCTCAAAGGCCGAGGTATTACCCTCCGGTGCCGTACTGATGGTCCCCTGCACCTCTCGATGATTCGGAGAAATCCTCTAGGATGACACCTCGATGTCATCCGCCCTAGGGGCGAGGAAACTTGCGGAGGCGTCTCGCTCTCCATCATCTCCGGTGGCAAATCCCCTAACGAGGAGGATTGTTGAGGGAGATCGCGGGCCGGGCTAAAACACATGATTTAATATTATTCTCACAACTCATAAAGGAGTGGATGTATGTAAAGCATCCTCAGGTACTTACGATTTCGCAAGGGGCTTGATTGGGGGCGGAGCATCGGGATGTCTTCGGTGTCTGAATCTGAGTCATCCGAAAGGGATAACTTTCCTCTCTTAGACGCCCTCGCCTCTAGGTCTGCGGAGACCGCCCTCTTTTTCCCTTTGAGAGGAGGTTTATCTTCTTCCTCCTCCTCATCGTCCTCGTTTTCCTCTCCCCGTGAGAGGAGGGAGCCTCGGTCATTTCGGACATAGCGTCCGAGGCACCTTCATGGCGGAGGCCACTTTCGGCCTCCTTGTTGTTCTTCTTCTTCTTGTCCTTCTTTACCGGCACCTAGTATGGCGTCGGAGCCAGCATCCTCATTAGGATAGGATCGGATGAGCCTTGATACGTCTCCGTCGTATCTAGTTTTCCAAACACTTTTGCCCTTGTTTTGGACTCTAACTTGCATGATTTGAATGGAACTAACCCGGACAGACGCTGTTTTCAGCAGAATTGCCATGGTGTTATTTTTGTGCAGAAATAAAAGTTCTTGGAATGACCTGAAAATCAACGGAGAATTATTTTGGAATATATAAAAAATATTGGAAGAAGAATCCACGTTAGGGTGGCATCCACCTGTCCACGAGAGTGGGGGGCGCGCCCCTGCCTCGTGGGCCCCCTGACGCTCCACCGACCTCAACCTTGACTCCATATATTCATTTTCGGGGAGAAAAATATCAGAGAGAAGGATTCATCACGTTTTACGATACGGAGCCACCGCTAAGCCCTAAACTCTCTCGGGAGGGATGATCTAGAGTCCGTTCGGGGCTCCGGAGAAGGGAATCCGCCACCATCGTCATCATCAACCTTCCTCCATCACCAATTTCATGATGCTCACCACCGTGTGTGAGTAATTCCATCATAGGCTTGCTGGATGGTGATGGGTTGGATGAGATTTATCATGTAATCGAGTTAGTTTTGCTAGGGTTTGATCCCTAGTATCCACTATGTTGTGAGATTGATGTTGCTATGACATTGCTATGCTTAATGCTTGTCACTAGGGCCCGAGTGCCATGATTTCAGATCTGAACCTATTATGTTTTCATCAATATATGAGAGTTCTCGATCCTATCTTGCAAGTCTATAGTGACCTATTATGTGTTATGATATGTTAACCTCGAAGTGACAATAATTGGGGTACTTACCGGTGATGACCGTAGTTTGAGGAGTTCATGTATTCACTATGTGTTAATGCTTTGGTCTGGTACTCTATTAAAAGGAGGCCTTAATATCCCTTAGCTTCCAACAGGACCCCGCGGCCACGGGAGGGTAGGACAAAAGATGTCATGCAAGTTCTTTTCCATAAGCACGTATGACTATATTCGGAATACATGCCTACATTGCATTGATGAACTGGAGCTAGTTCAGTGTCACCCTATGTTATGACTGTTACATGATCGATCGCATCCGACATAATTCTCCATCACTGATCCAATGCCCACGAGCTTTTCCTATATTGTTCTTCGCTTAGTTACTTTTCCGTTGCTACTGTTACAATCACTACAAAACCCAAAAATATTACTTTTGCTACCGTTACCTTTTGCCGCCGTTACCACTACTATCACATTACTTGCTACTAAACACTTTGCTGCAAATATTAAGTTTCCAGGTGTGGTTGAATTGAGAACTCAACTGCTAATACTTGAGAATATTATTTGGCTCCCCTTGTGTCGAATCAATAAATTTGGGTTGAATACTCTACCCTCGAAAACTGTTGCGATCCCCTATACTTGTGGGTTATCAAGAACATTTTCTGGCGGCGTTGCTGGGGAGCATAGCTCTATTCTTTGAGTCACTTGGGATTTATATCTGCTTATCACTATGAAGAACTTGAAATATCAAAGAACCAAGATTTTTCCCTCAACTACGAGGGGAGGTAAGGAACTGCCATCTAGTTGTGCACTTGATTCACCTTCTGTTTTGAGTAAACTTGCGACACCTAAACCCGCTTCTGCTATTATTTCAGATATGTTGCATGTTATTGATGATGCCACTTCTGCTATGCATGATACTTATGATGAAACTACTTCTTTGCTTGATACTACTGTGCCACTAGGTGAATTTCTTGATGAACAACTTACTAGGGCTAGAGAGAATGCAATTATTGAAACTGATAATTTTGATGAAAGTGATGATGAAGATTCTCCCCCTAGATATGAATTGTCTGTTTTGCCTGAGGGTTATGTTATGGATGAAGAAACTACTAGAGACTTTCTTGCTTGCAATGATAGAAGTGATCTTAAGAAATTGTTAGCTAAGCTGAAAGAAAAGACTTTGAATGCTAGAATGAAATATGATCCTGCTTATGCTACTTCACCTATCTTTATTACTGATAAGGATTATGATTTCTCTGTTGATCCTAAGTTAATTACTCTGGTTGAATCTGATCCTTTCTATGGCTATGAATCTGAGACTGTTGTGGCACATCTTACTAAATGAAATGATATAGCTACCCTGTTCACTAATGATGAGAAAATTCGCTACTATTATATCCTTAAATTATTTTCATTCTCATTAAAGGGTGATGCTAAGATATGGTTTAATTCTCTTGATCCTGGTTGTGTGCGTAGTCCCCAGGATATGATTTACTACTTCTCTGCTAAATATTTCCCTGCTCATAAGAAACAAGCTGCTTTAAGGGAAATATATAATTTTGTGCAAATTGAAGAAGAGAGTCTCCCACAAGCTTGGGGGAGGCTTCTCGAGTTATTTAATGCTTTGCCTGATCATCCACTCAAGAAAAATGAAATACTTGATATCTTTTATAATGGACTAACCGATGCTTCGAGAGATTACCTGGATAGTTGTGCTGGTTGTGTTTTCAGGGACAGAACAGTTGATCAAGCTAAAATTCTATTGAATAATATGTTGACCAATGAAAACAATTGGACACTTCTGGAACGAACTCCTAAGCCAACTCCGAAGAGAAGGGGTATTCTATTTCGAAGTCCTGAACATATGCAAGAGGCAAAGAAATCTATGAAAGCAAAATGTATAAAAGCTGAAGATGTTAAGAATTTACCGCCTGTTGAAGAAATACATGGTCTTAATTCATCACCTATTGAAGAAACACATGGTCTCGATAACCCGACACAGGTAGTAAAGGTAAATTCTCTCAATAGATATGATAAAGCTGAAATCCCTCCTGCTAAGTTTGCTAGCCAATGCTTAGATGAGTTTGATAATTTTATTTTTAAACAAGAAAACTTCAATGCTTATGTTGGTAGACAATTGAAACATAATGCTTATATGATTGAACACTTGAGTGATTATATGGCAAGTGTTAAAGGTGAACTTAAACTTATTAGTAAACATGCTTCTATGGTTACCACTCAAGTAGAACAAGTACTTAAAGCTCAGAATGATTTTCTTTATGAATTAAATAAGAAGAAGAATGATAATGCTGTTAGAATTATGACTAGAGGATGCAAAACAACTCAGGAGCCTTTGTATCCTGAGAGCCACCCTAAGAGAATTGAGCAAGATTCTCACAGAATTAATATTGATGCACCTAGTCCTTCTAAGAGGAAGAAAAGGAAAAATGATAGGACTTTGCATGCTTCTAGCGAACCTGTTATTGACACACCTGAGAATCCCAATAATATCTCTATCTCCGATGATGAAACACAATCTGGTATTGAACATGAACCTAGTGATAATGTTAATGATGATGCTCATGTTGATGCTCAACCTAGCAATGACAATGATGTAGAGATTGAACCCGCTGTTGATCTTGATAACCCACAATCAAAGAATCAACATTATGATAAGAGAGACTTTGTTGCTAGGAAGCACGGTAAAGAAAGAGAACCAGGGTTCAGAAACCCATGTCTTTTCCTCCTAAACCATCCAAGAAAAAGGATAATGAGGATTTTGAGCGCTTTGAGTATCCACTATGTTGTGAGAATGATGTTGCTATGACATTGCTATGCTTAATGCTTGTCACTAGGGCTTGAGTGCCATGATTTCAGATCTGAACCTATTATGTTTTCATCAATATATGAGAGTTCACGATCCTATCTTGCAAGTCTATAGTGACCTATTATGTGCTATGATATGTTAACCTCGAAGTGACAATAATCGGGATACTTACCGGTGATGACCGTAGTTTGAGGTGTTCATGTATTCACTATGTGTTAATGCTTTGGTCTAGTACTCTATTAAAAGGAGGCCTTAATATCCCTTAGTTTCCAACAGGACCCCTCCGCCACAGGAGGGTAGGACAAAAGATGTCATGCAAGTTCTTTTCCATAAGCACGTATGACTATATTCGGAATACATGCCTACATTGCATTGATGAACTGGAGCTAGTTCTATGTCACCCTATGTTATGAATGTTACATGATCGATCGCATCTGACATAATTCTCCATCACTGATCCAATGCCCACGAGCATTTCCTATATTGTTCTTCGCTTAGTTACTTTTCCGTTGCTACTGTTACAATCACTACAAAACCCAAAAATATTACTTTTGCTACCGTTACCTTTGGCGCCGTTACCACTACTATCACATTACTTGCTACTAAACACTTTGCTGTAGATATTAAGTTTCCAGGTGTAGTTGAATTGAGAACTCAGCTGCTAATACTTGAGAATATTATTTGACTCCCCTTGTGTCGAATCAATAAATTTGGGTTGAATACTCTACCCTCGAAAACTGTTGCGATCCCCTATACTTGTGGGTTATCAAGAACATTTTCTGGCGGTGTTGCTGGGGAGCATAGCTCTATTCTTTGAGTCACTTGGGATTTATATCTGCTTATCACTATGAAGAACTTGAAATATCAAAGAACCAAGATTTTTCCCTCAACTACGAGGGGAGGTAAGGAACTGCCATCTAGTTGTGCACTTGATTCACCTTCTGTTTTGAGTAAACTTGCGACACCTAAACCCGCTTCTGCTATTATTTCAGATATGTCACATGTTATTGATGATGCCACTTCTGCTATGCATGATACTTCTGATGAAACTACTTCTATGCTTGACACTACTATGCCACTAGGTGAATTTCTTGATGAACAACTTACTAGGGCTAGAGAGAATGAAATTATTGAAACTGATAATTTTGATGAAAGTGATGATGAAGATTCTCCCCCTAGATATGAATTGTCTGTTTTGCCTGAGGGTTATGTTATGGATGAAGAAACTGCTAGAGACTTTCTTGCCTGCAATGATAGAAGTGATCTTAAGAAATTGTTAGCTAAGCTGAAAGAAAAGACTTTGAATGCTAGAACAAAATATGATCCTGCTTATGCTACTTCACCTATCTTTATTACTGATAAGGATTATGATTTCTCTGTTGATCCTAAGTTAATTACTCTGGTTGAATCTGATCCTTTCTATGGCTATGAATCTGAGACTGTTGTGGCACATCTTACTAAATGAAATGATATAGCTACCCTGTTCACTAATGATGAGAAAATTCGCTACTATTATATCCTTAAATTATTTCCGTTCTCATTAAAGGGTGATGCTAAGATAGGGTTTAATTCTCTTGATCCTGGTTGTGTGCGTAGTCCCCAGGATATGATTTACTACTTCTCTGCTAACTATTTCCCCGCTCATAAGAAACAAGCTGCTTTAAGGGAAATATATAATTTTGTGCAAATTGAAGAAGAGAGTCTCCCACAAGCTTGGGGGAGGCTTCTCCAATTACTTAATGCTTTGCCTGATCATCCTCTCAAGAAAAATGAAATACTTGATATCTTTTATAATGGACTAACCGATGCTTCGAGAGATTACCTGGATAGTTGTGCTGGTTGTGTTTTCAGGGACATAACAGTTGATCAAGCTGAAATTCTATTGAATAATATGTTGACCAATGAAAACAATTGGACACTTCCGGAACGAACTCCTAAGCCAACTCCGAAGAGAAGGGGTATTCTATTTCGAAGTCCTGAACATATGCAAGAGGCAAAGAAATCTATGAAAGCAAAATGTATAAAAGATGAAGATGTTAAGAATTTACCGCCTGTTGAAGAAATACATGGTCTTAATTCATCACCTATTGAAGAAACACATGGTCTCGATATCCCGACACAGGTAGTAAAGGTAAATTCTCTCAATAGATATGATAAAGCTGAAATCCCTCCTGCTAAGTTTGCTAGCCAATGCTTAGATGAGTTTGATAATTTTATTTTTAAACAAGAAAACTTCAATGCTTATGTTGGTAGACAATTGAAACATAATGCTTATATGATTGAACACTTGAGTGATTATATGGCTAGTGTTAAAGGTGAACTTAAACTTATTAGTAAACATGCTTCTATGGTTACCACTCAAGTAGAACAAGTACTTAAAGCTCAGAATGATTTTCCTAATGAATTAAATAAGAAGAAGAATGATAATGCTGTTAGAATTATGACTAGAGGACGCAAAATGACTCAGGAGCCTTTGTATCCTGAGGGCCACCCTAAGAGAATTGAGCAAGATTCTCACAGAATTAATATTGATGCACCTAGTCCTTCTAAGAGGAAGAAAAGGAAAAAAGATAGGACTTTGCATGCTTCTAGCGAACCTGTTATTGACACACCTGAGAATCCCAATAATATCTCTATCTCCGATGATGAAACACAATATGGTAATGAACATGAACCTAGTGATAATGTTAATGATGATGCTCATGTTGATGCTCAACCTAGCAATGACAATCATGTAGAGATTCAACCCGCTGTTGATCTTGATAACCCACAATCAAAGAATCAACGTTATGATAAGAGAGACTTTGTTGCTAGGAAGCACGGTAAAGAAAGAGAACCAGGGTTCAGAAACCCATGTCTTTTCCTCCTAAACCATCCAAGAAAAAGTATGATAAGGATTTTGAGCGCTTTGCTGAAATGATTAGACCTATCTTTTTGTGTATGCGTTGACTGATATGCTTAAAATGAATCCTTATGCTAAATATATGAAGGAAATTGTTACAAATAAGAGAAAGATACCGGAAGCTGAAATTTCCACCATGCTTGCTAATTATACTTTTAAGGGTGGAATACCAAAAAAAACTTGGAGATCCAGGAGTACCAACTATACCATGCTCCATTAAAAGAAACTATGTTAAAACTGCTTTATGTGATCTTGGAGTCGGTGTTAGTGTTATGCCTCTCTCTTTATATCATAGATTTGATTTGAATAAGTTGACACCTACTGAAATATCTTTGCAAAGGGCTGATAAATAAACTGCTATACCTGTTGGTATTTGTGAGGATGTGCCTGTTGTGGTTGCAAACGTTACTATCTTAACGGACTTTGTTATTCTTGATATTCCCGAGGACGATAGTATGTGTATTATTCTTGGAAGACCCTTTTTGAGTACTGCAGGGGCTGTTATTGATTGCACCAAAGGCAATGTCACTTTTCATGTTAATGGTAATGAACATATGGTACACTTTCCGAGGAAACAACCTCAAGTCCATAGTATTAATTCTATTGGAAAAAAAATTCAACAATCACTATTGGAGGTTTTGAATTTCCTCTTCCTGCTGTAAAAAAATGATATTCCTATTGTTGGGGACATGCATATCTCCGTTGAGGTAACCTAGTGTTATTCGAAATTTCTTCCATTTCATGTTACTCGAAATGAGTTTGTTAATAAGACTTGATGAACCTTGTTAGTGGATTCCTTTTGATGAGCATGAGATGGATGAATTTAGAAAACACAACTCTCTGTGCCCTCTTCTTACTTTCTGTTATTTATATTAAATAAAGCAAAAATTGTATTTTTCTGTCTGTTTTCTGAATTATCAATGCAATAAAAAATACCCCGAAAATAAAAGTTCTCCAAATGCCCTAAAATTTAAATATGATTTTTTCTAGAATATTTGAGAATATCTGGCACTGACAACACAATAGGGGAGCAAGCACCTGGCCATGAGGGTCCAGGGCGCGCCCACCCCCTAGGCGCGCCCCCTGCCTCGTGGGCCCATGGTGGCTCCCCTCCACTTATTCCAGCCACCACACACTTTTTCTTCCTCCCACAAAAGTCACTAGCCAGCTCAAAACCTGAGTCCAAGCTCATCTTGCTGCCATTTTAATCTCCTTGCTCAAAGCTCCATTCACAAAACCGCTTTGGGGGATTGTTCTTTGGTATGTGCCTCCTCCAATAGTCCAATTAGTTTTTGTTCTAGTGTTTTATTCATTGCATATTTTTGCTGCTTAGGTGACCCTGTTCTTGAGCTTGCATGTCAAATTTATGTGGTCAAAAGTAGTTTTAATGCATGATATTACGTCTAGGCACTTGTAGGAGCACTTGTAGGAGTAGTTACTAAAAATTTCAGAAATTTTCAGAAAAAGATGAAGAGATTTTTGAGGGGCTCATCGAGCCGAAGCTCGAAGGATAAACAAAGTGAAGAGAACAAGAAGCCCAAGTATAATCTCCCTCACACCGCAGAGGTTCGGCCGTGTGAATGGACTTGTGATGATTTCTTAAGAGCAGCCGGGATTTATGATGATTTCTATGAATTGGCTGAGAATGCAGGCCTCACTGCCTTCCTCCACGACCAACGCGAATAGTATCTCTTACTCACCAATATCTTTGTGCAAAACTTTCATTTCCATGCTAGGAGCTCACCACCTACGGTGGAATTTTATTTATATGATGAGCATAAGGAGATGTCACTTCATGATTTTTGTTGGGTTCATTTGATCCCTTTCGAGGGCAGTGTAGAGGAACCACATTGTGATGATGTGGAAGGGTTTATAGATAAAATTGCTGTAGGGGAAACGAGGAAAGCTTCCAATGCAAGAATTACTAGCATACATTTTCCTGTTTTACGTTACTTTGCAATATTTGCTAGTAGATGCTTAGTTGGTCACGGAAACTGTGGCAACCTTAGTGCCCCTGATATTGTTATTTTGTGCCATGCCTTGTTCCGGGATGACACATTTAGTATGGGCGCTACTGTTGCAAAGCGGTTAAATCTTAACCGTACTAAGGGCCCCATCTTGGGAGGTATTTTTTCCTCGCGCCTCACTGCACATTTTAACATACCTATTAGACATTATGAGAAGGAAAAAAAGTTGCTGCCTCCTGTTTTTCTAGCCTATAAGAGTATGGTAGCACATGATTTTATTGTTAAGAATAAGGAAAAGATGCTTAAGTACAAGCTGATATTTGATAAAAATCACCCTGAGACTATTACCTTGCCTGTTCCTTCCTTGTTTGACTTATCTGCATGCAAGTACCTTGTTCCGCCGGAGGCCATTCGCGCCTACCGAAATCCCACACCAGCTATAGACCCAGACCTGGAACCACAATTTGATCCTCACCGACGGTCTGTTTATCAGTGGAATCCGGAAGAGATCGCCAACAAGTGGCAACGGGGGGATTCTTCTCAGTACGACCCCAACTATTACTTTGGATATCCGCCAGGCCAGCCGTGGCCATAGACTAACTTAGGCCAAAAGCCTAAGCTTGGGGGAGTACGTATTTCTCACCGACATTACATTCATGTTCACTGATACGTCTCCGCGTATCTATAATTTTTGATTGTTCCATGCCAATATTCTACAACTTTCATATACTTTTGGCAACTTTTTATACTATTTTTGGGACTAACATATTGATCCAGTGCGTAGTGCCAGTTCATGTTTGTTGCATGTTTTTTGTTTTGCAGTCAATCCATTTCAAACGGAGTCCAAACAGTATAAAAACTGATGGCGATTTTTTTGGAATATATGTGATTTTTGGGAAGAAAAATCAACGCGAGACGATGCCCGAGGGGGCAACGAGGCAGGGGGTGCGCCCCAGGGGGGCAGGAGCGCCCTGGGCCCTCGTGGCCACCCCATAAGTTGGTTGATGCCCTTCTTTCACCGCAAGAAAGCTAATATCCAGATAGAGATCGTGTTAAAATTTTAGCCCAATCGGAGTTACGGATCCCCGGGAATATAATAAACGGTGAAAGGGCAGAATCTGAGAACGTAGAAACCGAGAGACATATCCAATCTCGGAGGGGCTCTCGCCCCTCCCACGCCATGTTGACCATGGACCAGAGGGGAAACCCTTCGCCCATCTAGGGAGAAGGTCAAGGAAGAAGAAGAAGGAGGGGGCTCTCTCCCCCTCGCTTCCGGTGGCACCGGAATGCCGCCGGGGCCATCATCATCACCGCGATCTTCACCAACACCTACGCCATCTACCCCGACATCTCCATCACCTTCCCCCCTCTATCTACAGCGGTCCACTCTCCCGCAACCCGCGATACCCTCTACTTGAACATAGTGCTTTATGCTTCATATTATTATCCAATGATGTGTTGCCATCCTATGATGTCTGAGTAGATTTTCGTTGTCCTATCGGTGGTTGATGAATTGCTATGATTGGTTTAATTTGCTTGTGGTTATGTTGCTGTCCTTTGGTGCCCATCATATGAGCGCGCGTGTGGATCACACCATAGGGTTAGTTGTATGTTGATAGGACTATGTATTGGAGGGCAAGAGTGACAGAAACTCCAGTCTAGCATAGAAATTGATGCATACAGGATTGAAGGGGGACCAATATATCTTAATGCTATGGTTGGGTTTTACCTTAATGAATGTTAGTATTTGCGGATCCTTGCTAATAGTTCCAATCATAAGTGCATAGAATTCCAAGTCAGGAATGACATGCTAGCCGTGGCCTCTCCCACATAAAACTTGCTATCGGTCTAGTAAAGTAGTCAATTGCTTAGGGACAATTTCGCAACTCCTACCACCACTTTTCCGCACTCTCTATACTAACTTTATTGTTTCTTTATCTAAACAGCCCCTACTTTTTATTTATGCACTCTTTATTATCTTGCAAAGCTATCCAAAAACACCTACAATGTACTTCTAGTTTCATACTTGTTCTAGGTAAAGCGAACGTGAAGCGTGCGTAGAGTTGTATCGATGGTCGAAAGAACTTGAGGGAATATTTGTTCTACCTTTAGCTCCTCGTAGGGTTCGACACTCTTACTTATCAAAATAGGCTACAATTGATCCCCTATACTTGTGGGTTATCAAGACCTTTTTCTGGCGCCGTTGCCGAGGAGCCATAGCGTGGGGTGAATATTCTCATGTGTGCTTGTTTGCTTTATCACTAAGTAATTTTTATTTGCTATTCTAAGTTGTTGTCTATCTCTAGTTATGGATATGGAACACGAAATACCAAAAAAAATAGGTGTACCTGCTACTCATGGAGATGGGGAACCTCCTAAAACCCTCTATGCTGGTTATGTGAAAGAGATTATGTACTACTTTGATAATCCTGAGAAAACCCCAATCAATTATGTCATGGGAGACACGTTGGAACAACGTGAAAAATTTAGGGATTATCGCTTGACTAAAAAAGGGAAACTATTATGGGATCAAATTCATATGTTGCATTGGTATGCTCGGGAACTATGCTTAAGATATGACTATACTTGTTGCTCTAGGATGAAGGCTCCACACCTTCACTTTTCATGCAAATTTAATGATGATAAAACCTTGGCTTCTTATGGTAATGGTATATATGATTACTATGATGTGGAACAAATAGAAGAATTTGTTGCTTTTATGGGTGCTTATGAAATTGAATCTTTGTTTAAAGAGTGTGAAAATTTTGATGATTCAGTTTATAGTCCTAAAAATTTAGCTATCCTTAAATATTGCTATGAGAATTATGAATACAATGCCGATATTGATATGTTTATTGAGAAAGTCTCCGCTATCGAAGAAGAGACAAATATTTTGCAGGGGTCTATGGAAGAAGAAATTAATGACATTTTGAGCTCATTCGATGAAAAATATGAGGAGGAGAGCGAAGAACAAAAGGAGGAAGAGCGGATTGATCACCCGTGCCCACCTTCTAATGAGAGTAACTCTTCAACTCATACATTGTTTCCCTCTGTGCTTACCGAAGGATGATTGCTATGATGACTGTTATGATCCCGTTGATTCTCTTGATATATCCCTTTTTGATGATGTTTGCTATGCTTGTGGCTAAGATGCCAATATGAATTATGCTTATGGAGATGAACTTGCTATAGTTCCTTATGTTAAACATGAAATTGTTGCTATTGCACCCACGCATGATAGTCCTATTATCTTTTTGAATTCTCCCAACTACACTATATCGGAGAAGTTTACCCTTATTAAGGATTATATTCATGGGTTGCATTTTACTATTACACATGATGATTTTGATAGATGTAATATGCATGTGCTTGCTGCTCCTACTTGAAATTATTATGAGATATGAACTACATCTCTGCCTCTTTATGTTTCCAACACGAAAAAATTGCAACAAACTGTTTATACTATGCATTGGCCTTTACTTTTGTGTGCATGAATTGTTCTTTTATGACATGCCGATGCATAGAAAGAGAGTTAGACTTCGTCATTACATGATATATGTTACCCTATGCTCACTACTAAATTACAAATCATTGTTAATTAAAATTGGCTTTGACATACCTTGGGATCCGGGTGGATCCATTACTTGAGCACTATATGCCTAGCTTAATGGCTTTAAAGAAAGCGCTCCCAGGGAGACAACGTGGAAGTTTTATAGAGTCATTTATTTCTGTTGTGTGCTTTTATCAAGTTTAAAAAAATAAAATAAAGAGGGGAACCAAAAACTTTTTCAAAAAGGAAAGTGAAAGTGAGAGAGACAAGCATGGTTGAACCGGGGGAGCTCCTTGAACTTTGTTCATGCTCACGGAAACTTTGTGAATCTTGATTAAAGAAAATTTTCAACAAAAATAATTATCCCCTTGTACAATTCCATTGTATTACAAAAATAATGTGCCAAGGTTTGCCTTTAGGATGTTTTAGATGCTTGTTGGTTTGTACGGTGCAGGACAGAAACTTTGGCTGTAGCATGCGATTTTACATTTTTTGCTGGAACGCCAAATGGTTCTGAAACTTTTTGCACTGTCTTTCTATACAAATTGTTTATTTTTCCTAATTGTTTTAGAATTTTTGGAGTACCATAGGTATGGTTAATGTTCACATTATTACAGACTGTTCTGTTTTAGATAGATTCTGTTTTTGATGCATTGTTTGCTTGTTTTGATGAAACTATCGTTTTATATCAGTGGATTAAGTCATGGAAAAGTCATATTACAGTAGCTAAAATGCAAAAACAAAATATGAATTGGTTTGCAACAGTACTTAGAGTACTAATTTGCTTTATTATACTAACGGATCTTACCGAGCTTTCTGTTGAGTTTTGTGTGGATGAAGTCTTCGAAGATCGAGGAGGTCTCGATGTGAGAAGAAGGAAGAGAGGCAAGAGATCAAGCTTGGGATGCCCGAGGCACCCCAAGTAAATATTCAAGGAGACTCAAGCGTCTAAGCTTGGGGATGCCCCGGAAGGCATCCCATCTTTCTTCAACAAGTATCGGTATGTTTTCGGATTCGTTTCGTTCATGCGATATGTGCAATCTTGGAGCATCTTTTGCATTTAGTTTTCACTTTTATTTTATGCACCATGCTGGTATGAGATAGTCCTTGGTTTATTTATAGAATGCTCATTGCACTTCACTTATATCTTTTGAGTATGTCTTTATAGAATGCTTCATGTGCTTCGCTTATATCATTTGAAGTTTGGATTGCCTGTTTCTCTTCACATAGAAAACCTCCATTTGTAGAATGCTCTATTGCTTCACTTATATTTGTTAGAGTGTGGGCATATCTTTTGTAGAAAGAATTAAACTCTCTTGCTTCACTTATATCTATTTAGAGAGATGACAAGAATTGGTCATTCACATGGTTAATCATAAAATCCTACATAAAACTTGTAGATCACTGAATATGATATGTTTCATTCCTTGCAATAGTTTTGCGACATAAAGATGGTGATATTAGATTCATGCTAGTGGGTAGTTGTGGATTGTATACTTTTGTTGAAGTTAGTGATTCCCGTAGCATGCACGTATGGTGAACCGTTATGTGATGAAGTCGGAGCATGATTTATTTATTGATTGTCTTCCTTATGAGTGGCGGTCGGGGACGAGCGATGGTCTTTTCCTACCAATCTATACCCTTAGGAGCATCCATGTAGTACTCTGTTTCGATGACTAATAGATTTTTGCAATAAGTATGTGCGTTCTTTATGACTAATGTTGAGTCCATGGATTATACGCACTCTCACCCTTCCATCATTGCTAGCCTCTTCGGTACCGTGCATTGCCCTTTCTCACCTCGAGAGTTGGTGCAAACTTCCTCGGATGCATCCAAACCCCGTGATACGATATGCTCTATCACACATAAGCCTCCTTATATCTTCCTCAAAACAGCCACCATACCTACCTATCATGGCATTTCCATAGCCATTCTGAGATATATTGCCATGCAACTTCCATCATCATCATATACATGACTTGAGCATTTATTGTCATATTCCTTTGCATGATCGTAAGATAGCTAGCATGATGTTTTCATGGCTTGTCCATTTTTTGATGTAATTTCTACGCTAGATCATTGCACATCCCGGTACACCGCCGGAGGCATTCATATAGTGTCATATCTTTGTTCTTGTATCGAGTTGTAATATTGAGTTGTAAGTAAATAAAAGTGTGATGATTATCATTATTTGAACATTGTCCCATGTGAGGTTATCAAAATAAAAGAGGCCAAAGAAGCCCAAATAAAAAAAGAGGCCAAAGAAGCCCACCAACAAAACAAAAAATGAGAGAAAAAGAGAGAAGGGACAATGTTACTATCCTTTTACCACACTTGTCTTCAAAATAACACCATGTTCTTCATATAGAGAGTCTCTTGAGTTATCACTTTAGTATACTAGTGGGAATCTTCATTATATAACTTGGCTTGTATATTTCGATGATGGGCTTCCTCAAATGCCCGAGGTCTTCATGAGCAAGCAAGTTGGATGAACACCCACTTAGTTTCCAGTTTGAGATTTCATACACTTATAGCTCTTAGTGCATCCGTTGCATGGCAATCCCTACTCCTCACATTGACATCAATTGATTGGCATCTCCATAGCCCATTGATTAGCCGTGTCGATGTGAGACATTCTTCCTTTTTGTCATATCCACACAACCTCCACCATCATATTCTATTCCACCTATAGTGCTATATCCATGGCTCACGCTCATGTATTGCATGAAAGTTGAAAAGGTTTGAGAACATCAAAAGTATGAAACAATTGCTTGCCTTGTCATCGGGGTTGTGCATGATTTGAATATTTTGTGTGGTGAAGATGGAGCATAGCTAGACTATATGATTTTGTAGGGATAACTTTCTTTGGCCATGTTATTTTGAAAATACATGATTGCTTTATTAGTATGCTTAAAGTATTAGTATCTTAATGTCAAATGATAGACTATTGCTTTGAATCACTCGTGTCTTAATATTCATGCCATGATTAGATTACATGATCAAGATTATGCTAGGTAGCATTCCACATCAAAAATTATCTTTTTATCATTTACCTACTCGAGGACGGGTAGGAATTAAGCTTGGGGATGCTGATACGTCTCCGTCATATCTATAATTTTTGATTGTTCCATCCCAATATTCTACAACTTTCATATACTTTTGGCAACTTTTTATACTATTTTTGGGACTAACATATTGATCCGGCGCCTAGTGCCAATTCCTGTTTGTTGCATGTTTTTTGTTTCGCAGTAAATCCATATCAAACGGAGTCCAAACGGGATCAAAACTGACGGAGATTTTTTTGGGAATATATGTGATTTTTGGGAAGAAAAATCAACGCGAGACGATGCCCGAGGGGGCCACGAGGCGGGGGGTGCGCCCTGGGCCCTCATGGCCACACCGTAAGGCGGTTGATGCCCTTCTTTCGCCGCAAGAAAGCTAATATCCGGATAGAGATCGTGTTAAAATTTCAGCCCGATCGGAGTTGTGGATCTCCGGGAATATAAGAAACGGTGAATGGGCAGAATCTGGGAACAAGGAAACAAAGAGAGACAGATCCAATCTCGGAGGGGCTCTCTCCCCTCCCACGCCATAGAGACCATAGACCAGAGGGGAAACCCTTCTCCCATCTAGGGAGAAGGTCAAGGGAGAAGAATAAGGAGGGGGGCTCTCTCCCCCTCGCTTCCGGAAGCGCTGGAAAGCCGCCGGGGCCATCATCATCACCGCGATCTTCACCAACACCTACGCCATCTTAACCAACATATCCATCACCTTCCCTCTCTATCTACAGCGGTCCACTCTCCAACAACCCGTTGTACCCTCTACTTGAACATGCTGCTTTATGCTTCATATTATTATCCAATGATGTGTTGCCATCCTATGATGTCTGAGTAGATTTTCGTTGTCCTATCGGTGGTTGATGAATTGCTATGATTGGTTTAATTTGCTTGTGGTTATGTTGCTGTCCTTTGGTGCCCATCATATGAGCGTGCACGTGGATCACACCATAGGGTCAGTTGTATGTTGATAGGACTATGTATTGGAGGGCAAGAGTGACGGAAACTTCAGTCTAGCATAGAACTTGATGCATAAGGGATTGAAGGGGGACCAATATATCTTAATGCTATGGTTGGTTTTTACCTTAATGAACGTTAGCAGTTACAGATTCTTGCTAATAGTTCCAATCATAAGTGCATAGAATTCCAAGTCAGGAATGACATGCTAGCTGTGGCCTCTCCCACATAAAACTTGCTATCGATCTAGTAAAGTAGTCAATTTCTTAGGGACAATTTCGCAACTCCTACCACCACTTTTCCACACTCGCTATACTAACTTTATTGTTTATTTATCTAAACAACCCCTACTTTTTTATTTACGCGCTCTTTATTATCTTGCAAACCTATCAAAAAACACCTACAAAGTACTTCTAGTTTCATACTTGTTCTAGGTAAAGCGAACGTGAAGCGTGCGTAGAGTTGTATCAGTGGTCGATAGAACTTGAGGGAATATTTGTTCTACCTTTAGCTCCTTGTTGGGTTCGACACTCTTACTTATCGAAAGAGGCTACAATTGATCCCCTATACTTGTGGGTTATCATTCACACACTCATGCTAGTTGTCGGTGCTCATACTTTTTCATTGTAATATCCATGCTACTTTATTTTCCTTTTTATGCTTTCTTCTTGTGTGTTTGATAAACCTCAAGAAAAAAATTAGTCATAGCTTTTTAGCTAGTTTACTTTCCATGCCTGTAGTGGTAGTAATTAAAAAGAAAAGCTAAAAAAAATTTCGTTCTTCTTTTGCTTGTTGGGAGCTTTCCTGTGTAAATAGTTTTATTTCTTTTCCTATTCTTTGGGGGTCGAGAGGAGAAGACCATAATGAAAATGTTGAGTGGCTCTTATATGCATTATTGTTGATCTAACAAAGAGCCCATATTACCTTGTCTCCTCTCTTGAATTGAATGCTTGCAGATTCCAGCTTGGTCCAATGCACGTGCACTATCATTATTATCCGCACTATTCGGTCGTGCAAGTGAAAAGCAATAATGATGATTATATGATGAACTTATTGAGATGAGAAGAGCTGGTATGAACTCGACCTCTCTTGTTTTTGTAAATATGATTAGTTCATCATTTCCGATTCAGCCTATTATGAAAGAAACATATTTGCAATGACAATTGGGGATTGTAGTTTCTTATGCCATGATTAATTAGCTAGGAGCTTATAATGGTTTATCTTGCGTGCCAACATGCTATTAAAATGGTTGTGATGTGGTATGATAGGGTGGTATCCTCTTTTGAACGATTCGAGTAGCTTGACTTGGCACATGTTCACACATGTAGTTGAAACAAAATCAACATAGCCTCTACGATATTTATGTTCATGGTGCATTATATCCTACTCATGCTTTCATTCGGTGTTGATTAATTTTAATGCATGTCCATGATTGTTGTCGCTCTCTAGCTTGCCGCTTCCCAGTATTTTGCTAGCCTTCACTTGTACTAAGCGGGAATACTGCTTGTGCATCCAATTCCATAAACCCCAAAGTTGTTCCGTATGAGTCTACCATACCTACCTATATACGGTATCTACCTGCCGTTCCAAGTAAATTTGTATGTGCCAAACTCTAAACCTTCAAATAAACATTCTGTTTTGTATGCTCTAATAGCTCATGTATCTACTAGGGCTGTTTCTATCTTCCATGCTAGGTGGGTTATTCTCAAGAGGAGTGGACTCCGCTCCTCACTTACGAGAGAATGGCTGGTCACCGGGATGCCCGGTGCTACCTCTTGAGCTTGCGTTGGATTTCCCCGAAGAGGAAAGGATGATGCAGTAGAGTAGCGTAAGTATTTCCCTCAGTTTTTGAGAACCAAGGTATCAATCCAGTAGGAGGCCACGCTCAAGTCCCTCATACCTGCACAAAACGATAGCTACTCACAACCAACGTGATTAGGGGTTGTCAATCCCTTCACGGTCACTTACGAGAGTGAGATCTGATAGATATAATATTTTTTGGTATTTTTGGTATAGAGATGCAAAGTGAAAAGTAAATGGCAAAGTAAAAAAGCAAAGAAAGATTAAAGTGACGGAGATTGATATGATGAGAATAGACCCGAGGGCCATAGGTTTCACTAGTGGCTTCTCTCAAGAGCATAAGTATTCTACGGTGGGTGAACAAATTACTGTTGAGCAATTGACAGAATTGAGCATAGTTATGATAATATCTAGGCATGATCATGTATATAGGCATCACGTCCGTGACAAGTAGACCGAAACGATTCTGCATCTACTACTATTACTCCACTCATCGACCGCTATCCAGCATGCATCTAGTGTATTAAGTTAAAAACAGAGTAACGCTTTAAGCAAGATGACATGATGTAGAGAGATAAATTCATGCAATATGAAATAAACCCCTTCTTGTTATCCTCGATGGCAACGATACAATACGTGCCTTGCTGCCCCTTCTGTCACTGGGAAAGGACACCGCAAGATCGAACCTAAAGCTAAGCACTTCTCTCATGGCAAGAACTACCAATCTAGTTGGCCAAACAAAACGGATAATTCAAAAAGACTTGCAAAGATAAACAATCATACATAAAATAATTCAGAGAAGATTCAAATATTATTCATAGATAGACTTCATCATAAACCCACAATTCATCGGTCTCAACAAACACACCACAAAAAAGAAGAAGATTACATTGAATAGATCTCCACAACAAAGGGGGAGAACTTTGTATTGAGATCAAAAAGAGAGAAGAAGCCATCTAGCTAATAACTATGGACCCGAAGGTCTGAGGTAAACTACTCACACTTCATCGGAGAGGCTATGATGATGTAGAAGCCCTCCGTGATGACGGCCCTCTCCGACGGAGCTCCGGAACAGGCGCCAAGATGGGATCTCGTGGATACAGAAAGTTGCGGTGGTGGAATTAGGTTTTTGGCTCCGTCCCTGTTTGTTTGGGGGTACATAGGTATATATAGGAGGAAGAAGTACGTCGGTAGAGCTTCGGTGGGCCCACGAGGGTGGGGGTGCGCCTAGGGGTATAGGGCGCGCCCCCTACCTCGTGCCCACCTTGAAGCTTCCTTGGTGTAGGGTCCAAGTCTCCTGGGTCATATTCGGGCAGAAAATCATGTTCCAGAAAGGTTTATTCCGTTTGGACTCCGTTTGATATTCCCTTTCTTCGAAACACTGAAATAGGCAAAAAAACAGCAATTCTGGGCTGGGCCTCCGGTTAATAGGTTAGTCCCCAAAATAATATAAAAGTGGAAAATAAAGCCCAATATAGTCCAAAACACTTGATAATATAACATGGAGCAAACAAAAATTATAGATACGTTGGAGACGTATCAGGCATCCCCAAGCTTAATTCCTGCTCGTCCTCGAGTAGGTAAATGATTAAAAGAGAATTTTTGATGCGGAGTGCTACTTGGCATAATTTCAATGCAAATCTTCTTAATTGTGATATGAATATTCAGATTCGAAAGATTCAACACAAGAGTTTATATTAACATATAAAATAATAATACTTCAACATACTAACAAATCAATTATGTCTTCTCAAAATAACATGGCCAAAGAAAGTTATCCCTACAAAATCATATAGTCTGGCTATGCTCTATCTTCACCACACAAAGTATTTAAATCATGCACAACCCCGATGGCAAGCCAAGCAATTGTTTCATAGTCTAACTTTTTCAAAAGTTTTTCAATCTTCACGCAATACATGAGCGTGAGCCATGGATATAGCACTATATGTGGAATAGAATGGTGGTTGTGGAGAAGACAATAAGAGGGGAAGATAGTCTCACATCAACTAGGCGTATCAACGGGCTATGGAGATGCCCATCAATAGATATCAATGTGAGTGAGTAGGGATTGTCATGCAATGGATGCACTAGAGCTATAAGTATATGAAAGCTCATCAAAAGAAACTAAGTGGGTGTGCATCCAAATTGCTTGCTCACGAAGACCTAGGGCATTTTGAGGAAGCCCATCAATGGAATATACAAGCCAAGTTCTATAATGTAAAATTCCCACTAGTATATGAAAGTGACATAACGAGAGACTCTCTATGAAGATCATGGTGATACTTTGAAGCACAAGTGTGGTAAAAGGATAGTAACATTGTCCCTTCTCTCTTTTTCTCTCATTTTTCTATTTGGGCCTTTTCTCTTTTTTATGGCCTCCTTTTTTTCTTTTTTCCTTTTTTTTATTTTTCGTCCGGAGTCTCATCCCCACTTATGGGGGAATCATAGTCTCCATCATTCTTTCCTCACTTGGGAGAATGCTCTAAAAATGATGATCATCCCACTTTTATTTTTCTTACAACTCAACAGAATCAAGAGTGACATGTATAAAAGAATTATGAACGGTGGCTTTGCCACAAATACGATGTCAACTACATGATCATGCTAGCAATATGACAATGATGGAGCGTGCCATAATAAACGAAACGGTGGAAAGTTGCATGGCAATATATCTCGGAATGGCTATGACAATGCCATGATAGGTAGGTATGGTGGCTGTTTTGAGGAAGGTATATGGTAGGTGTATGATACCGCCGAAAAGTGCGCGGTATTAGAGAGGCTAGAAATGGTGGAAGGATGGGAAAAAGTGCATATAATCCATGGACTCAACATTAGTCATAAAGAACTCATATACTTATTGCAAAAATCTAGAAGTTATCAAAGCAAAGTATTACGCGCATGCTCCTAGGGGGATAGATTGGTAGGAAAAGACCATCGCTCGTCCCCGACCGCCACTCATAAGGAAGACAATCAATAAATAAATCATACTCCGACTTCATCACATAACGGTTCACCATACGTGCATGCTATGGGAATCACAAACTTTAACACAAGTATTCTTTAAATTCACAACTACTCAACTAGCATGACTCTAATATTATCACCTCCATATCTCAAAACAATTATCATGCTTCAATCTTTTCCTAGTATTCAATGCACTCAAAAGAAAGTTTCACAAATCTTGAATACCAAGCATATTATTATTAAGCAAATTACCATGCTATTAAGAGACTCTCAAAATAATTTAAGTGAAGCATGAGAGATCATTAGTTTCTTTAAAACAAATCCACCACCGTGCTCTTAAAAGATCTAAGTGAAGCACATAGAGCAAAATTATAACGCTCAAAAGATATAAGTGATGCACATAGAGAAAAACTACATAGCTCAAAAGATATAAGTGAAGCACATAGAGCAAAATTACAACGCTCAAAAGATATAAGTGAAGCACATAGAGCAAAACTACATAGCTCAAAAGATATAAGTGAAGCACATAGAGTATTCTATCAAATTTTAATTCATGTATGGCTCTCTCAAAAGGTGTGTACAGCAAGGATGATTGTTGCACACTAAAACACAAAGACACAAATAATACAAGATGCTCCAAGCAAAACACATATCATGTTGGTGAATAAAAATATAGCTCCAAGTAAATTACCGATGGAAGTGGACGAAAGAGGGGATGCCTTCTGGGGCATCCCCAAGCTTTGACTTTTTGGTGTCCTTGGATTATCTTGGTGGTGCCATGGGCATCCCCAATATTAGGCTCTTGCCACTCCTTGTTCCATAATCCATCAAAATAATTCACCCAAAACTTGAAAACTTCACAACACAAAACTCAGTAGAAATCTCGTGAGCTCCGTTAGAGAAAGAAAACAAAAGACCACTTCAAGGTACTGTAATGAACTAATTATTTATTTATATTGGTGTTAAACCTACTGTATTCCAACTTCTCTATGGATTATAAACTATTTTACTAGCCATAGATTCATCAAAATAAGCAAACAACACACGAAAAACAGAATCTGTCAAAAACAGAACAGTCTGTAGTAATCTGTAGCTAGCGCAAGATCTGGAATCCCAAAAATTCTAAAATAAATTTCTGGACGTGAGTAATTTATCTATTAATCATCTGAAAAAAGAATTAACTAAATAGAACTCTCCAAATAAAAATGACAGCAGTTCTCGTGAGCGCTAAAGTTTCTGTTTTCTACAGCAAGTTCAACAAGACTTTGCCCAAGACTTCCCAACGGTTCTACTTGGCACAAACACTAATTAAACACAAAAGACAACCAAAACATAGGCTAAATAAATTATTTATTACTAAACAGGAGCAAAAAGCAAGGAATAAAAATAAAATTGGCTTGCCTCCTAACAAGCGCTACCGTTTAACGCCCCTAGCTAGGCATAAAAGTGAGGATAGATCTAGGTATTGCCATCTTTGGTAGGCAAATCTTCAATGAGGCATCTATCTTTCTTAGAAATTTCTTTCTTTCTAGTAATTATCAAACTTTTAGGCACAAGATCAAAAAATTCATTCGTAGCATAAGGTTCCTTAATGATAGCAAAAATATCGGGATGAATGCTTATAGATTTAAGATCCGCAGTTTCCTTACTAGATGATTCACCCTTATTCTTAGGAACATACATAAGCTTGGTAATTTTAGTGGGAGGACTAGAAGTATTCTTTACGGAAGAAAAAGCAGTTCCTAAGTTGGTAATGATACCCTCAAGTTTATCGATTCTAGTGGACTCTAGATTTATTTTCTCATTAACCATGGGTTCCTTTTCCTTAATATTTTTCAAAGTCATTCCTACCTTAGATCCATATTGGGTAATTTGATTATGGATCTTTTTATCTCGATTATCAATTGATTCAATGGTAGCAACTTTGTTTTCAATAATTTCAAGCCTTTGCATAACATGCTCCAAAGTTAACATAGTTCCATTAACCAAAAGAGGTGGTGAGCCAAATAAATCTATCATAGCATTATAAGAATCAAAAGTGTGGCTACCCAAGAAATTCCCCCCAGTAATGGTATCAAGGTATATCTATACCAAGGACTAGCACCTACATAAAAATTGCGAAGAAGGACTGAAGTAGATTGCTTCCTGGTAGATCTATTTTGAGCATTGCAAATTCTATACCAAGTGTCTTTCAGATTTTCTCCCTCCCTTTGTTTAAAATTTAGGACTTCATTCTCGGGAGATAATGGAGAAGAGATAAGATTAGCCATGATGACAAGGCAAGTGAGAAAAAAGAAAACAGAGAAAGAGAAGGAGAAGGAGATTGGGAAAGAGAGGGCGAATAAAACGGCAAGGGTGAAGTGGAGGAGAGGAAAATGAGAGGCAAATGGCAACTAATGTAATGCGAGAGATAGGGATTGTGATTGGTACTTGGTATGTTGACTTTTTGCGTAGACTCCCCGGCAACGGCGCCAGAAATTCTTCTTGCTACCTCTTGAGCTTGCGTTGGATTTCCCCGAAGAGGAAAGGATGATGCAACAGAGTAGCGTAAGTATTTCCCTTAGTTTTTGAGAAACAAGGTATCAATCCAGTAGGAGGCCACGCTCAAGTCCCTCGTACCTGCACAAAACGATAGCTGGTCGCTTCCCAGTCTTTTGCTAGCCTTCACCTGTAGTAAGCGGGAATACTGCTTGTGCATCCAATTCCATAAACCCCAAACTTGTTCCATATGAGTCCACCATACCTACCTATATACAATATCTACCTACCGTTCCAAGTAAATTTGTATGTGCCAAACTCTAAACCTTCAAATAAACATTCTGTTTTGTATGCTCGAACAGCTCATGTATCTACTAGGGCTGTTTGTATCTTCCATGCTAGGTGGGTTATTCTCAAGAGGAGTGGACTCCGCTCCTCACTCACGAGAAAATGGCTGGTCACCGGGATGCCTAGTGCTACCTCTTGAGCTTGCGTTGGATTTCCCCGAAGAGGAAAGGATGATGCAGCAGAGTAGCGTAAGTATTTCCCTCAGTTTTTGAGAACCAAGGTATCAATCCAGTAGGAGGCCACGCTCACGTCCCTTGTACCTGCCCAAAACGATAGCTACTCGCAACCAACGCGATTAGGGGTTGTCAATCCCTTCACGGTCACTTACGAGAGTGAGATCTGATAGATATAATATCTTTTGGTATTTTTGGTATAGAGATGCAAAGTGAAAAGTAAAAGGCAAAGTAAAAAAGCAAAGCAAGATTAAAGTGATGGCAATTGATATGATGAGAATAGACCCGAGGGCCATAGGTTTCACTAGTGGCTTCTCTCAATAGCATAAGTATTCTACGGTGGGTGAACAAATTACTGTTAAGCAATTGACAGAATTGAGCATAGTTATGAGAATATCTAGGCATGATCATGTATATAGGCATCACGTCCGTGACAAGTAGACCGAAACGATTCTGCATCTACTACTATTACTACACTCATCGACCTCTATCCAGCATGCATCTAGAGTATTAAGTTAAAAACAGAGTAACGCTTTAAGCAAGATGACATGATGTAGAGAGATAAATTCATGCAATATGAAATAAACCCCTTCTTGTTATCCTCGATGGCAACGAAAAAATACGTGCCTTGCTGCCCCTTCTGTCACTGGGAAAGGACACCGCAAGATTGAACCCAAAGCTAAGCACTTCTCTCATGGCAAGAACTACCAATCTAGTTGGCCAAACCAAACGGATAATTCGAAGAGACTTGCAAAGATAACCAATCATACATAAAAGAATTCAGAGAAGATTCAAATATTATTCATAGATAGACTTGATCATAAACCCACAATTCATCAGTCTCAACAAACACACCACAAAAAAGAAGAAGATTACATCGAATAGATCTCTACAACTTTGTATTGAGATCCAAAAAGAGAGAAGAAGCCATCTAGCTAAAAACTATGGACCCGAAGGTCTGAGGTAAACTACTCACACTTCATCGGAGAGGCTATGATGATGTATAAGCCCTCCGTGATGACGACCCTCTCCGGTGGAGCTCCAGAACAGGCCCCAAGATGGGATCTCGTGGATACAGAAAGTTGCGGCGGTGGAATTAGGTTTTTGGCTCCGTCCTTGTTCGTTTGTGGGTACGTAGGTATATATAGGAGGAAGAAGTACGTCGGTGGAGCTTCGGTGGGCCCACGAGGGTGGGGGCGCGCCTGGGGGTATAGGGCGTGCCCCCTACCTCGTGCCCACCTCGAAGCTTCCTTGGCGTAGGGTCCAAGTCTCCTGGGTCATATTCGGGAAGAAAATCACATTCCAGGAAGGTTTCCTCCGTTTGGACTCCGTTTGATATTCCGTTTCTTCGAAATACTGAAATAGGCAAAAACAGCAATTCTGGGCTGGGCCTCCGGTTAATAGCTTAGTCCCAAAAATAATATAAAAGTGGAAAATAAAGCCCAATAGTCCAAAACAGTAGATAATATAGCATGGAGCAATCAAAAATAGATACGTTGGAGACGTATCACCCAGTCTCATGCTTTATGCAAATCAAATCAAAATAACTGCAAACAAAACTCCCCCGGGAGTCTTGTTAGTTGGAGGCACTCGTTGTTTCGAGCAAGCCATGGATTGATGCTTGTTGGTGGAGGGGGAGTATAAACTTTACCATTCTGTTTGGGAACCGCCTATAATGTGTGTAGCATGGAAGATATCGAGATCTCTCGGTTGTTATGTTGACAATGAAAGTATACCGCTCAAAATATTATTCATATCTATTTCAAAACTGAGCTCTGGCACCTCTACAAATCCCTGCTTCCCTCTGCGAATGGCCTATCTATTTACTTTTATGTTGAGTCATCACCCTCTTATTAAAAAGCACCAGTTGGAGAGCACCCCCGTCATTTTCATCCATTACTGTTAGTTTACATTGAGTATGAATTGACTGGATCTCTTTTACCATGAATTACAATGTCTAGTCAGTCCCTTGATCTTTAAAGGTGCTCTGCATTTATGTTTTGTGCTCTCAGAAAGGGCTAGCGAGATACCATCTTGTCATATCATATCATGATTGTTTTGAGAAAGTGTTGTCATCCGAGATTTATTATTATTGCTCGCTAGTTGATTATGTCATTGATATGAGTAAACATGAGACCTAAATGTTATTGTGAATATGGTTAGTTCATAATCTTTGCTGAAAACCTGAATGCTGGATATACATATTTACAACAACAAGAGCAAACAGAGTTTCTAAAAGTTTTTCTTTATCACTTTCAGCTTATCAACTGAATTGCTTGAGGACAAGCAAAGGTTTAAGCTTGGGGGAGTTGATACGTCTCCGTCGTATCTACTTTTCCAAACACTTTTGCCCTTGTTTTGGACTCTAACTTGCATGATTTGAAAGGAGCTAACCCGAACTGACGTTGTTTTCAGCAGAATGCCCATGGTGTTATCTTTGTGCAAAAATAAAAGTTCTCGGAATGACATGAAAATCAACGGAGAATAATTTTTGAATATATAAAAAATACTGGAAGAAGAATCCACGTCAGGGGGGCCTCCACCTGTCCATGAGGGTGGGGGGCGCCCCCCTGCCTCGTGGGCCCCCTGACGCTCCACCTACCTCAACCTTGACTCCATATATTCACTTTCGGGGAGGAAAAAATCAGAGAGAAGGATTCATCGCGTTTTACGATACGGAGCCTCCGCCAAGCCCTAAACTCTCTCGGAAGGGCTGATCTAGAGCCCGTTCGGGACTCCGGAGAGGGGAATCCATCGCCATCGTCATCATCACACTACTAGGGAAAACCTTATACACAGAATCTTAGCAGCAGCGCGGCACAAAAAGAAGCGCTACTGCTAATTAGCAGTAGCGCGGGTTTTTAACCCTCGCTACTACTAAGTTGATAGTAGTAGCGCAGGTTTTTAGCCCTTGCTACTACTAAGTGGTCTCTACCGTGCCCCCCAACACATGCCATAGTAGTAGCGAGGGGTATAAACCCGCGCTACTACTAAGTTGATAGTAGTAGCGCGGTTTTATACCCCTCGCTACTACTAAGTACTAGGTAGGTGAAGCCGCCATATCCTCGGCCGAATCCCCATCTCCTCCCCCAAATCCCTTCTCTCTTCCACCACTCTCTCCTCTCACTTTCCATACGCTCTCACATGGACCTCTTGCCCATGCACCCATCCTCCTCCAAGGCGCCGAAAGAGGCCGCCGCCTCGCGCCACCGGCGTCTAGGAGCTCACCGGTCTTCCACTGACGTCTAGGAGGCCGCCGCCCTGCGCCACCACACCGGAGCACCTCACCACCGGTGACTAGCTGCGCTGCTCCCTACATCACCTTCCTCTCTCCCTCGGTTTTCCTTTTCTCTCTCTCCCTCTAGTTTGACTCACCCTCCCATCTCCATGCCCGTGCAGGTCGTCGCCATGGATGACCCGGAGCTATCTGGCATGGTCGAGCAGAGGAGCCCCACGCCGCGGCCTGGCTCTGCCATAGAAACGGGCCCTCTCCAACAGCCACTACTGGATCTGGTCTTCTGCTATCCATTCATGCCTCCGGTGACGCCAATCATCGCTAGATCTTACCATTGCTACCATTGACAGCACGCACAGGATCAAGATTTTTTTTTGTTTTTGAAAGTAATAGCAGCAGCGTGGGGTATAAGACCCGCTACAGCTAATTAGCAGTAGTGCTGTTTGCAACGCACGCTATAGCTAACCATGTATAGCAGTAGCGTGTGTCAACACGCGCTACTACTACAAGTTAGTTGTGGCGCCGTATCAGTAGCGCGGGCACCCACGCTACTGATACACCCAAAACCCGCGCTGCTGCTAGGCTTTTCCCTAGTAGTGCTCAACCTTCCTCCGTCACAAATTTCACGATGCTCACCGCCGTGCGTGAGTAATTCCATCGTAGGCTTGCTGGACGGTGATGAGTTGGATGAGATTTATCATGTAATCGAGTTAGTTTTGTTAGGGTTTCATCCCGAGTATCCACTATGTTCTGAGATTGATGTTGCTATGACTTTGCTATGCTTAATGCTAGTCACTAGGGCCCGAGTGCCATGATTTCAGATCTGAACCTATTATGTTTTCATCAATATATGAGAGTTCTTGATCCTATCTTGCAAGTCTATATTCACCTATTATGTGTTATGATCCGTTAACCCCGAAGTGACAATAATTGGGATAATTACCGGTGATGACCGTAGTTTGAGGAGTTCATGTATTCACTATGTGTTAATGGTTTGGTCTGGTACTCTATTAAAAGGAGGCCTGAATATACCTTACTTTCCAATAGGACCCCGTTGCCACGGGAGGGTAGGACAAAAGATGCCATGCAAGTTCTTTTCCATAAGCACGTATGACTATATTCAGAATACATGCCTACATTACATTGATTAACTGGAGCTAGTTCTGTGTCCCCTATGTTATGACGGTTACATGATCGATCGCATCCGGCATAATTCTCCATCATCGGTCGAATGCCTACGAGCTTTTCCTATATTGTTCTTCGCTTATTAACTTTTCCGTTGCTACTGTTACAATCACTACAAAACCCAAATTTTTTGCTACCGTTACCTTTTGCCGCCGTTACCACTACTACTATATTACTTGCTACTAAACACTTTGCTGCAGATATTAAGTTTCCTGGTGTGGTTGAATTGACAACTCAACTGCTAATACTTGAGAATATTCTTTGCCTCCCCATGTGTCGAGTCAATAAATTTGGATTGAATACTCTACCCTCGAAAACTGTTGCGATCCCCTATACTTGTGGGTTATCAAGCCTTCGGGAAGCGGGGCCGGACACCTGATTCGCTCCACCTTCTTTGTCCAGAACTGTTCAAAGGATGGAATGGTTAGTGAATCCCCTTGGATTAATAAACCAAGCTATAGGCGGAAGGTTAGCCCTCACCGGGGGGGGGGGACGGTTGCAGTCAAGACCAACGTCTTCGGACGTCTCCGGCCATGACTTTTGAGATTTAAAGAGCAATTTCCAGATCTCTTTGTGCGTCGTGCCGAAGAATTGTTGCAGAGTTCGCGGCCCTTCCAGATTAAAATCCCACAAACAGAGAGGTCGTCGTTGGCAGGGAAGGGTTCGGCAGATAAGCATCACCCGAATCACGTTAGTGAGGTGGGTGTTCTTCTCTATGATACTTTTGATGAGCTTTTGCAGCATCAGCAGCTCACTGGTCGATACCCAGTCTAGACCCTTGATGGTCCATGACGCGATTCATAGAGGGGGTCCATATTTAAATGCAGGAGTGGCTGCCCACTTGGTACCGCGGGGTTCGGTGATATAGAACCACTCCTGTTGCCATGTCTTGACGGTATCCACAAAGGCCACTTCAGGCCAGATAGCGTGAGGAAGCTTGATCACCATGGCCCCGTTGCAATACACGTGCTCCCTGTCGACCACCTTCGGCTTCACGTTGAAAATCTTGAGCCATAGGCCGAAGTGTGTGGGGATGCGGAGAAATGCCTCGCACATGACGATGAACACCGAGATATGGAGGAAGGAGTTCGGGGCTAGATCGTGAAAATCTAGCCCATAGTAGAACATGAGGCCATGAACAAAGGGGTGAAGGGGAAACCCTAACACGCGGAGGAAGTGGGGGATGAACACGACCCTCTCGCCAGGCTCTGGAGTAGGGATGACTTGCCCCTTTGCCGGGAGTCTATATTCGATTTCCGCGGTTAAGTACCTCGCCTCCCGAAGTCCCTGGATATCCTCCTTCGTCACGGAAGAGGCCACCCACTTGCCTTGAGAGCCGGATCCGGACATGGTCTGAGAACGTGGTGGCAATGGAGGAAGATTGAGACTTGGGCGCTAGAGCGCAAAGATGGGAGGGCTAAGGAAGGAGAAGGCATGGGGTAAAATACGAGCCCTTATCCTATTATAAAGGCAACGAATATCGAACGACCACACACAAGCCTTAAAATTTTCCTATTCCCAAGGGGTCAAGCGGATGACACGGTTGGATTACCCAAGCCCTGATTGATGAAAATCCCGCAATAAGGGGACACGATCTCTGCTTTGATAAGACGTGTCACTTGGAGTTGCATCTCGAAAGGCGAATTGGGAGGCTAAAAACCGGTTCTAAATAATAATAAGGCCGGGACTCGATGCCTCCCTGAATTTTTTTTCCAGAAGACATAACCTATTTTTGCTTAAGTACTTTTCCCTTGTGCTTCAGGGTTGTGACTATTGCACAGAGCCGAATATAGTTTTCTTGGTCGAACTGCTTTGGAGTATTCAGAGGAGGAACCCACCTTGCAATGCTGAAGATAATCTGCGCACACAGGACACATCGTCATTGAAGCCTGGTTCAGGGGCTACTGAGGGATTCCTGGATTAGGGGGTCCCCGGGCGTCCGGGCTATGGGCCGGACTGGTGGGCCGTTGAGGGAGTCCTAGATTAGGGGGTCTCCGGACAGCCGGACTATATCCTTTGGCCGGACTGTTGGACTATGAAGATACAAGATTGAAGACTTCATCTCGTGTCCGGATGGGACTCTACTTGGCGTGGAAGGCAAGCTAGGCAATACAGATATGTATATCTCCTCTTTTGTAACCGAACTTGTGTAACCCTAGCCCCCTCCGGTGTCTATATAAACCGGAGGATTTTAGTCCGTAGGACAACATACAATCATACCATAGGCTAGCTTCTAGGGTTTAGCCTCTCCGATCTCATGGTAGATCAACTCTTGTACTACCCATATTATCAAGAATAATCAAGCAGGACGTAGGGTTTTACCTCCATCAAGAGGGCCCGAACCTAGATAAAACATCGTGTCCCCTGCCTCCTGTTACCATCCGCCTTAGACGCACAGTTCGGGACCCCCTACCCGAGATCCGCCGGTTTTGACACCGACATTGGTGCTTTCATTGAGAGTTCCTCTGTGACATCGCCGTAAGGAAGGATGCCTCATCTCGTTGTTAAAAACAACATTACCGACGGGGGAGCCCTGGCTGTCAGCCAAACTCTCCGGCTAGGCAGTTTCATCATGACCACCTGTTCGGCTGCTGCACCAACGATGACTTCTCGGGTCATCGAAAACAACCTCCACGTCGGCTCAGAATTCGCCGAGCAGATGGATCCAATGGAGCTCTCTTCCCTAAACCAGCTCTTGGATCGCATTGCTGCCTTGAGAGTCGCTACGGACTAAAATCGGATTGGACTTAAACCCGATCAAAGGGAGATTAACTCTCCACCGGTCACTCATCATGTTGCGGTGGTGGAGGAACAATGCGGCGACTCTTCGTCTATCTTGAGGACTAACTATGTCCGAATTCCTGAGCTCTCCGAGCCGGATACCCGTTTACGGGAGGACATCACCCAAACCCTGAACTTAGAGTCAGGCAGCGGGCCAGACTCATCGGGCAACATCCCGGAATCCGAACTTCCAAGATCGGAAACTCCTCGGCCCCTGGGCCTCAGACCGGGTAGGGGTTCGGACTCAAAACCACCCACCCACCCAAACATAAACGATCTTTCCCACATCAGGCAAGGGCCCCCATGAAACAGTACATCATTATTGGGCCAGATTCCTCCTTGTGATGAACATGGTTAAGGACTACCGCGAGGAAGATGCAGTCTCACTTTTCTGCAATAACTGCACGGACAAGGGAATCCTTGACGCCATAAGTCGCCATGACATATCACGCTTCGCCGACTTGGCGTCCATAGTACGAAAGTACTATGTGATGGAAAGTGCCTGGAAAACCGAAACAAAATTTTGGGATAATCCGGCTCTGAATATACACCCAGTCCGAGGTAAGAGGGTGCACTATCATAAGACACCCGAGTTAATTACAAAGAAGAAAAAACCCTCTACAGGGCATAGAAGTGTATTGGAGGGATGGCTTAACGGACCCTGCAAAATTCATAGCACAGCGGATACCATACCAACACACAACCTTAGAGCATGTTGGATACTCCTACAGGTGGCCAAAAGTGGTGAGGATCTTCTCATCCCAAATACCACAGAGCACCATCCCGTGGATAACAATACGGTATTAACAGTTTTTGAAACCTTCACATCAAATAATAGGCACAAGCGAGCACTCCTCAGCCTTGCCGAAATCTGCCACGTGGCAGCAATGAATCCATGGAGTGACACGGCTATTACCTTCAATGCCAGTGACGAACCTAAATTCCGAACTGCTCGAGCACCAGCTGCACTAGTCCTTAGTCCAATTGTGGACGGCTTTCGACTCACCAAAATGGAAATAGACTGGAACCGCATCGAGCAAAGCAGCACAACCTTCAGAGGAATCATCCCCAGTCGGGAAGCACGCTGTGCTGGGAAGATCACACTAGATGTGGTATTCGGCACGCCAGACAACTATAGGTCCGGAGAAATTACATTCCAAGTGGCCCCGTTCAGTAGTGGATATCACGCCCTTTTAGGACGGGAGGCATTCACGATCTTCCAAGCCAGACCCCATTATGGGTACATGAAGCTCAAAATGCCCGGGCCCAACGAAATCATCACTCCCGCTAGTGATCCGGACACAACACTCCGCGCTGAAAACAAAACAGCCGCATTGGCCCTCTAAGCATTATCCGAAGCCCTTTCGTCCGAGGAATTAACTGCGCTACGCTCCACGGTGGATAGGGACGAAGTAATACTTGACAAGAGATCCAAGTCCACCTCTTTTAAACCAGCGGATGAAATAGTCAAATTCCAAGTCCACCCAACGGACCCTACGAAAACAGCCTCCATTGGGGCTCAGTTAAACCCCACCGTGGATGCCGCACTATGAGATTTCCTATGCGAAAATTGGGACATGTTCGCCTGGCACCCCTCAGATATGCCAGGAATCCCACGCAGGCTGGCCGAGCACATCCTTAATATCCTAAAGGGATTCAAGCCGGTCAAGCAGGCTCTTCGGCGTTTCTCTGAACCTAAGAGACAGGCCATGGGAGAAGAACTAGCCAAGTTATTGGAGGCCGGATTCATTAGAGAAATAAAACACCCGGATTGGCTAGCAAACCTGGTGATGGTACCAAAGAAGGACAAATCCTGGCGCCTATGTGTCAATTTCAAGGACCTTAACAAGGCTTGCCCAAAGGATCCCTCCCCCTCCCCTGCATTGATCAAATTATTGATGCTACCGTAGGACACGAGTCATTGTGTTTCCTCGACGCATACTCCGGCTACCACCAAATCAAGATGGCGGAGTCCGACAGATCCGCAACGGCATTTATAACACCACACGGCCCCTTCTGTTTCAACACAATGCCTTTTGGGCTCAAAAACGCCAGCGCAACATATCAGCGCATGATCCAGACATGTCTGGAGAAACAGATCGGCAAAAGAGTAGAGGCATACGTAGATGATGTGGTCGTTAAAACCAAACACATCGACTCTCTGATAGACGACTTGAGGCTCACATTCGACAACCTCCGAACATACGACATCAAGCTCAATCCAGAAAAATGCATTTTCGGCGTACCAGCAGGAAAGCTCCTGGGTTTCATTGTCTCCAGTAGAGGAATTGAAGCTAATCCGGCCAAAATTCGAGCTTTGTCACAGTTGGCTACCCCAACAGACCTCAAGGAAATTCAGAAGTTAACTCGATGTGTGGCGGCTCTAAGCCGCTTTATCTCCCGCTTAGGAGAAAAGGCATTACCCCTTTATCGCCTCCTTCGGCGCACCGAACACTTCGAGTGGACGGACGCTGCCACAGCCGGATTGGAAGAAATAAAAGCCATACAGGCAACCAACCCAATCCTGGCCGTGCCAAATTTCGGCGACCCAATGTTATTGTACATTACGGCAACTCATCAAGTTGTAAGCGCAGTGCTCGTCGTCGAACGAGAAGCAGACGGACATAAATTCCCTCTTCAAAAACCAGTATACTATGTATCCACCGTCCTCACTCCATGCAAATCACGGTACCCACATTATCAAAAGATAGCCTATGCGGTATTCATGGCATCCCGGAAGCTGCGACACTACTTTCAAGAGTGTTCGATTACAGTAGCCTCGGAAGTGCCACTTAACTATATTATAAACAAACGCGACGCTACGGGCCGGATTGCCAAATGGGCCATTGAGCTCCTCCCGTTCGACATAACATACAAACCTCGGCGAGCCATTAAATTGCAAGTATTGGCTGGTCGCCGAATGGACGAAAGCCGAACTCCCTAAAGAGTACGACGCATACTCCAATTGGATCATGCACTTTGAAGGCTCTAAAATGCTGGCTGGTCTAGGGGCTAGCGTCATCCTGACATCCCCAACCGGAGATACCATTCAGTATGTACTGAAGATACTGTACATAGACTCCAACAACGCAGCCGAATACAAAGCTCTGTTGCATGGTCTTCGGATGGCAGTCTCCACGGGCATTCAACGCCTGGAGGTGCATGGGGATTCAAACCTCGCCATATCCCAAATAAATGGAGACTTTGATGCCAAGGTTCCAAAGATGGCGGCCTATTGAAACACCGTCCTAAAAATGTCAGCCCGGTTCGAGGGGCTCGAATTTCACCATGTGGCTCGGGAAAACAATCAGGCGGCAGATATCCTCGCCCGCATCGGCGCAAAACGCGATGTGGTTCCCCCCAACATCTTTTTGGAGAGATTTTTTAAGACATCGGTGGTATGGGAAGGGGACACCGGTAACAATAGTCCCGACCCAGCCAAAACACCCGATACCGAACACTCTGACATAATCGGAGGCTCTGCCACCGAAATAACACCTTCAGCCCACGTAATAATGGCCGTCATCGCCCCGTGGACAGAACCATTCCTGGCCTACTTAACTAGGCAGGAACTTCTCGAGGACCAAAATGAGGCACGCTGCATAGTGCGGCGATCTAAAGCCTACAGGGTCCACGAAGGAGAGCTATATAAGAAAAGCACTATTGTTTTCCTTCAAAGGTGCATCTCCGAAGAGGAAGGGCGGAAGCTTTTGGCAGAAATTCACGCTGGACTTGGCGGCCACCACGCCGCAGCCCGGGCCCTTGTAAGCAAGGCCTTTCGTACAGGTTTTTATTGGCCGACGGCCCGGGCAGACGCACAGGACTTGGTCCAATGCTGCGCTAGTTGCCAGCTTTTTGCAAACCAAAGCCATATGCCACCTACCGCCCTCCAAACAATCCCCATTACCTGGCCTTTCGCGGTCTGGGGGCTTGACATGGTTGGACCCCTTAAAGGGGGAACCCATAAGAAAAAAATACTTAGTGGCACTACTAGGAAAAGGGCTATAGATGGAAATGACACTAATGGCGCACCGTGGATGTGGTGCGCCATTAGTATTTGGACACTAATGGCGCACACGGTGCGCCATTAGTAACAAATTTGTTTTTCATTTTTTTCAAAACTAGTAATGGCGCACCGTGGGAGTGGTGCGCCATTACTAGTTAAACTAGTAATGGTGCACCACATCCACGGTGCACCACAAGTAAATTATTTTCAAATTTTTTTCCAAATTTTTTTTATTTATATTTTCAAAACTAGTAATGGCGCACTGTCAACTGGTGCGCCAAACTAGTAATGGCGCACTGTCAACTGGTGCACCATTACTAAGTTTTTTTTAAAAAAAATCAGAATTTGTTTTATTGTTTTTTCAAAACTAGTAATGGCGCACCGTGGGTGTGGTGCGCCATTACTAGTTTAACTAGTAATGGCGCACCATCCCCACGGTGCGCCATTACTAACTTGGCCCAAAACGTACCGAACGCACCCCCCCTGGACCGCCTTTTCAGTTAAAAAAATAAAAGAAAATGATGGAAATGTCAAAAAAATAAAAGAAAATAAGTTTCCTATGTGATATGTCGTCTAGTTGTTGGGAAAATTTACAAATATGAATTTCGACTTTATTTGCAAAATATCTCTGAAATTTGTAAAATGGGCATAACTTTTGCATACGAACTCGGATTAAAAAGTTTTTTATATGAAAAATCATCTACTCGAAAAGTTACATCCAAATTTAACTGGGGAAACCCCGTTAAACATTTTCAAAATCCCAAAAACCTAACAGAAAAAAAGTTACGGGGCTTTTAAGATCCGTAGGGAAAAAATTCAAAAAATTTCAAACTTACTAGTGGCGCACCGTATGCTGGGTGCGCCACTAGTAACAGAAAAAAAATGGTTTCAAAAAAAATTGAATTATTTTTCAAAATATGACACGTAATAACCGGGAAGTTTGAAATATTTTTTCAAAATTTCATCATACTCATGAACATGAACAAAGTCCTAGACATCAGCAAGGTTTAATAGGATTGATGGGTGACCTTCTGGGAAGTTTGACCACAGTGTACATTAAGAAAAAAATTGAATTTTTTTTTGAAAAAAATTATTACTAATGGTGCACTTCTATGTGGTGCGCCATTACTAAGTCAGATAGTAATGGCGCACCTCTAGGCGTACTAATGGCGCACTACTGGTGCACCATTAGTATCTGGTATACTAATGGCGCACCAGTGGTGCGCCATTAGTAAAAAAATACTAATGGCGCACCAATAGTGCGCCATTAGTACGCAAAACTGGTGCGCCATTAGTAGGCCTTTTCCTAGTAGTGTGATCATGGTGGATAAATTCACCCAATGGATTGATGCCAAACCTATTAAGACAGCCGAATCCGGACTGGTGATAGACTTCATATCCGGGGTCGTACACCGTTATGGCGTCCCTCACAGCATCATCACTGACAATGGCACGAATTTCACGGCCGACGAGGTAAAACTCTGGTGCAGCAACATGGGCATCAAGCTCGATTATGCTTCCGTCTATCACCCACAAACCAACGGCCAAGTTGAGCGAGCAAATGGTCTTATCATGAGCGGCATTAAACCCAGATTAGTGCGGTCCTTAACGGAGTCTAACACGCACTGGGTAGAGGAGCTCGACTCCGTACTCTGGGGGCTACGGACCACGCCGAATCGTAGTACCGGATATACACCCTTCTTTATGGTGTACGGCGTAGAGGCAGTCCTACCCTGCGACATAATTCATGACTCACCTCGAGTGCGCATGTACAAAGAAAGAGAAGCCAAGCTCGATCGGCAGGGCAGTCTGGACACCCTGGAGGAGGAGCGCGACATGGCAAAAGCCCGTTCCGCATTTTATCAACAATAGGCTCGCAGATACCAAAGCAGAGAAGTACGGGCCAAAACCTATAGCGTTGGCAAATTAGTTCTACTCCTGTCGGAGAAGAAAAAGTCCAGGCTCGTGCCCAAATGGGAAGGTCCCTTCATTATTGACCAAGTTCTGACCGGTGGAGCGTACCGTCTGCGGGATGCATCGAATAATCGACTTGAGCCGAACCCATGGAACGCAGCCAGGCTCCGAAGATTCTACGCCTAGCGCCGGACTCTATGTTGGTCTCCTTCCTCTGTCCATTTTTTGAATATATATTATCGGTCTTTTTTCTCTTTTTTCTTTTATTCTTTCTCACGGCCTTCAAGGGCCAGCTTGTGCCTCTTTTGCACATTATAAATGCAGTAACCGAGCTCAGTATGCCTGGGGGCTTCTTACACAGAAGCTTAATTATCCATCTAGGCTTCATGCCCAGAACATGTGTTATTCTTCCACATGTACCTTTTCTTCGCCATTATATGCATCGATATGACTTAAGTTTTGGCCAAGCTGGGTTGCCTGGCTCTTGTATTTATGCTCTACGTTCCCGTTAATTCGGCTAGGGCATAAGGGGAGCACCTTTGCGATTATTACTGCCGGTTCAGCCGGATGTGTACCTCAGACTGGGTGAAGCCGAAAGCTAGCGTTCTTAAGGGAATATTTGATCGATGAACAAAAGATGATTTTTATATATTTATTTTCCATATGTGCCCCCAGATGTTTTTCCCGCGTTTCCTCCCGCAGTCTGGATATGCATTTTAGGGCATGCGTACCCAGGGAAAGGAACCCTTAACGGAACTATTCTCCCTAGAAGATGTTTCTTACTACCCATGTAATATAACATAACTAGTTGGGCACTTGTCTGTTCAAACACTAATGATACCTACGCCTGGTCTCCATGCATACCCCAGTTCTTATATAACTGAGCGGGTATTCGGATACACTCCAGACTATCGGGTCCCGAGGTTGAAGCGAAAAGGTCCGCCATGACAAATGATCAACAATCCGGCTAGAAGGCATTATACATGTCATTTTAATTACATAGTCATGTAGACTGACTAAATTCCTCTTCTATACCATCCAACAGGCGGTTTAGCCTACAATCCTGTTGGGAATACTTTGCGGCTAATTCTACTTGCCCATAGACTAAGGTAACGGGGATCTCTTTCCCGTCGGGCCCAACAGGTCCGACCTCGGCCATGTGATTTGGGTCAGCCGTGGTATACCACGTCTTCACCATGGCCCAGGCTTCCCTGGCACCTTGACGGCAGGCAGATATCTTCCATAATCAGAAGCGTCACCGTGCTCCCTTAAGCTTCTCCACAAGCTCTCCAACGCCTTCTGGCAAGGACACGGATGGCCACAAGGCCTGGGCAATACCTTGCATCACCTGCCGAACTTGTTCGTGCAGTTGTGAGAGCTCAGACAGAAGATCACCCGCAGACCCGGGCATCTCCTCCACGGGACGACCCGTCAGCATACCTGCAGACATAACTCTGTTAGCCGGCTTCTTCGCCGTCCCCTTTATTAAGGGTTCGTTCAAGCACTTACTAAATATGCTTCGTTGAAGCCGCTTATTCTCCTTCTCGGAGTCCGCCAGCTGGGCTCGAACATCTTTCAGTTCCACGCTCAGCTTGGTATTGGCATCTTGGCGATTGTTTTTCTCCAGCCTGACCTCAGTCAGCACGCGTTCGCCAGCCTTTAGCTATCGTACAACGTGCTGCTCCTCCGGATTCTCTCCGGATTTATCTGCAACATCTATTATTAGATCTACAGCCATGCCGCATGCTATATGGTACCTCTCATTCTTTGAAAGAAATGTTACCAGCTGGGGAATTTTTAGGTTCTTCAATGCGGCAACAGCGGCCCGAAGTTGAGTCTTGCATTCCTCTAGCTCCTGTGACAGTCGACTATTGTTCTCTGTAAGAACCTGCACAATAAGATGATCCTTAAATCAGTTCTGCTAACTGTTTCAAGTCTCAGGGGCTACTGATACATATAATCGTCAGATTTTCTTACCCATACATCCTTTACATACTGGTCCGTGGCTCTGGCTAGACCACTTTGAGCAGCACGGAGGTACACCTCTCCAGAATTGAAGGCGTCGAATGCCTCTGGTGAGAAGCAAGTGTCGCGGAGTACGGCCCGGCGATGCCTATGATTCATGGCGCTCTCCACTTCTGAATGTGTAGCGGATACCCTATCCGCATCCTCTATAGGGGGACTATCCGGCATCCGCCCCATGTCAGCTTCCGCCTCTATGTCCAGTCCTGGAGCCCGACTGGTGGAAGCATGATCGACAGCCTCGCCGGACATATTCCCGCGAGCGTTTTTCTGTTAAAGAAACATGGACGTCATTACATTTCAAGAAAGACGACAACCACGGTGCGGGGTTTCTGTCATACCTCTGCGCCGGCGTCTCCGTCCTAACCGCCTTTCTTTTCGGCCGGCCCGGCCTCGGTGCCTCTTGTTGGCGAGTTGCCGCGGGTTCGGCCTGGCTCCCGGATGCCTTCCCTGTAAAAACACCATATGTGTATGGTAGGTGAAGTTACTAAAAGGGGATCCTAGTTTTTGGAGTTGGGATTTTTTGGTTTTTCTTACATGCGATGCAGGGAGAAGTCCGGGATAGTCGGCCGTAATGGCCACCATGGCGTCATCACAGCTTAATTGATAGAACTGCCGGTCTATCAGCTCCACGAATATGACCGGATCTTCTTCAAGTTCGGCATCGAGAGCCCGGTCAGGGTCCTCTGGTTGTGGAGATGGGCTGCTAACCTCGCTTATGGCTTTTCGCAGTTCCTGCCGCAAAATGGCAAGGTGAGTACCTACGATAAAGAATGCAAGAAGAATGATAGTAAGGAGATATAACTCACCCAGCTTGGAGGGTTGTACATGGAGAATCCATCTCGTGGCTTGATGCGGATGAACTCCTCTTCTTCTCCCTTGAACAATTCGGACAGAATTTTCGCTAAAGCGGCAGCGTTGTCCGGACCCTTACGCCCGCTACGGGTGGCGTCATCCTCCCCGTTGAAACACCACTAGGGGTGCCCTCGATATTGAAGTGGTTGCACTCCCCGCATTATGCATATTGACATAACCTCGATTACAGGGTCCGGAAGGGGGACGTCCTCCATATAAAACCATTCCGAAGGCCACTCTTCGGACGTCTTCTTCGAAGTACCGGACAGGTATCCAGTTTCGGCGATGCGCCATATTTCGGCTCCGCCCACTTGATAAAGTGATCACTTCTGTGTGTGAGGGACGAGGCAAAATAACCTTTTCCACAGCTCGAAATGAGCCTCGCAGCCCAGGAATAACTCGCAGAGGGCAACGTAGCTGGCGATGTGCAAAATAGAAGCAGGGGTGAAATTGTGAAGTTGGAGGCCGTAAAACTCCAGGAGCCTGCGGAGGAACGGATGAATCGGAAATCCGAGTCCCCTCAATAAATAAGGGAAAAGGCATACCCGCTCCCCCGTAGAGGGGCTTGGGAAGCTCTCCGCTTGCTCCCCGCCATTGTAGGTGCCGAGCCCGGCTCAGACGGGCACCATATACGTCGGAGGGAGAAATCACTTGGTTTGCAGTTCGACTAATCGACTGTGTGGGACTGAACACCTCTCCCAATCACCAGGCTTGGGGCTGTGGGGGAGGGAGGAGGAGCTGCGGAGGTCGGCCATGCTGGAGTGGATTTTTCTGAAGCACGCTCCGATGGATTCTCGATGGGGGAGGATGGTATGGATTGGATCAAAGAATCCCCATCCCTTTAATAGACAATTTATTTATCTGGCTAGGGGGGCGAATGTAAAAATGCCCTGGCGCCTCGCATTCATTCGACGCATGTGAGACAGCCCTTATTGGGCGCAGAACCCAAGAGGTTCAACATTTATGGGACCAGACACTGCTTAACAAACGTTCGAAATTTGGAGAAGAACCCGCCATGCAATGCCGAAGACAACACTGCGCGCCGGACTCATTGTCATTGAAGCCTGGTTCGGGGGCTACTGAAGGAGTCCTGGATTAGGGGGTCTCCGGACAGCCGGACTATATCCTTTGGCCGGACTATTGGACTATGAAGATACAAGATTGAAGACTTCGTCTTGTGTCCGGATGGGATTCTACTTGGCGTGGAAGGCAAGCTAGGCAATACGGATATGTATATCTCCTCTTTTGTAACCGACCTTCTGTAACCCTAGCCCCCTCCGGTGTCTATATAAACTGGAGGGTTTTAGTCCATAGGACAACATACAATCATACCATAGGCTAGCTTCTAGGGTTTAGCCTCTCCGATCTCGTGGTAGATCAACTCTTGTACTACCCATATTATCAAGAATAATCAAGCAGGACGTAGGGTTTTACCTCCATCAAGAGGGCCCGAACCTGGGTAAAATATTATGTCCCCTGCCTCCTGTTACCATCCGCCTTAGACGTACAGTTCGGTACCCCCTACCCGAGATCCACCGGTTTTGACACCGACAGCCGTGAAGATACAAGATAGAAGGTTTCCCTCTGTGTCTGGATGGGACTCTCCTTGGTGTGGAAGGCAAGCTTGGCATTCATATATGAATATTCCTTTCTCTATAAACCGACTATGTACAATCTAGCCCCCTCTGGTGTCTATATAAACCGAAGGGTTTAGTCCGTAGGGGTAATCATAATCATACAGGCTAGACATCTAGGGTTTAGCCATTACAATCTAGAGGTAGATCAACTCTTGTAACCCTTATACTCATCAAATTCAATCAAGTAGGAAGTAAGGTATTACCTCCATTAAGAGGGCCTGAACCTGGGTAAACATCGTGTCCCCTGCCTCTTGTTACCTTTGATCCCTAGACGCACAGCTCGGGACCCCCTACCCGAGATCTGCCATTTTTTATACCGATAGTGCCCCCGTCCTTGTGGGCACCTGACAAGCGCCCGACGCCCATCTTCTGCTATATGGTGTGTTTTGATCTGGAAAAAAATCAGAAGGAAACTTTCGGGATGAAGCGCCGCCGTCTCGATGCTGAACTTGGGTAGAACCAATCTAGGGCTCCGGCGGAGCTATTCTGCCAGAGAAACTTCCCTTCGGGAGGGGGGAATTGAAGCCATCGTCATTACTAATGATCCTCTCACCAAGCGGGGGTCAATCTCCATCAACATCGTTACCAGCACCATCTCCTCTCCAAACCCTAGTTCATCTCTTGTATCCGATATCTGTCTCAAAACCTCAGAGTGGTACCTGTGGGTTGCTATTAGTGTTGATTACTCCTTGTAGTTGATGCTAGTTGGTTTATTAAGTGGAAGATTATATTTTCAGATCCTTAATGATAATTAATACTCCTCTAATCTTGATCATGAATATGTTTTGTGAGTAGTTACATTTCTTCCTGAGGACATGTGAGAAGTTTTGTTATAAGTAATCATGTGAATTTGGTATTCGTTCGATATTCTGATGAGATGTATGTTATCTCTCCTCTAGTGGTGTTATATTAATGTCGACTACATGACACCTCACCATTATTTGGGCCTAGGGCATGACACCTCACGTATCAATAAGTAGATGATGGGTTGCTAGAGTGACAGAAGCTTAAACCCTAGTTTATGCGTTGCTTTGTAAGGGGCTGATTTGGATCCATATGTTTCATGCTATGGTTAGGTTTACCTTAATTCTTATTTCGTAGTTGCGGATGCTTGCGAGAGGGGTTAATAATAAGTGGGAGGCTTGTCCAAGTAAGGGCGGCACCCAAGTACCGGGCCACCCACATATCAAATTATCAAAGTAACGACCGTGAATCATATGAGCATGATGAAAACTAACTTGACAACAATTCCCATGTGTCCTCGGGAGCGCTTTGCTTTATATAAGAGTTTGTCCAGGCTTGTCCTTTGCTACAAAAAGGATTGGTACACCTTGCTGCACCTTGTTTACTTGCATTACTTGTTACCCGTTATGATTTATCTTATCACAAAACTATCTGTTACCGATAATTTCAGTGCTTGCAGAGAATACCTTGCTGAAAACCGCTTGTCATTTCCTTCTACTCCTTGTTGGGTTCGACACTCTTACTTATCAAAAGGACTATGATAGATCCCCTATACTTGTGGGTCATCAATTCCTGAGTATTGATGTCTTTATGTCGAATTATAGACTATTGCTTTAAATCAGTCGTGTCTTAATATTCATGCCATGATTAGAAATCTTATTAAGATTATGCTAGGCAGGATTCCACACCAAAAATTATATTTTTATCATTTACCTACTCGAGGACGAGCAGGAATTAATCTTGGGGATGTTGATACATCTCCGTCATATCTATAATTTTTGATTGTCTCATGCCAATATTATACAGCTTTCACATACTTTTGCCAACATTTTATATGATTTATTGGACTAACCTATTGATACAATGCCCAGTGCCAGTTCCTGTTTTTTGCATGTTTTTGTTTGGCAGAACATCCATATCAAACGAAGTCCAAATGCAATAGAATTTTATGCAGAATTATTTTGGAATATATGTGATTTTTGGGACTTGGAATCAACGCAAACGGGGCCCACAACCCCCAAAAGATACCAGGGCATGCCCCAGGGGCCAGGTGTGCCCTGGTGGGTTGTGACCGCCTTGGATGTCGGCTGGATCCCCACTTAGGGTGCAATGAAGCTTATATCCGGAAAAAATCATGTTAAAATTTCAGTGCAATCGGAGTTACGGATCTCCCGGAATATAAGAAACGGTTTCGCCCAGAAAACAGGAACGTGAAAGAGAAGAGAACAGAGGGAGATCCAATCTTGGAGGGGCTCCCGCCCCTCCGCCGCCATGGAGGCCACGGAACAAAGGGGGAACTCTCCTCCCATTAGGGGGGAGGCCAAGGAAGAAGAAGGAGGGGGCTCTCTCCCCCTCTCTCCCGGTGGCGCTGGAGTACCGCTGGGGCAAGGATCGTGACGGTGATGTACATCAACAATCTTGCTACCGTCAACACTAACACTCCCCCCTCTATGCAGTGGTGTAACACCTATTCTCCCCACTGTAATCTCTACTTAAACACGGTGCTCAACTCCATATATTTATCTCCCAATGATATTTGGCTATCCTATGATGTTTGAGTAGATCCGTTTTGTCCTATGGGTTGTTAGATGATCATGATTGGTTTGAGTTGTATATTTTATTTTTGTGCTGTCCTACGGTGTCCTCCGTGTAGCGCAAATGGAGGGATCCCTGCTGTAGGGTGTTGCAATATGTTAAAGGATTGCTTATGGTGGGTGGCGTGAGTGACAGAAGCACATACGCGAGTTTGGGGGTCATTGCGTATGGGATAAAGAGGATTTGATACTTAATGCTATGGTTGGGTTTCACAACCTTAATGATCTTTAGTAGTTGCGGATGCTTGCTAGACTTACAATCATAAGTGCATATGATCCAAGTAGATAAAGTATGTTAGCTCATGCCTCTCCCTCATATAAAATTGCAACAATGGTCACCGATTTAGTTATCGATCACCTAGGGACAAATGACTTTCTTGTTGACAAAAGCTATCTATTTTTATTTCCTTGCAATTTATTCATATTTTCATTCTCGCAAAGTACTCATAGTTTTTATTCTTGCAAAATAGTTTCATACTTTTTTAGGTAAATTAAACGTTAAGTGTGCGTAGTGTTGTATCGATGGTGGATAGAACTTGAGGGAATATTTGTTCTACCTGTAGATCCTCCTTGGGTTTGACACTCGTATGTATCTAGAAAGGCTACAAATGATCCCCTACACTTCTGGGTTATCAGAACTTCCTATGGTATGGAAATGAGATCAATAAAAAAGGAGAATGTCTTACAAGCTGGGATATGATATGCAAGCCTAAGAATCAAGGAGGTCTTGGTGTATTAAATCTAAGAACACAAAACAAAGCCCTCTGTCGGTGTCAAAACGGCGGATCTCGGGTAGTGGGTCCCGAATTGTGCGTCTAAGGCGGATGGTAACAGGAGGCAGGGAACATGATGTTTTACCCAGGTTCGGGCCCTCTTGATGGAGGTAAAACCCTATGTCCTGCTTGATTTATTCTTGATGATATGAGTATTACAAGAGTTGATCTACCACGAGATCGGAGAGGCTAAACCCTAGAAGCTAGCCTATGGTATGATTGTATGTTGTCCTACAGACTAAAACCCTCCGGTTTATATAGACACCGAAAAGGGATAGGGTTACACAAGGTCGGTTACAAAGGAGGAGATATACATATCCGTATTGCCTAGCTTGCCTTCCACGCCAAGTAGAGTCCCATCCGGACACGAGACGAAGTCTTCAATCTTGTATCTTCATAGTCTAACAGTCCGGCTATCCGGAGACCCCCTAATCCAGGACTCCCTCAATAGCCCCTGAACCAGGCTTCAATGACGATGAGTCCGGCGCGCAGTATTGTCTTCGGGATTGCAAGGTGGGTTCCTCCTCCGAATACACCACGGAAAAATTTGAATACAAGGATAGTGTCCGACCCTGCAAAATAAGTTCCACATACCACCGTAGAGAGAATAATATTTTCACAAATCTAATCTGCTGACTTGTTTTGGCAACATGACATTATGCCATGGCCCGGTGATTATTCGAACCGTTTCCTTTAACTAGCCCTGCACATAACGTGAGGCAGTTTTTTGACACGTCTTGTCAAAGCAGAGATCGTGTCCCCCTTATTACGGGATTCTCATCAATAGGGCGTGGGTAACCCAACTGCGCCATCGATTACGGTGCTTGGATAAGCGAGTTTTACCAGGCTAGTGGGGGTGCATAGTTTCGGCCGCCCCTATAAAGGGACAAGGTTTAACCTTTTTCTACCCACGCCTTCTTCCTCCTTGCTCATCCACTCTTGCGCACTCGAGCTCCAACGCCCAAGTCCACATCCTTCCCCTCAACCTTCTCTAATCATGTCCGGAGCGGGAGGCAAATGGATGGCTTCCTCCATTATGGAGGGACACATCAAGAAGCTGCGCGGAGCCGGATACTTAGCCGCGAAGATCGCGCATCGGCTGCCCGCTACGAGGCAGATCGTTCCTACCCCTGAACCTCACGAGAGGGTAGTCTTCCTCCACCACTTCCTCCGTGGATTGGGGTTCCCCTCCATCCATCCGTCTGTGGTCTTATGTTCTACTACGGGCTGGACTCCCATGATCTGGCCCCAAACTTCGTCCTCAACATTTCGGCGTTCATCGTCGTGTGTGAGGCTTTCCTCCGCATTCGTCCCCACTTCGGCCTGTGGTTAAAGACCTTCAATATCAAGCCGAAGGTAGTGGGCGGCCAACAAGCAGAATGCGGTGGAGCCATGGTGGGAAAGATGCCCAACGTTGTATGGCTTGAAGGCTCCTTCGTGGAGGCCATAAAGGGGTGGCAATCGGCATGGTTCTACATCACCGAGCCGCGCGACGCCAAATGGGTGGCCGCCCCCAAGTTTCGATCCAGAATCCCCACGCGGCTCACCTCCTGGAAAGAGAAGGGCCTGTCCTGGGGTTCATTGGTGGAGCTGGACGGACTCCAGAAATGTATCCGGAATATGGCAGGCAAGAAGCTCAAGCTTGTCAACATAGTCCAGGTCATGCTCATCCGTCGGATCCTCCTGTGCCAACAACGGGACTTCAACTTGTGGGAGTTCGACCCGGCCCAGCACCAGACTCTAAGCGAGCTCTTCGACACGACGCACAAGGACATCTAGAAGGTGTTGTTCAAGGGCGCCGAGGTCCCTCCCTCTCTCACCGAGGACCGCGGGCTAAGCGCGAAGCGCCGAGCGCATTCGGTGAGTTCTATACATCCGGTAGGATATTTTATTTCCCCTAGCTTAATCATGTGCGGGGTCTGATCTCCATGCCTTTGACAGGACTGGGTGGAGACGTCGGGGCAGATTAACTGTCCGGCCCCTCTGCCCGAAGACACTGCGGACGCTCTCCTTACGGAGATGCTGACTCCGGCCCCTTATAATGTGCCAGAGAAGACCAAGAAGGCCAAGGGAACCCGAAAGAGTTCCCGACGCCAGGTGTTATCGGACTCATCGTCCAATAACTCTGCAACACACTCCTCCCCCGAAGACAAGGAGGAAGAAGAAGATGCTCCCTCTTCAGTTGGGGGAGACAAGAAAA
>NC_041392.1:644814823-644850411 GCF_002162155.2 Triticum dicoccoides
GCTGAAGGGTCCAAGATGGGAAGGACTCTTCTTCCGGACTACTCTACCACCGCCGACGAAGGCGAAGATGAGTGGCTGCTCAGGGCCAAGCCCCTGGCAAAGTCGTAAGTATTCGGATGCCAGAGTAACTCATAGTATTCATTTGTCACACTGTTTCTTCTAACGCCAAATTATGATTATGCAGACTGCCACGAGCCCATATCGAGGTATCGTCGGATGGCTCCCTGGGCTCGTCGGAATGGATAGCGATCCACTTCTGACCGCCACCTCCCCCTGCCCTACGGACAACGCCGAGGTATTGTCTCAAGAGGCACTGGGTCGAGGGGAGACAGTCCCAGAGGCGCCTCAAGGCGACCTTCCGGACTCCGGAAGCAGAGGGAGCAAGGCTCCCGAGGGCTCCGAGTTCGGCCCTCAGCCGAACACCATGCCGGAACCCCCAGTGGTTCCGGACTCGGGCAGGCGGCCTCCTTCTAAAAGGGGCAAAACGCCTGTGCCGGTGACCTCTGTCCATCCAGAGGCACCGGACAATCTGCTGGGAGCGCTTCGCAGCGCTTCCATCGATGAAGAGCACCGCACTATTATGAGTGCGCTGGTCCAGAAGGTTCAGTCCACCAAGAGCGGACTGACTAAAGCCTGTGCCAGCCTTCTGACAGGCTTTGAGGTAAGTTTTTTGAAATATAGGAAAAATATTACGGCATAGACAGTAGCCCCTGATGCGCTGTTCGGTGTTCAAAAAGAAAAGCCGACCAGAGGATCAAACAATCGCAGGAGTCTAATATAAGTATGTCTATATGCGTATGCAGGCTTCGCTGTTGGCCTCTGCCGCACTGACTGCAGAGGTCGCCACACTGAAGCAGGACCTTAAAGGGTCCAAGGACGAGATCGGCCTTGCCAAGAGGCAGCTCGAGGAGAACAAAGGTAAGTACTACCTAGTCCATGGATATGTATAAAAAGAATGTGATTGCAAAATGACAGGATCATCATAAATTTGCTAGGGGCCACGACCTAGGTGGCGACCCTGAAGCAAGCGCTATCCGAGGCCGAAAACAATGCGGCTAAGGAGCGCACCGAGCGGGAGAGGCATGAGGCTCGGGTCGGCGAGGTGCAGCAAGAGCTCCACTCTCTCGTGACGAAGCACGAGGCGTTGGAGCTTGACTTGAAGACCCAAGAGTCCGAGCATGCCGCGGCCCTCGAGAGCGCAAAGAGTGCCAAGGCCGAAGCACAAAAGGCCCTTCAGGATATTGATGTGCTGAAGAAGATAGCGGCGGGTAAGGCATTCTATATGCAAATCAAGCATGTGAAAGTGAATTACTTGTTACTTACACGAATCCGGAGCTTTCCAGGAGCATTCGCAGATTTGCCCCGCAGCGTGTCGGATGCTGCACAGATTGACCAGGTCGAGGAGGGAAGCTCAATGGAGAAGCTGTTCTAGTCTCAGTATATTGGGACCAAAGTCCCGATGCCTCTGAGCGACCAGCTGAAGCAACTGGTCGAGCTGCACAAGGCAGCCGAACAGGCCATGAAGGGCTTTATAGTCTGATGTGGCCTGGCGACGCCCTTCCCGGCAGCTACTTCAGCATGGTGAGGCGGCTTGTGGATGCATGCCCATGGCTGGAAGTCATCAAGTTGTCCGTCTGCATCGAAGGTGCACGCCGGGCTTTCTCCCGTGTGAAGGTGCAATGGGCCAAGCTGGATGCCGTGAAGCTGATTAAGGAAGGGCCGCCAGAGGGCAAGGAGCATCGCCACCCCGAGATGTACTATGAGGGTGTCCTGAAGGGTTCTCGTCTCGTAGCGGACGAGTGTACGAAAGATATAATATTCGAGTAAACTTGCTCGTGTGATCCTATAGTTATGAAAACTTGTTCATATGCGCTATGCAACGCTTGTTTGAATTTAAAATATTACCTTCTGTTCGGCTGTTTATCAAATCTGAGAGATGGCTAGTCGTCGGCTTCTGCCCCCATGCCACGAGTGCTGGGGTGTTCAGGATAAACCTGAGCACTCTTGTTCCCATTGTAGGGTCCTTCAAGGGAGGTGCTCAGCACACCAAACAAGGCAATCGTACTATAATGCGTTATCACTCTCACTTAGCCATAGAATTCTATAATTTTAAATTTCGGCGAAGCCCCTAGTATTCGGAAGGCCAAATTCAGGGCGCGATACACTCCTTAAGCTGGACAGGGCTGACTCCTCGCTCTAAGCGGCATAAGTCGTTAGGGACTCGAAAACCTCTCGAACAGCGACCAGTCTCTCGCCTTATCATGACAGTCAGTTTTAGATTTCTTGACTGAGGTGCTTAGCCCAGTAGAACCGGGGCACAATCACGGTAGTTCTCCCAGTGTTACCTTAGCCGATATAGCGGAACGTAAGGTACCAAAACATGGGAGCCGGGCAAACCCAACTATTGACCTAAGACATGATTCAGAGCTGATGCATATAATGCTATAAGTTCGGGGTGCCGCACTGTCGAAAGTGTTCGGACATATCACGCCGTATTATGGGGTATGCTTAAGCCCCTAGCCTATTGGCCGTACCAGATTGTACGGGTGCTGGTTGTCATAAATGAACATATATATATATATATATAAGAAGAATGCAATAGTAGTCTTAATGCTATGCATTTTTTATTCAAAAAGGTGTGTTAAAGCAGAATGATACAAGTAGTGCGATAAGCAAAAAGTAGGACTATTTGACATGTCCCTTCCAAGGGCAAGCTGAGGAATAGTATTAAAACAAATATTTCACTCGTTATCGTAATCCACCTGGGAGTTCCATGGTGTGACGTAGCTTTCTGCCTCCTTGGTTGGTGCATCATGTGTTCGGCAATCACACTGTCGGACAGGGTTTCTAGAGATTAAAGTCCTGAAAGAGAAAAATAACAAAGCGGGAAGCCACTAGTGCGGTTTAAGCCGCAACTTGGGGGTGTGCCGCCGTCATGCCCCCCTCCCCGCCTGTGCCCATGGTATTTTTAATGCGTAATTATGTACGCGTGGCACGGATTTCACCGTTTGGCTGGGACCGAGGTGGGGGCCGCATTGGTATGCAAGCTCGGAACATGCAAGGCAGTCCTGTTGCCGATTACTCCGGGTGTGCTTGAAGGTGTCCGGGTCCTTAATCGCCGAACTAGTGGATTGCCTTAAGAGGCTACTTTGCGCTTCTGCTGCGAGGGCCGCAGTGTGCTCCTCCGTGCGGAGAGAGCGTTCTGTGTTTCCATTGACTGTGATGACCCCCTGAGGTCCTGGCATCTTGAGCTTGAGATATGCATTCAATGTGGTACCGCATTGAATCTTGCAAATGCGGTTCGCCCTAGCAGTGCATGATAGCCACTGCGGAACGAGACTATGTCGAAGATTAACTCTTCGCTTCAGAAGTTATCTGAAGATCGGAAGACCACTTCCAGTGTGACTGAGCCTGTGCAATGGGCCTCTACACCTGGTATGTCACCTTTAAAGGTCGTTTTAGTGGGTTTGATCCTTGAGGGGTCTATACCCATTTTGCACACTGTGTCCTGATAAAGCAGGTTCACACTGCTGCCGCCGTCCATTAGAACTCGAGTGAGGTGAAATCCGTCAATGATTGGGTCTAGGACCAGTGCGGCGAATCTGCCATGGCAGATGCTAGTAGGGTGGTCCCTGTGATCGAAAGTGATCGGAAAGGAGGACCATGTGTTGAACTTTGGGGCGACTGGCTCCAACCCATATACGTCCCTGAGCGCACACTTCTGATCCATCTTGGGGATGTGGGTTGCATATATCATGTTCACCGTCCGCACTTGTGGGGGGAACCTCTTCTGTCCTCCGGTGTTCGGCTGCCGAGGCTGCTCCTCGTCATCGCTATGGGACCCCTTATCTTTGTTTTCCACATTTAGCTTGCCGGCCTGCTTGAACACCCAACAATCCCTGTTGGTGTGATTGGCTGGCTTGTCGGGGGTGCCGTGTATTTGACACGAGCGATAGAGTATACGATCCAAACTGGACAGGCCCAGAGTGCTTCTCTTGAATGCCTTTTTCCGCTGACCGGGTTTAGAGCCTTTGAATCCGGCATTCACTGTCGTATCCTCGGTATTGTCACTGTTAATGCGGCGCTTATGTTTGTTGCAACGTGACCTGCCATTGCCATCCTTGGTATCCGAAGTACTATGGTTCTTTGATATGTTATTACTGTGAGCCAGCCAGCTGTCTTCTCCCGCGCAGAAGTGGGTCATGAGTGTCGTGAGGGCTGCCATAGATTTCGGCTTTTCCTGACCAAGGTGCCGGGCTAGCCAGTCGTCACGGATGTTGTGCTTGAAGGCTTCTAGGGCCTCTGCATCTGGACAGTCGACGATTTGATTTTTCTTTGTTAGGAACCGTGTCCAGAATTGCCTGGTCGATTCCTCTGGCTGCTGAATTATGTGGCTCAAGTCATCGGCATCTGTTGGTCGCACATAAGTGCCCTGAAAGTTGTCGAGGAATGCGGCTTCCAGATCTTCCCAACAGCCAATGGACTCTGCTGGCAAGCTGTTGAGCCAATGCCGAGTTGGTCCTTTGAGTTTGAGTGGGAGGTATTTGATGGCGTGTAGGTCATCACCGCAGGCCATGTGGATGTGCAGGTGGAAATCCTCGATCCATACCGCAGGATCTGTTGTGCCGTCGTATGATTCTATATTTACGGGTTTGAAACCTTCTGGGATTTGATGATCCATTACTTCGTCTGTGAAGCATAAGGGGTGTGCGGAGCCTCTGTACTGGGCTATATAACGACGCAGCTCGAATGAGTCTTGCCCGCTGTGTTCGGCCCGACTGGACTTACTTTTACTGTATCTGGCGTGTCGATTATCCTCTCGCATAGTGGCGTGCCCTCGTGATCCGTAGATTGATCTTGCATGTTTTGCTTTGTCCTCCAATACATCTTGCGGGTTTGGCATATTTCCCCATGCCTTTTTATTTGAATGGCATCGGGGTGCGGCTGAGCTTTTGGCTGGAATGTCTCTCTGTTGCGGCCACGAGGTGGCCGATCAGCCCCGTCATACGCCGGGGATGTAGGTTTTGGTGCTTCCTCCTCCAGTCGGGGTAGCAACCTACATTTTGGGTAACTCTTGGAGGGGCGTTCGAGTTCATACTCTTCGGCCGCCAGGACTTCAGTCCATCTTTCAGCTAGCAAATCTTGATCAGCTTGAAGCTGTTGTTGCTTTTTCTTAAGGCTATTTGCCGTGGCTATAAGCCTGCGCGCTCTTGTTCGACGGGATCCTCTAGCATGGCGAATTCGTCATCGCCGAGGCTTGCCTCATCTTCGGAGGGGGACATGTAATTATCATCCTCTGCCTCTCCATCTGCCGCTCTCTCAGGAGGGCTGGCTCCTCCATCCTCCTGCTCTGAATCTTGCTGGAGGGGATTGTTGTTGTCTTCGGCGCTATCCGGAGTGCTATTACCTCCGGTGCCGGTATCACCACTTTTGCCTTGGCGGGATTTAGAGCGGCGCCGCTGACGCTGGCGCTTGGGTTGCTTTTTGGAGGGGTCATCCTCCGTTGTCTCGTTGCCATTGCCTTCTTTGGGTGTGTCCACCATGTATATATCGTATGATGACGTGGCTGCCCAGTGCCCTATGGGCAGTGATTCCTCTTCGACTCCCGCATCGTCGTCCATACCATCGATGTCTTCAGAGTCGAAGTCGAGCATGTCGGTTAAGTCATCGACAGTGGCTACTAAGTGGGTGGTGGGTGGGCGGCGAATTTCTTCGTCATCCGCATCCCAATCATGTCGAACATGGTTCGGCCAGGACTCTCCTGACAAGGAGAGATACCTTAATGAGTTCAGTATGTCGCCGAAAGGCGAGTGCTGAAAGATATCCGCGGAGGTGAACTCCATGATCGGCGCCCAGTCGGATTCGACAGGCACGGGCGCAGGCGGTTCGAAGTCCGTGGACGGAGAAGGATCCGGCAGTTTGGCAACACAGCTCTCGTGAAGGGTAAGGTTGATATTCAGCTCGATCGCCGCTGAGGGTACGGCCTCCGTGACGGGGTCCATCCACCCGTCCATGGATGGCGCAACTAGCTCCGAATTGAGGTTCGGAGCGGCTGCCAGTGCGATCTCTTGAATACGGTTCGATGATAGAGATAAATCATACTCGTCGTGACCGTGCGGCGCACAAGGTAGGGGCTCGAATCCGTCGAAGATCAAGTCTCCGTGGATGTCAGCCGTGTAGTTTAAGCTTCCAAACTTGACCTGGTGGCCAGGGGCGTAACTTACGATCAGCTCCAGATGGCCAAGAGAGTTGGCCCGCAGTGCGAAGCCGCCGAACACAAAGATCTGTCCGAGGAGAAAAGTCACACCCTGGACTGCGTTGCTATCGATGATCGTAGGAGCTATCAAGCCTAACGGTGACGACACAGAGGAACTCTCAATGAAAGCACCAATGCTGGTGTCAAAACCGGCGGATCTCGGGTAGGGGGTCCCGAACTATGCGTCTAAGGCGGATGGTAACAGGAGGCAGGGAACACGATGTTTTACCCAGGTTCGGGCCCTCTTGATGGAGGTAAAACCCCACGTCCTTCTTGATTTATTATTGATGATATGAGTATTACAAGAGTCGATCTACCACGAGATCGGAGAGGCTAAACCCTAGAAGCTAGCCTATGGTATGATTGTATGTTGTCGTACAGACTAAAACCCTCCGGTTTATATAGACACCGGAAAGGGCTAGGGTTACACAAGGTCGGTTACAAAGGAGGAGATATAAATATCTGTGTTGCCTAGTTTGCCTTCCACGCCAAGTAGAGTCCCATCCGGACACGAGACGAAGTCTTCAATCTTGTATCTTCATAGTCTAACAGTCCGGCCAAAGGATATAGTCCGGCTGTCCGGAGACCCCCTAATCCAGGACTCCCTCACCCTCCTTACTAAACATCTAGAAAAATTCTACAATCAGGCTGATATACCCTCGGTTAGACTACGAGAACAATGAGGTCCCACACTCTGGTAGCAAAAAAGGTTCTTTTTGGTGAAAAGACTGCATGAAACTGCTTGAGTTGTTTATAACTATGACTACCTGCCAGGTCAACTCAGGGAATTCTACTTTACTACGGGAGGATAATTGGACTGGATCCATTATGAAACTAAAGATTCCTGAATTACATTCCTTCACTCAACATGAAAACATCTCTATTTTGGCAGCCAAGAACATTGACATTAAATATAATATCTTCCAATTGCCATTATCTATTGTTGCTCATCAGTAGTTTCACTTGCTATCTGATCAATTAAATGCCATCAGACATAACAATGATAATGACAGTTGGTATTTCAAATGGGGTAGCACTATCAACATGACTAAGAAGATTTATAACTTCCTTATGGATAATGATGAAGTTGTTACACCATTCAAATGGATATGGAAATCATGTTGTCTCCCCAAGCATAAATTCTATTGCTGGTTAATGCTTAACAACAGAATAAATACTTGTGATCTTCTAACCAAGAAAAGTTTTCATCTTGATTCCACCAACTGTGTCTTATGTAATGATGAAGGCATGGAGGACAAAACTCATCTTCTTTTCTCTTGCCCATTTAGTCAGGGATTTTGGTGGAACATTGGTATTCAATGGAACACGGATACGAGCATCTATGATATGATCATTGAAGCAAAACAGAGATACCAACATAGTTTTTTCGTGGAAATTATGACTGTAGGCTGCTAGAATATCTGGATCAAAGGAATTGACTAATCTTTGAAGGAATACCTTGCTCAATCACAGAATGTAGATACGACTTCATCAAAAATTTCAAATTGACCATGCCTAGAGCTAAACCTAGTCTTAAGGATGGCATGTCATCCTAGATTGATAATATTTGATTCTCTTTTCTTTTATTCTTTTATGATGTATGTCTAGACTTCTCTGGTTGTATCCCCATCAACCATTGTGACACTATTTTTGTTTCTTTACTTATAAATGAAAAATGACACATAGTAGTGCTTTTGCCTTACAGTTTTCTTGTCAAAAAAATTCATGTCAACAAAAATTATATCGTTGGATTCGTATTTGAACCTATTTTTCAATGATATAATTTTTTTACATGCATGAACATTTTATTAGTTAAATTTATGATCAAAAGTTGGTACAAAATACAATGGGGACCAATAAACTAGGACGGAGGTAGTACACTATAGTACATGTATAATACCCAATAAAAATGTAATATTTAAAATTATTTTCCAATAATATCTATATCAACTAACTTTTTGTGTGCTATATATGTAAAAACTAGATGATACCATGCGCATTGCCGTGGGAACCATTGTTAAAATAAATGCAAATATATGGTACAAGTGCAAACAATAAAACACAAGAAGCATGTGACAAAATATTGTATAAAAAGAGAAAAATAGTTTTGATTGAACTTGAGAAAATGCCATTTTTAACGAAATTGTCAAATATGAACTACACGGGTCTATTACAAGCACTAAATACATATATCGTCCATAGTCACACCAAAATTAATTCAGTTTTTAGTAACTTGTGGCTACATGAATGATTGTTTAGATGACATGGTTGCATGAATTGGTTAGTGCAAAAAAATTACTATGGCCACATGGATAACCTATTTTTAACTTGTGACTAACACGCATGATTGCTGATATGCCATGGTTGCATGAAATTATTGACAAAGTCCTTCGGCTCCCATAGGTAGGTTATACCTCCCAGCCACGAGAGTTTTATTCTTGAAATGATCCATCCAATCTAGCATCAAAGATTACGACACCTATAAGGTATCCCCACGTACTGATGTAGCAACACCGCAACACTCCGTGGACCAGCACAAAGAACTGAGGGGAATCTGGATCTAATCTAGAGAGAATTAGAGAGATGCTAGCTAGAATGGGGATAGAGCTTCGCTAGAAGGTAGGGGTCGGTCCACACCTTGGTGTGCCTCCTAGTTCACTCATGGTTACCTATTTATTGGTGTCTAGGCAAGGGGGTCAACCATTCAGGGGAGGTATCCTCCTCCTCTACACTAGGAGGATTCATACCGGGACTCCAACTAGTTGCCTTTCCCCACCCCCAAGAACTAGGGGTTTCAGCCAACTAGGGCTCTCCAGGCTGTCTTGCCCCCCAAGCTAGGGGTCAACCCACTAAAACATTCTGGAACATCCATAAACCTTTTCGAAGCTTCTACTATGGGGAAATGTTGCATGGGAAACAAAAAAATTCTACGCACACGCAAGATCTATCCATGGAGATGCATAGCAATGATAGGGGAGAGTGTGTGTATGTACCCTCGTAAAACTGTAAGTGGAAGCGTTTGACAACGCGGTTGATGTAGTCAAACTTCTTCGCGCTCCAATCGATTAAGTACCGAAGGTACGACACCTCCGCGTTTAGCACACGTTCATCTCGGTGATGTCCTCCACCTTCTTGATCCAGCAAGATATCGAGGTATTAGATGAGTTCCGGTAGCACGATGCCGTGGTGACGGTGATGGTGATGCGATCTCCACAGGGCTTCACCTAAGCACTACAAAAATATGACTGAGGGAGTAAACGGTGGACAGGGGCACCGCACAGGGCTAAGACAATGTTGTATCCTTGTGTGGCACCCCCTCCCCATGTATATATAGCTGGGTGGGGAGAGGGAGGCAGCCAGCGCAGCCACGGTGCACCCCTAGGGGTTGGCCGCTGGCCCTAGGGCTCCAGCCTTCCTGCACCCTTTCCTTGTATGGACAAGGGGGAAAGGAAAGAGGGGGGAGAGGGAAGGAAGTGGGATTCCAACTCCACACTTTCCTTTCCTCCTCCCTTTCCTTTCCCTACCCATAGGGTCGGCCCCTATAGAGGGCACACCAGCCCCTTGTGGGCTGGTGTATTCTCTCACTTGGCCCATAAGGCCCATAACTTTGTCGGGGATGCCTGAAACTCCTTTCGGTGACCCGATAAGTACCCCGTACCCTTCGAAACACTTCCGACGTCCAAATACTATCGTCCTATATATATATCAATATTTACCTCTCGACCATTTCGAGACTCCTCGTCATGTTCATGATCTCATCTAGGACTCCGAACAACATTCGGTCACCAAATCACATAACTCATATAACACTATATCGTCAACGAACGTTAAGCGTGAGGGCCCTACGAGTTCGAGAACTCTATAGACATGACCGAGACACCCCTCCGGTCAATGACCCATAGAGGAACCTGGATGCTCATATTGGCTCCTACATATTCTACGAACATCTTTATCGGTCGAACCGTTATGACAACATACGTAATTCCCTTTGTCCATCGGTATGTTACTTGCCCAAGATTCGACCGTCGGTATCTTCATACCTAGTTCAATCTCGTTACCGTCAAGTCTCTTTACACGTTCCATAATACATCATCTCGTAACTAAATCCTTAGTCATTAGCTTGCAAGCTTGTGATGTGTATTACCGATAGGACCCAGAGATACCTCTCCGATACTCGGAGTGACAAATCCTAATCTCGATCTATGGCAACTCAACAAACACCTTTGGAGATACCTGTAGAGCATCTTTATGATCACCCAGTTATGTTTTGACGTTTGATAGCACACAAGGTATTCCTTCGGTATCCGGGAGTTGCATAATCTCATAGTCAGAGGAATATGTATTTGACATGAAGAAAGCAATAGCAATAAACCGAATGATCATTATGTTAAGCTAATAGATGGGTCTTGTCCATCACATAATGATGTGATCCTGTTATCAAATGACAACACGTGTCTATGGTTAGGAAACCTTAACCATCTTTGATCAACGAGCTAGTCTAATAGAGGCTTACTAGGGACATGGTATTTGTTTATGTATTCACACATGTATTTAAGTTTCAGATCAATAAAATTCTAGCATGAATAATAAACCTTTATCATGAATAAGTAAATATAAAATAAAAACTTTAGTATTTCCTCTAGGGCATATTTCCTTTAGTCTCCCACTTGCACTAGAGTCCATAATCTAGTTTACATTGTAGAATGTAACACCCATGGAGTCTTGGTGATGATCATGTTTTGCTCGCGAAAGAGGCTTAGTCAACAGGTCTACTACATTCAGATCCATATGTATTTTTCAAACCTCTATGTCTATAACGCTATGCATGGCGCTACTCTAGCTAATTGCTCCCACTTTCAATATCAACGTAACTCTTTACGATGAACTCTTTATCATCTCCACAACCGAGAAAATATTTCCTTAGTTCTCTAAGGATAATTTTGACCCCTGTCCAGTGATCTACTCCTGGATCACTATTGTAACCCCTTGCCAAACTCATGGCAAGGTACACAATAGGTCTGGTACATAGCATGTCGTACTTTATAGAACCTATGGCCGAAGCATATGGAATGACTTTCATTTCCCTCTCTATCTTCTACCGTGGTCGGGCTTTGAGTCTTACTCAACTTCACACCTTGCAACACAGGCAAAAACTCTTCTTTAACTGATCTATTTTGAACTTCTTCAAGAAACTTTGCCAAGGTATGTATTTTGTGAAAGTCATATTAAGCGTCTCGATCTATCCCTATAGATCTTGATGCCCAATATATAAGCAGCTTCACCGAGGTCTTTCATTGAAAAAGTTCTCATTCAAGTACCATGCTACCCAGAAATTCTATATCATTTCTGATCAGCAATATGTCATCCACATATAATATCAGAAATGCTACAGAGCTCTCACTCACTTTCTTGTGAATACAGGCTTCACTTTAAGACTGTATAAAATCATATGCTTTGATCACCTCATTAAAGTTTATATTCCAACTCCGAGATGCTTGCACCAGTGTATAGATGGATCGCTGGAGCTTGCACACTTTGTTAGCACCTTTAGGATCGACAAAACCTTCTGGTTGCATCATATACAACTCTTCTTTAAGACATCCATTAAGGAATGCAGTTTTGATGTCCATTTGCCAGATTTCATAATCATAAAATGTGGTAATTGCTAACATGATTAGGACAGACTTAAGCATCGCTACGGGTGAGAAAGTCTCATCGTAGTCAACTCCTTTAAATTGTCAAAAACCTTTCGCAACAAGTCGAGCTTTGTAGACAGTAACATTACCATCAGTGTCAGTCTTCTTCTTGAAGATCCATTATTCTCAATGGCTTGACGATCATCGGGCAAGTCCACAAAGACCACACTTTGTTCTCATACATGGATTCTATCTCAGATTTCATGGCCTCAAGCCATTTATCGGAATCTGGGCTCATCATAGCTTCTTCATACTGCGTAGTTTTGCCTTAGTCTAGTGATACGTCTCCATCGTATCTTCTTTTCCAAACACTTTAGCCCTTGTTTTGGACTCTAACTTGCATGATTTGAATGGAACTAACCCGGACTGATGCTTTTTTCAGCAGAATTGCTATGGTGTTATTTATGTGCAGAAACAAAAGTTCTCGGAATGACCTGAAACTTCACAGAACATCTATTCGGAAATAATAAAAATCCTTGCAAAAGATGAAGACCACGGGGCCCACCACCTGTCCACGGGGGTGGGGGCGCGCCTGCCCCCCTAGGGCGCGCCCCCTACCTCGTGGGCCCCTTGGAGCTCTTCCGACCTCAACTCCAACTCTATATATTTGCTTTTGGGGAGAAAAAATAAAGGAGAAGGATTCATCGCGTTTTATGATATGGAGCCGCCACCAAGCCCTAAAACCTCTTGGGAGGGCTGATCTGGAGTCCGTTCGGGGCTCCGGAGAGGGGAATCTGTCGCCATCATCATCATCAACCATCCTCCATAACCAATTTCATGATTCTCACTGCCGTGCGTGAGTAATTCCATCGTAGGCTTGCTGGACGGTGATGGTTTGGATGAGATCTATCATGTAATTGAGTTAGTTTTGTTAGGGTTCGATCCCTAGTATCCACTATGTTCTGAGATTGATGTTGCTATTACTTTGCTATGCTTAATGCTTGTCACTAGGGCCCGAGTGCCATGATTTCAGATCTGAACCTATTATGTTTTCATCAATATATGAGAGTTCTTGATCCTATCTTGCAAGTCTATAGTCACCTATTATGTGTTATGATCCGTTAACCCCGAAGTGACAATAATCGGGATACTTACCGGTTATAACCATAGTTTGAGGAGTTCATGTATTCACTATGTGCTAATGCTTTGTTCTGGTACTCTATTAAACGGAGGCCTTAATATACCTTAGTTTCCATTAGGACCCCGCTGCCACGGGAGGGTAGGACAAAAGATGTCATGCAAGTTCTTTTCCATAAGCACGTATGACTATGTTCGGAATACATGCCTACATTACATTGATGAATTGGAGCTAGTTCTGTGTCACCCTATGTTATGATTGTTACATGATGAACCGCATCCGGCATAATTCTCCATCACCGATCCATTGCCTACGAGCTTTCCATATATTGTTCTTCACTTATTTACTTTTCCGTTGCTATTGCTATCATCACTACAAAATACCCAAAACATTACCATTCGCTACCGTTACCACTACTATCATATTACTTTGCTAATAAATACTTTGCGGCAGATATTAAGTTTCCAGGTGTGGTTGAATTGACAACTCAACTGCTAATACTTGAGAATATTCTTTGGCTCCCCTTGTGTCGAATCAATAATTTGGGTTGAATACTCTACCCTCGAAAACTGTTGCGATCCCCTATACTCGTGGGTTATCAAGACTATTTTCTGGTGCCGTTGCTGGGGAGCATAGATCTATTATTTGAGTCACCTGGGATATATATCTGCTTATCATTATGAAGAACTTGATGTTGGGGAACGTAGCATAAATTCAATATTTTCTACGCATCACCAAGATCAATCTATGGAGTAATCTAGCAACGAGGGAAGGAGAGTGCATCTATATACCCTTGTAGATCACTAAGCGGAAGCGTTCAAGTGAACGGGGTTGATGGAGTCGTACTCGTCGTGATCCAAATCACCAATGATCCTAGTGCCGAACGGACGGCACCTCCATGTTCAACACACGTACAGCCCGGTGACGTCTCCTACGCCTTGATCCAGCAAGGGAGAAGGAGAGGTTGGGGAAGACTCCATCCAGTAGCAGCACAACGGCGTGGTGGTGGTGGAGGAGCGTGGTACTCTAGCAGGGCTTCGCCAAGCACCGCAAGAGACAAGGAGGGAGAGGGGTAGGGCTGCGCCAAGAAGGAGATTGAATCGTGTCTATGGCAGCCCAAAACCTCAAGTATATATAGGGGGAGGGGAGGGGCTGCGCCCCCACCTAGGTTTCCACCCCTAGGGGTGGCGGCCAGCCATAGATCCCATCTAGGGGGGCGACCAAGGGGGGAGAGAGGGGGGCGCACCACTAGGTGGGCCTTAGGCCCATCTGAGCCTAGGGTTTGCCCCCTTCCACTCTCCCTTGTGCCTTGGGCCTTGGTGGGGGGCGCACCAGCCCACCTAGGGCTGGTCCCCTCCCACACTTGGCACATGCAGCCCTCCGGGGCTGGTGGCCCCACTTGGTGGACCCCCGGGACCCTCCCGGTGGTCCCGGTACATTACCGATAGCACCCGAAACTTTTCCGGTGACCAAAATAGGACTTCCCATATATAAATCTTTACCTCCGGACCATTCCGGAACTCCTCGTGACGTCCGGGATCTCATCTGGGACTCTGAACAACATTCGGTAACCACGTATATCTATTCCCTATAACCCTAGCGTCATCGAACCTTAAGTGTGTAGACCCTACGGGTTCGGGAACCATGCAGACATGACCGAGACGTTCTCCGTTCAATAACCAACAGCGGGATCTAGATGCCCATGTTGGCTCCCACATGCTCCACGATGATCTCATCGGATGAACCACGATGTCAAGGACTTAATCAATCCCGTATACAATTCCCTTTGTCTAGCGGTACGATACTTGCCCGAGATTCGATCGTCGGTATCCCGATACCTTGTTCAATCTCGTTACCGGCAAGTCTCTTTACTCGTTCTGTAACACATCATCCTGTGATCAACTCCTTGATCACATTGTGCACATTATGATGATGCCCTACCGAGTGGGCCCAGAGATACCTCTCCGTTTACACGGAGTGACAAATCCCAGTCTCGATTCGTGCCAACCCAACAGACACTTTCGGAGATACCTGTAGTGTACCTTTATAGCCACCCAGTTACGTTGTGACGTTTGGCACACACAAAGCACTCCTACGGTATCCGGGAGTTGCACAATCTCATGGTCTAAGGAAATGATACTTGACATTAGAAAAGCTTTAGCATACGAACTACATGATCTTGTGCTAGGCTTAGGATTGGGTCTTGTCCATCACATCATTCTCCTAATGATGTGATCCCGTTATCAACGACATCTAATGTCCATGGTCGGGAAACCGTAACCATCTATTGATCAACGAGCTAGTCAACTAGAGGCTTACTAGGGACATGGTGTTGTCTATGTAGCCACACATGTATCTGAGTTTCCTATCAATACAATTCTAGCATGGATAATAAACGATTATCATGAACAAGGAAATATAATAATAACCAATTTATTATTTGCTCTAGGGCATATTTCCAACAGTCTCCCACTTGCACTAGATTCAATAATCCAGTTCACATTGATATGTGATTAACACTCAAGGTCACATCCCCATGTGACTAAGACCCAAAGAGTTCTGGGTTTGATCATGGTATGCTTGTGTGAGAGGTTTCAGTCAACGGGTCTACAACATTCAGATTCGTATGTACTTCGCAAATTTCTATGTCATCTTGTAGATGCAACTACTACACTACATTTGGAGCCATTTCAAATAACTGTTCTACTTGTAGCTATTCTAAATTGTTGCTCCATTATACGTATCTGGTATCTCTACTCAGAGCTATCCGGATAGGTGTTAAGCTTGCATCGACGTAACTCTTTACGTCGAACTCTTTATCACCTCCATAACCGAGAAACATATCCTTATTCCTCTAAGGATAATTTAGACCGCTATCTGGTGATCTACTCCTAGATCACCTTTGTACCCTCTTGCCAAATATGTGGCAAGGCACACATCAGGTGCGGTGCTCAGCATGGCATACCGTATAGAGCCTATGACAAAAGCATAGGGGACGACCTTCGTCCTTCCTCTTTCTTCTGCCGTGGTCGAGCTTTAAGTCTTAACTTCATACCTTACAACTTAGGCAAGAACTCCTTCTTTGACCGATCCATCTTGAACACCTTCAAGATCATGTCAAGGTATGTGCTCATTTGAAAGTACCATTAAGCGTTTTGATCTATCCTTATAGATCTTCATGCTCAATGTTCAAGTAGCTTAATCCAGGCTTTCCATTGAAAAACACTTTCCAAATAACCTTATATGCTTTCCAGAAATTCTACGTCATTTCTGATCAACAATATGTCAACAACATATACTCATCAGAAATTCTATAGTGCTCCCACTCACTTCTTTGGAAATACAAGTTTCTCATAAACTTTGTATACACCCAAAATATTTGATCATAAAATCAAAGCATACATTCCAACTCCGAGATGCTTACTCCAGTCCTTAGAAGGATTGTTGGAGCTTTGCATACTTGTTAGCATCTTTCAAGATTGACAAAACCTTCCGGTTGTATCACATGCAACCTTTCCTCAAGAAAATCGTCGAGGAAACTATGTTTTGACATCCTATCTGCAAGATTTCATAAATAATGCAGTAATCGCTAATATAATTCCAACAGACTCTTAGCATCGCTACGAGTGAGAAAGTCTCATCGTAGTCAACTCCTTGAACTTGTCGGAAAACATCTTAACGACAAGTCAAGCTTTCTTAATGGTGATTACCATCATTGTCCGTCTTCCTTTTAAAAAATCCATATGTACCTAAAAACCTTACAACCATCAAGTAGTTCTTCCAAAGTCTACACTTTGTTTTCATATATGGATCCTCTCTCGGATTATATGGCCTCGAGCCATTTTGGAATCCAGGCCCACCATCGCTTCTCCATAGCTCATAGGTTCATTGTTGTCTAGCAACATGACTTCCAAGACAGGATTACGTACCACTCTAAAGTAGTACGCATCCTTGTCATCCCACGAGGTTTGGTAGTGACTTGAAGTTTCATGATCACTATCATAAGCTTCCACTTCAATTGGTGTAGGTGCCACAGCAACAACTCCCTGTGCCCTGCCACATACTAGTTGAAGAGACGGTTCAATAACCTCATCAAGTCTCCACCATCCTCCCACTCAATTCTTTCGAGAGAAACTTTTCCTCGAGAAAGGACCCGATTCTAGAAACAATCCCTTATTGCTTTCGGATCTGAGACAACAGGTATACCAAACTGTTTTGGGTGTCCTATGAAGATGCATTTATCCGCTTTGGGTCCGAGCTTATCAGCCTGAAACTTTTTCACATAAGCGTCGCAGCCCCAAACTTTTAAGAAATGACAGCTTAGGTTTCTCTAAACCATAGTTCATACGGTGTCATCTCATCGGAATTACGTGGTGCCCTATTTAAAGTGAATGTGGTTGTCTCTAATGCCTAACCCATAAACTATCGTGGTAATTCGATAAGAGATATCATGGTATGCATCATATCCAATAGGGTGCAGTTATGATGTTTGGACACACCATCACACTATGGTGTTCCAGGCTGTATTAGTTTTGAAACAATTTCCACAATGTCTTAATTCTGTGCCAAACTCGTAATTCAGATATTCATTTCTATGATCATATCATAGATATTTTATCCTCTTGTCACGACGATCTTTCAACTTCACCCTGAAATTACTTGAACCTTTCAATAATTCAGACTCGTGATTCATCAAGTAAATACACTCAACATCTACTCAAATCATCTGTGAAGTAAGAACATAACGATATCCACTACACGCCTCAGCACTCATTGGATTGCACACATCAAAATGTATTACTTCCAACAAGTTGCTTTCTAGTTCCATTTTACTGAAAACGAGGCTTTCAGTCATCTTGTCCATGTGGTATGATTTGCATGTCTCAAGTGATTCAAAATCAAGTGAGTCCAAACGGTCCATTTGCATGGAGTTTCTTCATGCATATACACCAATAGATACGGTTCGCATGTCTCAAACTTTTCAAAAACGAGTGAGCCCAAAGATCCATCAACATGGAGCTTCTTCATGCGTTTTATACCGGTATGACTTACGTGGCAGTGCCACAAGTAGGTGGTACTATCATTACTATCTTATATCTTTTGGCATGAACAAGTGTATCACTACGATCGAGATTCAATAAACTATCCATTTTAGGTGCAAGACCATTGAAGGTATTATTCAAATAAACAGAGTAACCATTATTCTCCTTAAATAAATAACCGTATTGCGGTAGACATAATCCAATCATGTCTATGCTCAACGCAAACACCAATCTCGGTGGTAGAGGGAGCGTGCGATGCTTGATCACATCAAGCTTGGAAAAACTTCCAACACATATCGCCAGCTCACCTTTAGCTAGTCTCCGTTTACTCCGCAGCCTTTTATTTCGAGTTTACTAAAACTTAACAACCGAACTGGTATCTAATACCATGGTGCTACTAGGAGTACTAGTAAAGTACACATTAACACAATATATATCCAATATACTTCTAACGACCTTGCCAGCCTTCTCATCTACCAAGTATCTAGGGTAATTCTGCTCCAGTGGCTGTTCCCCTTATTACAGAAGCACTTAGCCTCGGGTTTGGGTTCAACCTTGGGTTTCTTCACTAGAGCAGCAGCTGATTTGCCGTTTCATGAAGTATCCCTTCTTGCCCTTGCCCTTCTTTAAACTAGTGGTTTCACCAACCATCAACAATTGATGCTCCTTCTTGATTTCTACTTTTGTGGTGTCAAACATTGTGAATATCTCAAGGATCATCATATATGTCCTTGATATATCATAGTTCATCACGAAGCTCTAGCAGCTTGGTGGTAATGACTTCGGAGAAACATCACTTTCTCATCTGGAAGATCAACTCCCACTTGATTCAAATGATTGATGTACTCAGACAATCTGAGCACAAGCTCAACAATTGAGCTTTTCTCCCTTAGTTTGCAGGCTAAGAAAATCGTCGGAGGTCTTATACCTCTTGATGTGGGCACGAGCCTGAAATCCCAATTTCATCCCTCGAAACATCTCATATGTTTCGCGACGTTTCAAAACGTCTTCGGTGCCTCAACTCTAAACCGTTTAACCGAACTATCACATAGTTATCAAAATGTGTATGTGAGATGTTCGCAACATCCACAGACAACATTCGAGGTTCAGCACACTGAGCGGTGCATTAAGGACATAAGCCTTCTATGAAGTAATGAGGACAATCCTCAGTTTACGGACCTAGTCCGCATAATTGCTACTATCAACTTTCAACTAAATTTTCTCTAGGAACATATCTAAATAGTAGAACTGAAGCGCGAGCTACGACATAATTTGCGAAGACCTTTTGACTATGTTCAGGATAATTAAGTTCATCTTATGAACTCCCACTCAGATAGACATCCCTCTAGTCATCTAAGTGATTACATGATCCGAGTCAACTAGGTCATGTCCAATCATCACGTGAGATGGACTAGTCATCATCGGTGAACATCTTCATGTTGATCGTATCTTCTATACGACTCATGTTCGACCTTTCGGTCTTCCGTGTTCTGAGGCCATGTCTGTACATGCTAGGCTCGTCAAGTCAACCTAAGTGTTCCGCATGTGTTCCAAGGCCATGTCTGTACATGCTAGGCTCGTCAATACCCGTTGTATTCGAACGTTAGAATCTATCACACCCGATCATCACGTGGTGCTTCGAAACAACGAACCTTTGCAACGGTGCATAGTTAGGGGGAACACTTTTCTTGAAATTTTAGTGAGGGATCATCTTATTTAAGCTACCGTCGTTCTAAGCAAATAAGATGTAAAACATGATAAACATCAAATGCAATCAAATAGTGACATGATATGGCCAATATCATTTTGCTCCTTTTGATCTCCATCTTCGGGGCTCCATGATCATCATTGTCACCGGCATGACACAATGATCTCCATCATCATGATCTCCATCATCGTGTCTTCTTGAAGTTGTCTCGTCATCTATTACTTCTACTACTATGGATAACGCTTTAGCAATAAAGTAAAGCAATTACATGACGTTTAAGTTGACACGCAGGTCATAAATAAATTAAGACAACTCCTATGGCTCCTGCCGGTTGTCATACTCATCGACATGCAAGTCGTGATTCCTATTACAAGAACATGATCAATCTCATACATCACATATATCATTCATCACATCCTTTTGGCCATATCACATCACAAGGCATATGCTGCAAAAACAAGTTAGACGTCGTCTAATTGTTGTTGCAAGTTTTTACGTGGCTGCTATAGGTTTCTAGCAAGAACGTTTCTTACCTACGCAAAAACCACAACGTGATATGCCAATTTCTATTTACCCTTCATAAGGACCCTTTTCATCGAATCCGATCCGACTAAAGTGGGAGAGACAGACACCCGCTAGCCACCTTATGCAACTAGTGCATGTCAGTCGGTGGAACTAGTCTCACGTAAGAGTACGTGTAAGGTCGGTCCGGGCCGCTTCATCCCACGATGCCGCCGAATCAAGATAAGACTAGTAACGGCAAGATAATTGACAATATCGACGCCCACAACCACTTTGTGTTCTACTCGTGCATAGTAACTACGCAGAGACCTATCTCATGATGCCACTGTTGGGGAACGTAGGAGAAATTCAAAATTTTCTACGCATCACCAAGATCAATCTATGGAGTAATCTAGAAACGAGGGAAGGAGAGTGCATCTACATACGCTTGTAGATCGCTAAGCGGAAGCGTTCAAGTGAATGGGGTTGATGGAGTCATACTCGTCGTGATCCAAATCACCAATGATCCTAGTGTCGAACGGACGGCACCTCCGTGTTCAACCACACGTACAGCCCGGTGACGTCTCCTACGCCTTGATCCAGCAATGGGAGAAGGAGAGGTTGGGGAAGACTCCATCCAGCAGCAGCACAACGGCGTGGTGGTGGTGGAGGAGCGTGGTACTCCAGCAGGGCTTCGCCAAGCACCGCAAGAGACGAGGAGGGAGAGGGGTAGGGCTGCGCCAAGAAGGAGATTGAATCGTGTCTATGGCAGCCCAAAACCTCAAGTATATATAGGGGGAGGGGAGGAGCTGCGCCCCCACCTAGGTTTCCACCCCTAGGGGTGGCGGCCAGCCCTAGATCCCATCTAGGGGGGTGGCCAAGGGGGGAGAGAGGGGGGCGCACCACTAGGTGGGCCTTAGGCCCATCTGAGCCTAGGGTTTGCCCCCTTCCACTCTCCCTTGCGCCTTGGGCCTTGGTGGGGGGGCGCACCAGCCCACCTAGGGCTGTTCCCCTCCCACACTTTGCCCACGCAGCCCTCCGGGGCTGGTGGCCCCACTTGGTGGACCCCCGGGACCCTCCCGGTGGTCCCGGTACGTTACCGATAGCACCCAAAACTTTTCCGGTGACCAAAACATGACTTCCCATATATAAATCTTTACCTTTGGACCATTCCGAAACTCCTCGCGACGTCCGGGATCTCATCCGGGACTCCGAACAACATTCGATAACCACATATATCTATTCCCTATAACCCTAGCGTCATCAAACCTTAAGTGTGTAGACCCTACGGGTTCGGGAACCATGCAGACATGACCGAGACGTTCTCCGGTCAATAACCAACTGCGGGATCTGGATACCCATGTTGGCTCCCACATGCTCCACTATGATCTCATCGGATGAACCACGATGTCAAGGACTTAATCAATCCCGTATACAATTCCCTTTGTCTAGCGGTACGATACTTGCCCGAGATTCAATCGTCGGTATCCCGATACCTTGTTCAATCTCGTTACCGGCAAGTCTCTTTACTCATTCCGTAACACATCATCCTGTGATCAACTCCTTGATCACAATGTGCACATTATGATGATGTCCTACCGAGTGGGCCCAGAGATACCTCTCCGTTTACACGGAGTGACAAATCCCAGTCTCGATTTGTGCCAACCCAACAGACACTTTCGGAGATGCCTGTAGTGTACCTTTATAGCCACCCAGTTACGTTGTGACGTTTGGCATACCCAAAGCACTCCTACGGTATCCGGGAGTTGCACAATCTCATGGTCTAAGGAAATGATACTTGACATTAGAAAAGCTTTAGCATACGAACTACATGATCTTGTGCTAGGCTTAGGATTGGGTCTTGTCCATCACATCATTCTCCTAATGATGTGATCCCGTTATCAACGACATCTAATGTCCATGGTCAGGAAACCGTAACCATCTATTGATCAACGAGCTAGTCAACTACAGGCTTACTAGGGACATGGTGGTTTCTATGTATCCACACATGTATCTGAGTTTCCTATCAATACAATTCTAGCATGGATAATAAACGATTATCATGAACAAGGAAATATAATAATAACCAATTTATTATTGCCTCTAGGGCATATTTCCAACACTTGAGAGATCCAAAAACCAAGATTTATCCATCAACTACGAGGGGAGGTAAGGAACTGCCATCTAGCTCCGCACTTGATTCACCTTCTATTTTGAGTATGCTTGTGACACCTAAATCTGCTTCTGCTATTTGTTCTCATATGTCACATGTTATTGATGATGCCACTTCTGCTATGCATGATACTTATGATGAAACTACTTCTATGCTTGATACTACTGTGCCACTGATACGTCTCCGTCGTATCTACTTTTCCAAACACTTTTGCCCTTGTTTTGGACTCTAACTTGCATGATTTGAATGGAACTAACCCTGATCGACGTTGTTTTCAGCAGAATTACCATGGTGTTAGTTATGTGCAGAAACAAACGTTCTCGGAATGACCTGAAACTTCACGGACCAACATTTTGGAAAATATAAAAAATACCTGCAAAAGATGAAGGCCAGGGGGCCCACCACCTGTCCACGAGGGTGGGGAGCGCGCCTGCCCCCTAGGGCGCGCCACCTAGCTCGTGGGCCCCCTGGAGCTCCTCCGACTCCAACTCCAACTCTATATATTGTGTTTCGGGGAGAAAAAATATCAGAGAGAAGAATTCATCGTGTTTTACGATACAGAGCCGCCGCCAAGCCCTAAAACCTCTCGGGAGGGCTGATCTGGAGTCCGTTCGGGGCTCCCGAGAGGGGAATCCGTCGCCATCGTCATCATCAACCATCCTCCATCACCAATTTCATGATGCTCACCGCCATGCGTGAGAAATTCCATCGTAGGCTTGCTGGATGGTGATGGGTTAGATGGGATCTATCATGTAATCGAGTTAGTTTTGTTAGGGTTTGATCCCTAGTATCCACTAGGTTCTGAGATTGATGTTGCTATGACTTTGCTATGCTTAATGCTTGTCACTAGGGCCCGAGTGCCATGATTTCAGATCTGAACTTATTATGTTTTCATCAATATATGAGTGTTCTTGATCCTATCTTGCAAGTCTATAATCACCTATTATGTGTTATGACCTGTTAACCCCGAAGTGAAAATAATCGGGATACTTACCGGTGATGACCGTAGTTTGAGGAGTTCATGTTTTCACTATGTGTTAATGCTTTGTTCCAGCACTCTATTAAAAGGAGGCCTTAATATCCCTTAGTTTCCATAAGGACCCCGCTGCCACAGGAGGGTAGGACAAAAGATGTCATGCAAGTTCTTTTCCATAAGCACGTATGACTATATTCAGAATACATGCCTACATTACATTGATGAACTGGAGCTAGTTCTGTGTCACCCTAGGTTATGACTGTTACATGATGAACCGCATCCGGCATAATTCTCCATCACCGATCCATTGCCTATGAGCTTTCCATATATTGTTCTTCGCTTATTTATTTTCCCGTAGCTATTGCTATCATCACTACAAAATACCAAAAACATCACTTTTACTATTGTTACCTTTTGCTACCGTTACCACTACTATCATATTACTTTGCTACTAAATACTTTGCTACAGATATTAAGTTTCCAGGTGTGGTTGAATTGAAAACTCAGCTGCTAATACTTGAGAGTATTCTTTGGCTCCCCTTGTGTCGAATCAATAAATTTGGGTTGAATACTTTACCCTCGAAAACTGTTGCGATCCCCTATACTTGTGGGTTATCAAGACTATTTTCTAGCGCCGTTGCTGGGGAGCATAGCTCTATTCTTTGAGTCACTTGGTATTTATATCTGCTTATCATTATGAAGAACTTGAGAGATCCTAAAACCAAGATCTATCCCTCAACTACGAGGGGAGGTAAGGAACTGCCATCTAGCTCTGGACTTGATTCACCTTCTGTTTTGAGTAAACTTGCGACACCTAAACCTGCTTCTATGTCGCAGGTTATTGATGATGCCATTTCTGCTATACATGATACTTATGATGAAACTACTTCTATGCTTGATACTACTATGCCACTTGGTGAATTTCTTGATGAACAACTTGCTAGGGCTAGAGAGATTGAAAATATTGAATCTAATAATACTGATGAAATTGATGATGAAGACTTGCCTGTTATTCCTGAGGGTTATGTTTTTGATAAAGAAGATTCTTTAGCTATTTTAGCTTGCAAAGATAGATACGAACTTAAGAGGTTATAAGCTAAATGGAATAAGCAATCTCTAAATGCTAGGATGAAACCTGGCCCTGCTTTTGCTACTTCACCTATCTTTGTTACTGATAAGGATTATGAACTCTCTGTTGATCCTGATATAATTACTTTGGTTGAATCTGATCCTTTTCATGCCTATGAATCTAAAACTGTTGTGGCACATCTTACTAAATTAAATGATATAGCCACCATGTTCACTAATGATGAGAGAACTCGTTACTTTTATACCCTTAAAATATTTCTGTTCTCATTAAAGGGTGATGCTAAAATATGGTTTAATTCTCTTGATCCTGGTTGTGTGCGTAGTCCCCAGTATATGATTTATTACTTCTCTGCTAAATATTTCCCTGCTCATAAGAAACAAGCTGCTTTGAGGGATATATATAATTTTGTGCAAATTGAAGAAGAGAGTCTCCCACAAGCTTGGGGGAGGCTTCTCAAGTTACTTAATGCTTTTCTGATCATCCTCTTAAGAAAAATGAAATACTTGATATCTTTTATAATGGACTAACTGATGCTTCCAGAGATTACCTGGATACTTGTGATGGTTCTATTTTCAGGGAAAGAACACCGGATGAAGCTGAAATTCTATAGAATAATATGTTGACAAATGAAAATAATTAGATACTTACTGAGCCAACTCCTGAGCCTATTCCTAAACCAACTCCGAAGAAAAGAGGTGTTCTATTTCTTAGTCCTGAAGATATGCAAGAGGCAAAGAAATCTACTAAAGAAAAGGGTATTAAAGCTGAAGATGTTAAGAATTTAGCACCTATTGAAGAAATACATGGTCTTAATTTACCGCCTGTTGAAGAAATATATGATCTTCTAATCCATTACCTATTGAAGAAATTCATGGTCTTGATAACACGACATAGGTAGTAAAGGTAAATTCTCTCTATAGATATGATAAAGCTGAAATCCCATTTACCAAGTTTGCTAGTCCATGCTTATATGAGTTTGATAAATTTATGGTTAAGCAAGAAGATTTTAATGCTTACTTTGGTAGACAATCGAAATACAATTCAAATATGCTTGAACACTTGGGTGATTATATGGCTAATGTTAAAGGTGAACTTAAACTTATTAGTAACATGCTTCTATGGTTACCACTCAAGTAGAACAAGTACTTGAAGCTCAAAGTGATTTGCTCAATGAATTGAATAGTAAGAATAATGATTATGCTGTTAGAGTGGCTACTAGAACTGGTAGAATGACTCGGGAACCTTTGTATCCTGAAGGCCACCCTAAGAGAATTGAGCAATATTCTCAGAGAAATAATATAGATGCACCTAGTCCTTCTAATAGGAAGAAAAAGGAAAATGATAGGACTTTGCATGCTTCTAGAGAACCTATTACTAAAACACGTGAGAATCCAAATGATATTTCTATCTCTGATGCTGAAACACAATCTGGTAATGAACCTGAAACTAGTGATAATGTTAATGATAATGTTCATGATGATGCTCAACCTAGTAATGATAATGATATAGAAATTGAACCTGTTGTTGATCTTGATAACCCACAATCAAAGAATCAACGTTATGATAAGAAAGACTTTGTTGCTAGGAAACACAGTAAGGAAAGAGAGCCTTGGGTTCAGAAACCAATGCCTTTTCCTCCCAAACCATCCATGAAAAAGGATGATGAGGATTTTGAGTGCTTTGCTGAAATGATTAGAGTTATCTTTTTGCATATGCGATTAACTGATATGCTTAAAATGAATCCTTATGCTAAGTACATGAAAGATATTATTACTAATAAAAGAAAGATACCAGAAGCTGAAATTTCCACCATGCTTGCTAATTATACTTTTAAAGGTGGAATACCTCAGAAACTAGGAGATCCCGGTGTACCAACTATACCATGCTCCATTAAAAGAAACTATGTTAAAACTGCTTTATGTGATCTTGGAGCCGGTGTTAGTGTTATGCCTCTCTCTTTATATCGTAGACTTGATTTGAATAAGTTGACACCTACTGAAATATCTTTGCAAATGGCTAATAAATCAACTGCTATACCTGTCGGTATTTGTGAGGATGTGCCTGTTGTAGTTGCAAACATTACTATTTTAACAGACTTTGTTATTCTTGATATTCCCGAGGACGATAGTATGTCTATTATTCTTGGAAGACCCTTTTTGAATACTGCAGGGGCTATTATTGATTGCACTAAAGGCAATGTCACTTTTCATGTTAATGGTAATGAGCATACGGTACACTTTCCGAGGAAACAACCTCAAGTTCATAGTATCAACTCTATTGGAAAAATTCCATTGATTATATTTGGAGGTTTTGAATTTGCTCTTCCTACTGTCAAGAAGAAATGTGATATTCTTATTATTGGGGATGTGCATATCCCCATTGAGGTAACATAGTGTTATTCAAAATTTCTCTGGTTCCATGTTATTCGGAATGAGTTCGTTAACAAGACTTGATCAACCTTGTTAGTGGATTCCTTTTGATGAGCATGAGATGGATGAAACTAGAAGGCACAACCTTATGTACCCTCCTCTTACTTTCTGTTATTTATATTAAATAAAATAAAATAGTATTTTTCTGTCGGTTATCTGATTTATCCGTGCAATATAAAAATACCTCAAAAATAAAAGTTCTCCAAATGCCCTGAAATTAAATATGATTTTTTTCTAGAATATTTGAGAATATTTCGCACTAAGAACACAACAGGAGGAGTTGGCACCTGGCCACGAGGGTCAGGGGCGCGCCCTACCCCCTGGGCGCGCCCCTGCCTCGTGGGCCCATGGCAGCCCTCCTCCACTTATTCCTACACCCACACACTTCTTCTTCCTCCCACAAACACGAATATCCAGCTCAAGCACGAGTTCTAGCTCATTTTGCCGCGATTTTCGATCTCCTTGCTCAAAGCACCTCTCACAAAACTGCTTGGGGAGATTCTTCCTTGGTGACCCTGTTCTTGAGCTTGCACGTCAAATTTATATGGTAAAAAATAGTTCTGATGCATGATATAGGCTCTAGGCACTTGTAGGAGTAGTTGCTATCAATTTTATTGAGTTTCGTTCACTTTTATTTTAAGTTACTAAAAATTTCAGGAATTTTTCAGAGGAAGAAATATGTTTAGGAAAATGTACCAAGGTGGCTCTTCAAGGAAACAAGAGCCCAGGCTTGCAATGGCTTTCGGAAAACTTTATGGATCGAGCGGGAATTAAGGAAGAATTTAACGCATATTTGCGTAACGCTGATCTTGTGAGCTTTGAGGAAGAAAAGTGCCGCCAGTACCACTATCTCACTAGTTCCTTTGTGAGGGGGTTTGAATTTTGATCTTCACGTAATTATCCAACTGTCCTGTTTGATCTTTATGAAAAAATTTATACTATGGACTTAGAGGATTTTACCACTGCTTGCAAGCTTCCACAATGGGGTAGTATCAGGGAACCTTGCAAATCTAAATTTAGAGATTTTCTCGCTAGTATAACTGTGGGGGAATCTAGAGATATAACACAAGCTACCATAGGGAGCATTCACTTTCCTGCTATACATTATTTTGCTCTCTTCATAGGTAGCTGCATTAATGGTAAAGATGAGGCATGTCACATGTGTGTCCCTGACCTCAGTATTCTTAGGAGTGTTGTGTTGGGAGATAAATCTTATAATTTAGGAGACATTGTTGCACGTATGTTGCATCTTAATAGATTTAATGGAGATTTCTTTGGTGGAAATTATGCAACCCGCTTAGCTGATTTTCTTGGTGTAACTATATGTAATGATGATATTGAATTACCTCCTGCTTACCTAGACTTTAATGCTATGGTTCACCACCAGTTTGTCGAGAGGAATGAATCACCTCTGTAGTATCATTTAATCTTTGACAGACACCATGCTGTCCGTATTACTCTCCCTGCTCCTGCCTTCTTTGATTATCAGGCAAAAGGAAGATATGTTATTACCAGAGAGGAGGCAGATGAGTACGAGAGGAGGGCGGAGGCCGCTCATCGCCATGCTACAGCTCAGGAGGCGATAGCCACTACATCTCAGTACGACCCCAGCTATTACTATGGATATCCGCCAGGCCAACCGTGGCGATAGACCAACTTAGGCCAAAAGCCTAAGCTTGGGGGAGTACGTATTTCTCACTGACATTATATTCATATTCACACACTCATTGCTAGATGTCGGTACTCATACTTTTTCGTTGTATCATCCATGCTAGTTTATTTCCTTTTTATGCTTTCTTCTTGTGTGTTTAATAAACCTTAAGAAAAACAAAAAAATTAGTTGTAGCTTTTAATTAGTTTACTTTCCATGCTTGTAGTAGGAATTAAAAAGAAAACCCAAAAAGATTTCCTGTTCTTCTTTTGCTTGTTGGGAGATTTCACGTGTAAATATTTTTATTTCTTTTGTTCTCTTTGGAGGTCGATAGGAGAAGACCATAATTAAATTGTTGAAGTAGCTCTTATATGAATTATTGTTGATCCGACAAAAGAGCCCATATTGCCTTGTCTTCTCCTGTTTATTGAATGCTTGCGGATTCCAGCTTAGTCCAATGCACATGCACTATTATTATTATTCACACTATTCGGTCGTGCAAGTGAAAGGCAATTATGACGATATATGATGGACTGACTGAGATGAGAAAAGCTGGTATGAACTCGACTTCTCTTGTTTTTGTAAATATGATTAGTTTATCGTTCCTGATTCAGCCTATTATGAATAAACATGTTTGCAATGACAACTAGAGATCATAGTTTCTTGTGCCATTCTTGATTAGCTAGGGGCTTATAATGGTTAACCTTGCGTGCCAACATGCTATTAAAATGGTTGTGATGTGGTATAATAGGGTGGTATCCTCCTCTGAATGATTTAAGTGACTTGACTTGGTGCATGTTCACGCATGTAGTTGAAACAAAATGAACATAGCCTTCACGATATTTATGTTCATGGTGGATTATATCCTACTCATGCTTGCATTCGGTGTTGATTAACTTTAATGCATGTTCATGGTGGATTATGTCCCTGTCTTTTGCTAGCCTTCACATGTACTAAGCGGGAATACTGCTTGTGCATCCAACTCCATAAACCCCAAAGTTATTCCATATGAGTCCACCATACCTACCTATATACGGTATCTGCCTGCCATTCCAAGTAAATTTGTATGTGCCAAACTCTAAACCTTCAAATAAATAACATTTTTTGTATGCTCGAATAGCTCATGTATCAACTAGGGCTGTTTGTAGCCCCCGAGACCGATGTGCCAGGTGCCTTCCAGTTATTCGTTGTTGTTGCCTTGTCATGTGCTTGCGTGTCATGCATTGCACACTGGTAGAAAAAGGGCCTATAGTCTCGGTTCGTAAGGGCCTTTAGTCCCGGTTCAGGAACCGGGACTAAAGTGTCGGTACTAATACCTCCCCCCTTTAGTCCCGGTTCAATCCAGAACCGGGACTAAAGGCCCTCCACGTGGGCAGTGCGCAGAGCCCAGTCAGGAGACCCTTTGGTCCCGGTTGGTGGCACCAACTGGGACCAATAGGCATGCACGCATCAACACTTCTGTGGCTGGGGTTTTTGTTTTTTTTTTGAAAGGGGGGGTGGTTGGGGGTTTTGGGGGGTTAATTTATGTGTTTCATATATTGTGTTAGCTAGTTATAATTAATAGAGAGAAGTGTCCTCTGTTATGTCCGTGCTTGGTCGACGCTACGTACTATACATACGTATATAGAGAGGACTAGACACGCTAGGTAGCTAGTAAGCAAACGAAGGAAACAGAAGATCGTCATGAACATATATGCATATATACAGAGAGAAGTGATATCGACCACCTCTCCTTCTCCGAGAGATTGGTCGAACAACAAGTTCTCGTATATCTATCTGACACTACCGGCTACATATATACAATAATTATCTCTTACAAATATAATCATACGGACTCAGGGTCCACATAGAATTCTCCGTCTTCAGGGATCACGTGGTCAAGAAAGAATGCCGCCAATTCCTCTTGAATTGCTTGCATGCGAGCTGGTGCTAGGAGTTCATCCCGCTTCCGAAACATCTAATTTGAAGAAGGGGGTCAATACATATATATATATATATATATATATATATATAAATGAATGAAACTCAACACAAATGATGGTAATAAAATAAAATTGTGAATGCTGTTATTTACGTACTTCATATTGTTCGTTAGAGTACCCGCTCCGCTCACAGGTCGTGTGGTGGATGGACTCGCAGATGTAGTATCCACAGAAATCATTCCCTTGTTCCTGCCACAACCACTTTACAAGAAACAGAGGTCAATCAAACTGAAGCAAGAATGCTAAATGGTATTGATGAAACTAGCGCTTGAATCACTAGGAGATGCGCAGAACATGCTACTATAGTACTTACTTTCGGGTGTCTAAATTCCAGCTCCTTCGGCAGTCCCGGAACTGTTTTGGTGAATTTTCTCCAAACCCTGCCGGACAAAGAAAACAATTACTTGATATCAGGAAATGAACAAAGTTGCTGATATGGTGGATAATGATCGATTTAACTTACTTCTGGAGTATTTGAGTCATGTCTGCATAGTCCTGGGGATCTTTTCGTTTAGAGTCTAAGACGGTTACTACTCCCTGCTCAAGCTTAATCTCTAGGAGAATATAGTGGAAACTGCACACACACATGCATAACTCATCAATTACATTACTATAACCTTGACTAATATATAAGGGAAACCGAATACGCACAAGATAGTAACACTCACCTGAAGTTGTAAGGAAAGAGTATTATATCTTTGTTTTGATTTATTAGAACGATCGTAGCAAGCTGGCCTCGGTAGCTGCGACATGAAGTTTAACCTGAGTTGCATCTATGAGATATGTGTTAATGAACCCAATATCACCGACTTGTCTTTTCTTCAATTCGGCGATCTTCAATCTGCATAATATAGTGAGGATGATTATAAATACATGCAATGAAAGAGCTAAGCTATATAGAGAAACTTAATGACAGAAGTAGTACTACTTACAGATAGTAGCAGGCGACCGTTGTTTTATCGAGGGCCAATTGATTGAAAAACTGATAAAACTCCTCAAATGGAACAGGCAACAGATCGATTCCAACGAGGTCATGCTCCTTTTTAACTTTCACATACAAAGTACTCCTCCCCCAGAGTCTCTGCAGATTTTCAAGTACCAATCATGCAATCTTCGCATCATCGTTGATAGAGATCTTTCATCTTTGACGAGAGCCTTCCCGTACTCGTATCTTTGTATCTGCACCTCCATGGGTTCATAATGTACTTCGTCGGGCAGGTAATCTGCAAGATTGCTATAACCGGGCACCATCCTCGGATCATTATCGACGTTGTGGCTAGGCACCTTGAGCGGGGGGCACGATTGCTTCGCTTGTTCGCCGAGCTAGGCAATTTGTTTCCCAGCTCGTCGTTATTTCAGCCTTTGATCACTGACAGAACTTCCCGACGCTCCACTTCGGCAAATTCCTTTCCAATAATGCGGTCATAGTATCCTTTCGGCGGATCAGACTTCGGTGGTTTTGTCAGGGCAGCCAGAGTGCACTTCACTTTCACCCGATCTACCTTCTCCTCCGGAGGTGGATGTTTCTTTGCTTTCACCCCTTCAAAGAAGCTCCTCACTTCTTCTCGCCCGATCTCGGCGTTCTCCTCCAGGGTCCTCTCATATGGTAACTTCTCTGGAGTCTTCAGAGAAGGACCGAATCTGTATGTCCTCCCGCCTCTGGTTGTACTGCTAGACGCCGACCGAGCAGACGTAGCGGTTGTCTTCTTTACTTGCTTAAGAGGCAGAGGAGAAGGACTACGATGCCCCAGAGCAGCTGGAGCAGCAGCAGGTCTCTTCCGCCCTTGCTGACGAGCCGGAGAAGGAGGAGGCTGGCTGCTCGGGCGCGTCGGCGCAGGCGGAGAAGGAGGCGGAGTGCCGCCGCGCGCTGGAGAAGGAGCCGGCCGAGGGCCCTGATCGTCACTCGCCGGAGGAGGAGGCAGTGGAGGCGGAGTGCCCTGACTCGCCGGAGGAGGAGGAGGAGGCGGTGGCGTCCAGTTTAGAAGGTTGATGAGCTCCTTCCGCCATAGGCATGGAGTCTTCAGAGCAGACCCCAGCCGAGTCTCCCCTTCACCGGTAGGGTGGTCAAGCTGGAGGTCCTCAAATCCCTCAGTTATCTCATCCACCATCACCCTAGCATATCCTTCTGGAATCGGCCGACAGTGAAAAGTTGCGCCAGGTTCGGTAGGAAAAACAGAGCCAACAGCCGCCTTGACCTTAAATTCATCCATTGCGTCATAAGGTGGCAATTTTGAGACTACGTTATAGCATCCACGAGATAGCTGGCAGGAGCCGTCAAGGCATGCTCCGGCTGAAGCAGCTCGGTGGAAGCCACGTTGCTTCTGCGTTGAGATGGCGGGGCAGCTTCGGGGGAGGCTTCGGCAGTACGTTTGCTGCGATTTGCTTCTCGTTCCTCTATCGCGTCTACCCTTGCTTGCAGCGCCTGCATTTGGGTCTGCTGCACTTTTTTCCTCCTCTCATGGGATTTGTAACCGCCTGCGTCCGGAAACCCAACCTTCCACGAAATGGAGCCTAGCGTGCCTCGTGTCCGTCCAGGGTGCTCAGGATTCCCGAGGGCCATTGTGAGCTCGTCGTTCTCTCTGTCTAGAAAGAATGTCCCTTCATGCGCTGCTTCGATATACTGCTTAAGCTTACTGACTGGTATGTCCATTTGATCATTCGTCCAAATGCACTTCCCTGTTACAGGGTCCAGTGTTCCGCCAGCCCCGAAGAACCAAGTCCGGCAACGGTCTGGCCAGTTAATTGTCTCTAGTTCGATCCCTTTATGAACCAGATCATTCTCAGTCTTGGACCACTTAGGCCGGGCTACAAGGTAGCCACCTGACCCCATGCGATGGTGAAGCTTCTTCTTCGCAGCATTTTGCTTGTTTGTCGTCGGCATCTTCTTACTCTTTTCTGATGTCTTGTGGGCCACAAATGCGGGCCAGTGATCTCTGATATTCTCATATCTGCCCTTGAATTCTGGTGTCTCATTATTTTCGACAAACTTATTCAGCTCTTTCTTCCACCTCCTGAATAGTTCTGCCATCCTCTTCAGAGCAAAAGACTTGATTAATTTCTCTTTAACTGGGTTCTCTGGATTATCCTCAGGCGGTAGGGTGAAATTTGACTTCAGCTCAGTCCAAAGATCATTTTTGTGCATATCATTGACATAAGAGACCTCAGGGTCTTCTGTAGCCGGCTTAAACCATTGCTGGATGCTTATCGGGATCTTGTCCCTAACCAAAACCCCGCACTGAGCAACAAATGCGCTCTTTGTCCGGAGGGGTTCAATAGGTTGGCCGTCGGGCGCGATTGCTATGATCTCAAACTTTTCATCCGAGCTCAACTTTTTCTTCGGGCCTCGTCTCTTTACCGAAGTTGTGCTCGATCCGGAGGGCTAGAAAAAAGAACAAAGACTTAATTAATATGTGTACATACCAAAACAATGAATGCATCAATCAGCTAGTAGGCATAGGCTTAACTAATATATATACCTGGCCGGACTCGGTTCGGTCATCGGAGCCATCATCATGGTCTCCTTCTTGCACCGGCATTGGGTCACCGGAGCCGTCCTCATGTTCTTCTTCTTGCACCAGCATTAGGTCACCGTAGCCAGCTTGTTCACCCTCTCCTTCCAGACCATCGGTTTCGTTGAGAAACAACGAGATGGCATCACTTCCTTCTGCGATTATGTCCCTCAACAACGCTTCTTTTGTTACTTCGTCTAGGGCGGTGTCCATAGTTTCTACAAATATTTACAACATGGCAATTATTATTCAAACATGACAGATGGATATATTAGTGCCAAACGTAGAACTAGCTACCTAATCATAGTAAGCTATCGGGAGGGGGTATATATCGAAAACGACGACACTACATCTATGTCCCTCGACGACCCTCGTTCCCGGTAAAAAAAAGAGGAAGAAGAAGAAAAAAAGAGGAGAAGAAAGAATAGAGGAGAAGAACCCTCGAACCCTCGACCCCTAGACGACCCTCTTCTTCCTCTAATGTTCGAGAGGATCGCCGAGGGGTCGGGAGGTTGCCTAGTGTCAAAGGATTCAACAAAACCATGTCTTCGTCATTAGGCGAAAGTAACATGTGCATGATGGTACGAAGCTCTTCAAAGTTGTTCTGGAACGGAGTCCCAGATAGGATAATTCACTTTTTGGTACAAAGTTCAGCAAGAGCCTTCCGAATATCGCTATTTGGAAGGCCTTTGCTGAATTCGTACCAAAAGGCGGATTATTCTATCAGGGACTCCATTCCAAAACAACTTTGCAGAACTTCATACCAACATGCCCTGGTTACTTCCGGCTAATGATGAAGGCATGGATTTCTTTAATACTTTGACACTAGGAAACCTCTCTCTACTTCCGGCTAATAAGAATAAGAAGAAGATGGGTGTGAGATACATGTGGCCTTCGGTGTCGGACACTACATCCACGTCCCACAAGTGACGTGGGCGTCGAAGCCCGCGCCACTTGTGGGATGTGGGTGTAGTGTCCGACACCGACGGTACATGTATCTCACACCGATGATACTTTCTATTTAGAGTTTCTCCTCTACCGCTCCTCGACCTCTCGACAACCCTCATTCCCGATAAAATAAAGAGGAAGAAGAAGAAGAAAAAAGAAGAAAAGAAAGAATAGAGGAGAAGACTTCCCCTTCTTCCTCTCCTCTTCTTCTCCCTCTTCTTCCCCTTCTTCCTCGCCTCTCTCATGAATGTCCGACGTTCTCGACCCCCCCCCATGTGTCAAAGAAAAAAAAGAAGAAAAAAAAGAAGAGAAGAAGAAAGGAATAGAGGAGAAAAGAGAAAATAGAATATATATTCTAATTTTCTCTTCTTCTCCTCTATTCCTTTCTTCTTCTCCTCTTCTTTTCCTTCTTTTTTCTTCTTCTTATTTATTTCTCCCCGTCTTCCTCTCCCCTCTCGGCGACCCTAGACCCCCTCCCGACCCTCGACCCCTAGGCGACCGTCGACCCCTCTCTTTTTTTTCTTCCTCTTCTTTTTTATCCTCTTCTTC
>NC_041392.1:644850707-644851233 GCF_002162155.2 Triticum dicoccoides
AAGAAAAAAAAAGAGGAGAAGAAAGAATAGCCTCCTCTCATGTTCGACGACCCTTGACCCCTCGGCGACCCTAGACCCCCTCTCGACCCCCTCTTCTTCTCCCTCTTCTTCCCCTTCTTACCCGCCTAAAATGACCTAAAATGAAAATAACATAAAATTCACTAAAGTTATCGATGACCCTCTCGACACACCCACGAATAAGAAAATATATCATCTTCTTCATCTCCTCTTCTTTGCATATTCACATAGCCACATACACATACATAGCCACATACATATAGAACTTTTCTGAACATATATATATAGCCACATTCATATAGAACTTTTCTGAACATATATAGATGATTTTCTAAAAAAAGTAACTTTTGCATATATGAACAGAGAGCAGCGGCGACAATGAGTGGCATCGTCGGCGACAGGGATGGGAAAGGGGGGAGCTCACTGGGGGCGGGCGACAACGGGGAGAGGAGGCCAGCGACGGGAAAGGAGCTACGGCGGGCTCGGGGATGCGGGCGACAGGGACGGC
>NC_041392.1:644851243-644910822 GCF_002162155.2 Triticum dicoccoides
GGGGCAGGGCGGACGGCAGCGAGCTCGGGGCGGGGTGGCACACGGCGACAGGGACGGCCGCGGGCTCGGGGCGGCACACGGCAGCGACGGGGATGATCAAGGAGGCGGGGCTTGGGGCAGGGCGGACGACGGCGACGAGGAGGACGATCGAGGAGGCGGGGCTCGGGGCGCGGCGACGGCGACGGCGACGGCGATGTGGCAGGGCGCAGCGACGGCGATGAGGAGGACGAGCAGCCTGGCAGCGTCGGCGGTGGGGAATGGAGCAGTTGGCGAAAAATTCGCAAGGGTTGTATATATAGCCAGAGCAATGGTCCCGGTTTGTGGCACAAACCGTGACCAATGCACCCCTTTGGTCCCGGTTGGTGCCACCAACCGGGACCAAAGGCCAATTTTCAGCAGCCCAAAGGGCGGGAAGCGGCGGCCTTTGGTCCCGGTTGGTGGCACCAACCGGGACTAAAGGGGGGCATTGGTCACAGTTGGTGCCTTGAACCGTGACCAATGCCCCCTTTAGTCACGGTTGGTGCCACCAACCGGGACCAATGCCCTTGTGCTGCCAGCGCCCAAAAGTTTAGTCCCACATCGCTAGCTGAAGGGCGCCGGCACTGGTTTATAAGCCCTGTTGTGCCTCCCCATTCGAGCTCCTCTCTAATGCAGGCTTTCGGGCCTAAACTTGCTAGTGCATGTTGGCCTATTGGGCCTCTGCGGGCCTGAATCCTGGCCCATGTAGGGTTTCTAGTCGTATTCAGGCCGTGGAGGCCCAGTAGGAGGCATTTTTTTTGGTTTTTTATTTTTTATTTCTACATTTTTTTGGTTTTTTATTTTTTTATTTCTACTTAAAACTAAATACTTATAGTTTTTTAGTGATTTCTTTTTGCGTTTAGGTCACAAAAATTATAAACTTTCTGATAGTGCCATTAGTTTTAAATTTTGAATAGTTTAAATTTGAATTTTTAAAAATTTGTGTGAATCACTAGTTTATGAATAACTTTACTATAAAAATAGAAAAAAAATTCTATTTATTTTTTATTTATACTTACAACTAAATACTTATAGTTTTTTAGTGATTTCTTTTTGCTTTTAGGTCACAAAAATTATAAACTTTCTGTTAGTGCCATTAGTTTTAAAATTTTGAATAGTTTAAATTGGAATTTTATAAAATTTGTGTGAATCACTAGTTTATGAATAACTTTACTATAAAAATAGAATTTTTTTTCTTCTTTGCTATTTATTTTTTATTTATACTTACAATTAAATACTTATAGTTTGATTTTAGTTTTATTTTATAAAATTATATTCTTCTTTGCTATTTATTTTCTTCTTTGCTATAAAATTATATTCTTTTTGCTATTGAAGAATATTATAGTTTTATTTTAGTTGATCATAACATAATATTTTAATTGATTGTTTTTATTTTCATAAAAATTTTGTAGTTCATTCTATTTGCTATTAATTCATTCTTTGAGCTAAATGACTCTGAAATTGGAAAGCATTTCAAAATGAACTCTGAAAAGGTTGAAAGTTGGCATGGTATCATCATTTCACCCACATAGCATGTTCCAAAAAGTAGAGAGGGTTACGACAAAATCTTGATGCACTTCGTGTACAAAATGGACAATCACTTTCGAAGTATCAAAGTTTCAAACCATAAGACATGAAAGCATTTCAAATGAACTCTAAAAAAGTTGAAAGTTGGGATGGTATCATAATTTCACCCACATAGCATTTGCTTATTGCGGGAGAAAGTCTTCACTTTTTCTTCGCTTGTGTCATTTGCTTATTGCGCCGTAACCATGGATAATCTTCATTGTTTATCAGGATGCTTGGGTCAGCCTTGACATTGAAGGGAGGAATTTCATGAAACTTTTCATAATGTTCAGACATGTCTGTCTTGCCGTCCACTCCCAGGATGTCCCTTTTTCCTGAAAGAACTATGTGGCGCTTTGGCTCATCGTATGATGTATTCGCTTACTTATCTTTTCTTTTTCTCGGTTTGGTAGACATGTCCTTCACATAGATAACCTGTGCCACATCATTGGCTAGGACGAACGGTTCGTCAGTGTACCCAAGATTTTTCAGATCCACTGTTGTCATTCCGTACTGTGGGTCTACCTGTACCCCGCCGCCTAACAGATTGACCCATTTGCACTTAAACAAAGGGACCTTAAAATCAGGTCCGTAGTCAAGTTCCCATATGTCCACTATGTAACCATAATATGTGTCCTTTCCGCTCTCGGTTGCTGCATCAAAGCGGACACCGCTGTTTTGGTTGGTGCTCTTTTGATCTTGGGCGATCGTGTAAAATGTATTCCCATTTATCTCGTATCCTTTGTAAGTCAATACACTCAAAGATGGTCCCCTGGACAACAAGTACAACTCATCACAAACAGTGTTGTCACCTGTGAGACGTGTTTCCAACCAACTGCTGAAAGTCATGATGTGTTCACATGTAATCCAGTCGTCGCACTACTCCGGGTGTTTGGAGCGCAGACTGTTCTTGTGTTCATCGACATACGGGGTCACCAAGGTAGAGTTCTGTAGAACTGTGTAGTGTGCTTGAGACCAAGAATATCTGTCCCTGCATATTATTGAGTCTCTTCCAAGAGTGCCTTTTCCAGTTAGTGTCCCCTCATACCGCGATTTAGGGAGACCTATCTTGTTAAGGCCAGGAATGAAGTCAACACAAAACCCGATAACATCCTCTGTTTGATGGCCCATGGAGATGCTTCCTTCTGGCCTAGCGCGGTTACGGACATATTTCTTTAGGACTCCTATGAACCTCTCAAAGGGGAACATATTGTGTAGAAATACGGGCTCCAGGATGACAATCTCGTCGACTAGATGAACTAGGACGTGCGTCATGATATTGAAGAAGGATGGTGGGAACACCAGCTCGAAACTGACAAGACATTGCGCCACATCACTCCTTAGCCTTGGTACGATTCCTGGATCGATCACCTTCTGAGAGATTGCATTGAGGAATGCACATAGCTTCACAATGGCTAATCGGACGTTTTCTGGTAGAAGCCCCCTCAATGCAACCGGAAGCAGTTGCGTCATAATCACGTGGCAGTCATGAGACTTTAGGTTCTGAAACTTTTTCTCTGGCATATTTATTATTCCCTTTATATTCGACGAGAAGCCAGTCGTGACCTTCATACTGAGCATGCATTCAAAGAAGATTTCTTTCTCTTCTTTCGTAAGAGCGTAGCTGGCAGGACCTTTATACTGCTTCGGAGGCATTCCGTCTTTTTTGTGCAAACGTTGCAGGTCCTCTCGTGCCTCAGGTGTATCTTTTGTCTTCCCATACACGCCCAAGAAGCCTAGAAGCTTCACGCAAAGGTTCTTCGTCACGTGCATCACGTCGATTGAGGAGCGGACCTCTAGGTCTTTCCAGTAGGGTAGGTCCCAAAATATAGATTTCTTCTTCCACATGGGTGCGTGTTCCTCAGCATCATTCGGAACAGCTAGTCCACCGGGACCCTTTCCAAAGATTACGTAGTGTAAATCATTGACCATAGCAAGCACGTGATCACCGGTGCGCATGGCGGGCTTCTTCCGGTGATCTGCCTCGCCTTTGAAATGCTTGCCTTTCTTTCGACATTGATGGTTGGTCGGAAGAAATCGACGATGGCCCAGGTACACATTCTTCCTGCATTTGTCCAGGTATATACTTTCAGTGTCATCTAAACAGTGCGTGCATGCGTGGTATCCTTTGTTTTTCTGTCCTGAAAGGTTACTGAGAGCGGGCCAATCGTTGATGGTCACGAACAGCAACGCCTTAAGGTTAAATTCCTCCTGTCTGTGCTCATCCCACGTACGTACACCGTTTCCATTCCACAGCTGTAAAAGTTCTTCAACTAATGGCCTTAGGTACACATCAATTTCGTTGCCGGGTTGCTTAGGGCCTTGGATGAGAACTGGCATCATAATGAACTTCCGCTTCATGCACATCCAAGGAGGAAGGTTATACATACATAGAGTCACGGGCCAGGTGTTGTGATTGCTGCTCTGCTCCCCGAAAGGATTAATGCCATCCGCGCTTAAAGCAAACCATACATTCCTTGGGTCCTTTGCAAACTCATCCCAGTACTTTCTCTCGATTTTTCTCCACTGCGACCCGTCAGCGGGTGCTCTCAACTTCCCATCTTTCTTTCGGTTCTCACTGTGCCATCGCATCAACTTGGCATGCTCTTCGTTTCTGAACAGACATTTCAACCGTGGTATTATAGGAGCATACCACATCACCTTCGCAGGAACCCTCTTCCTGAGGGGCTCGCCGTCAACATCACCAGGGTCATCTCGTCTGATCTTATACCGCAATGCACCGCATACCGGGCATGCGTTCAGATCCTTGTATGCACCGCGGTAGAGGATGCAGTCATTAGGGCATGCATGTATCTTCTCCACCTCCAATCCTAGAGGGCATACGACCTTCTTTGTTGCGTATGTACTATCGGGCAATTCGTTATCCTTTGGAAGCTTCTTCTTCAATATTTTCAGTAGCTTCTCAAATCCTTTGTCAGCCACAGCATTCTGTGCCTTCCACTGCAGCAATTCCAATACGGTACCGAGCTTTGTGTTGCCATCTTCGCAATTGGGGTATAACCCTTTTTTGTGATCCTCTAACATGCGATCGAACTTCAGCTTCTCCTTTTGACTAATGCATTGCGTCCTTGCATCGACAATGACCCAGCGGAGATCATCATCATCGGGCACATCGTCTGGTTCCTCTTGATCTTCAGCAGCTTCACCTATGGCAGCATCATTGGGCACATCGTCTGGTTCCTCTTGATCTTCACCAGCTCCCCCCGTTGTAGCATCACCGTATTCAGGGGGCACATAGTTGTCATCGTACTCTTCTTCTTCGCCGTCTTCCATCATAACCCCTATTTCTCCGTGCCTCATCCAAACATTATAGTGTGGCATGAAACCCTTGTAAAGAAGGTGGGAGTGAAGGATTTTCCGGTTAGAGTAAGACCTCGTATTCCCACATTCAGTGCATGGACAACACATAAAACCATTCTGCTTGTTTGCCTCAGCCGCATCGAGAAACTCATGCACACCCTTAATGTACTCGCAGGTGTGTCTGTCACCGTACATCCATTGCCGGTTCATCTGCGTGCATTATATATAATTAACTGTCCAAATTAATAGAAGTTCATCATCACATTAAAACCAAAGTGCATACATAGTTCTCATCTAACAACATATAGCTCTCCAGAGCATCTAATTAATTAAACCATACATTGAAACTATGTAAAACATTTCAATGCGAAAACAAATGCGATCATAATCGCAACCAAGGTAACAATTGATCCAACGGCATAATGATACCAAGCCTCGGTATGAATGGCATATTTTCTAATCTTTCTAATCTTCAAGCGCATTGCATCCATCTTGATATTGTGATCATCGACGACATCCGCAACATGGAACTCCAATATCATCTTCTCCTCCTCAATTTTTTTATTTTTTCCTTCAACAAATTGTTTTCTTCTTCAACTAAATTTAACCTCTCGACAATAGGGTCGGTTGGCATTTTTGATTCACATACATCCTAGATAAATAAAATATATGTCACGTTGGTTGGCATAATTTTCATAAACAATAAATGAACCAATAGTTATAAAGATAATATACATACCAAATCCGAATCATAGACAGGACGAGGGCCGACGGGGGCGGATACCAAAACCATCACACTATATAAGATGCAATAATAAATGTAAGAAAATGATACAAGTATCTATCTAAACATACAAGTAAGAATATTTTTCCTTTCAGAAAGAAGATAAGAACAAGAGGCTCACCATGGTGGTGTCGGTGATGAGATCGGCGCGGGTGATCGACGGCGGTGAAGACGGGGACGGGGCGTGACGGACCGCTAAATCTAGACAAATTTCGAGGAAAATGGAGCTTGGAGGTCGAGCTTCGAGAGGAGAAAGCTTAAGTAGTATGGCTCGGGCATTCCATCGAACACCTCATGTGCATAGGAGGTGAGCTAGAGCACCACAAAGCCCTCTCCCCCTCGGCCAGAAAAAAACAGAGCACTGTGCTCTGCTCTTGCGCGAGGGGGTATATGTAGGCACCTCATTGGTCCCGGTTGGTGGCATGAGCCAGGACTAAAGGGGAGCCTTTGGTCCCGGTTCAAGCCACCAACCGGGACCAATGGTGGTGGGCCAGGAGCGAGGCCCATTGGTCCCGGTTCGACCCACCAACCGGGACCAAAGGGTCGAGACGAACCGGGACCAATGGCCCACGTGGCCCGGCCGGCCCCCTGGGCTCACGAACCGGGACCAATGCCCACATTGGTCCCGGTTCTACACTGAACCGGGACTAATGGGCTGAGCCGGCCTGGACCATAGCCATGTTTTCTACTAGTGGCATATCATGTCATCATGTGCATTTCATTTGCATACATGTTCGTCTCATGCATCCGAGCATTTTCCTCGTTGTCCGTTTTGCAATCCGGCGCTCCTATGTCATCCGGTGTCACTTTCTACCTCTTTTCATGTGTGGGTGTTAAACATTTTCGGATTCGACCAAGACTTGTCATGCGGTCTTGGTTTACTACCGGTAGACCGCCTGTCAAGTGTCGTGTCATTTGGACTTTGTTTGATCTTCCAACGGTTAACCAAGGGAGCAAAAAGGCCGCATGTGTGTTGTAGCCCAACACCTCTCCAAAGTGGCCCAAAACCCACCAAAACCCCCTCCATCATCTCGGCCGTTCGATCACGATCGCGTGGCCGAAAACCGCACCTCATTTGGACTCTCCTAGCTCCCTCTACCTCTATATATGTGGCTCTCCCCGAATTTTTCGCACAGTCCAAACCCTAGCAAAGTCCTCCCCGTGTCGCCGGACACTTCCTCCCGCGCCGGCCGGACATGTCCATTCCGCCGCCACCTCACTCCAACGAATCAGACGCCGCCACCTCAGCCCCGCCGACGCTCCCAGCCACACAGCGCGCGCCACCTGGCCGGCGCCCGCGCCCTACTTCGCCCCCAAGCCCGCCGGCACGCGGAGCCCATCCGGGGACCGCGCGGGCCCGAAGCCACTCCGCCGCCGCGCGCATCGTCTCCCTCGTCGGCTCTGCCTGTCTCGCCATTGCCCGGATCCGGCTCCGGACAAACGGATCTGGCCGGATCCGTTGCCCCCTGCGTCGTTCTCGTCGCCGGCGGCCCTCTCCAGGGCAGCGCTACCGCCACCTCGCCTCCTGCTCGAGCTCCCGCTCGGGGAGACGATGAGCGTGGGCACGCACCCCGCTACAGGCCCAGCAGCGCAAAGGCCGGCCCAGCTTTGCCGCCCCCTCGGTCCGCTTCGATCTGGCCCAAGGGCCCTAGGTGAGCACCGTCTGTCTATACCCCGCCTGTGCGACGTTTAGATATCTAGCACTCGCATGTTTTTTTCCTGAAATCTGCTAAGTCCCCCAGTATTTTTATGCATCTTCATCGCGTCATAACTTCATCACCCTTGCTCCGATTCATGCGTGTAGCATATCGAAATGTTCGTCTCGACGAGTACATCATTTCATCTCATTGCATCATTTTCATTTGAGCTCACCTTGATGACCTAAATGTTGTTGGAAGAGGGCTATGTGATGATAGTTTCACATCGGTTTCATCAAATGCACTTTTGTCATTTTTGTCATGACTAATGTGTGCGTGCTTTGATCCTGAGCTCTACATGTGTTTTGAAGAATGCCATGCCATCTTTACAGAAGAATGCCATGCCATCTTTGAAGAATGCCATGCCATGCCATGTATTTTTGTGATCTTTGTGGTGACTAGCACAAGAATGCAAAGTAGCTTACTCAATGATGCTGATTTTAGGGACTTAGAATTTCACCAAGTCCTTGCCATGTCTTTAATTTTTGCCATATGTTCATGTTGTTTCCTAGTGATCCGTGCCTCTTTTGAGCATGATCAGTAAGGATGTTTTGTAGATAATGTGATGCTCTATCCATCCATGTCTTTGTTTGATATTATGGAGCACCGTAGCTTGAGTCAATCGAGCTCTACTTTTGCTATAAATGTTCCTGGCAGATTGTTAACATGTTTAGCAATTTTGCCAAGCTTGTTGTTGTTGATCCGTGCATGCTTTGATGTTGTTCTTGCCATGTCTAGCTTCTATGCCATGTCTACTTGATGGGTGTATGCTTAGTTTGTCATGCCATGCTTTGTGGTGAGTGCATCGAGCTCATAAACATGCCTACTTGATGCCTGTTTTGCCATGCTCCAGTTTTTCACCAAGTCTGAATCTGTTTATGTTTTTGCTATGTTCACATGCTTTCAATTCTATTGTCTGATCCCTTTTGGCTCATGGTCACTAAGGGACTTTTGTTATATGCTTTGAGTAGTTTCATGCCATGCCTTGCTTTGCAATGATATGTCCCTGTAGCATGTAGTTTTCATGCTCTAAAGATTGCTTCCTGATGATAAATTCCTGACTTGCTGTTAATTTCACTAAGTCTGAAACCTGTTATCTTTTGCACTTTTGCCATGCTTGTTTTAACCTGTTAATGAGTGAATTAGCCGTAGCTCAGTGTTCATATTTTGTCAAGCATCATGAGTGGATCCCTGCCATGTATTGTTTTCCATGTTTGAGTGCAGTAGCTTAATTATCTTGATGCATTTAGAAGGCTACTTGTTGTTTATCGCAGACCGGTGCCATATTTGTTTTGCTTGCCATTTCCAAACCGTGCATCCGATTCCGGTGATCTTTATATCGATTTCGACCGAAATCAACTCCTCTTTCCAGTGTCACTCTTGGATTTCCATGTTGACACTAGGTTCAATCTTTCCTTTCCAAATCATGCATATGCATCACATACCGCATCCCGCATATCATACCATGTTCGTGTGTTGGTTGTTTACTATCTTGTGTACTTCTTTCCGGTGTTGCTTCTTCGGGTGGGTTCCGATAACGTCGCGTTTGTGAGGAACCGTTCGTCTACGTCCATTTGTCTTCTTCATGGACTGGTTCTTCTTCCTTGCGGGATTTCAGGCAAGATGACCATACCCTCGAAATCACTTCTATCTTTGCTTGCTAGTTGCTCGCTCTTTTGCTATGCCTATGTTGCGATACCTACCACTTGCTTATCATGCCTCCCATATTGCCATGTCAAACCTCTAACCCACCTTGTCCTAGCAAACCGTTGTTTAGCTATGTTACCACTTTGCTCAGCCACTCATATAGCGTTGTTAGTTGCAGGTGAAGATTGGAGTTTGTTCCGTGTTGGAACATGGATATTTTGTTGGGACATCAAAATATTTCTTATTTAATTAATCAATCTATATACTTGGTAAAGGGTGGAAGGCTCGGCCTTATGCCTGGTGTTTTGTTCCACTCTTGCCGCCCTAGGTTCCGTCATATCGGTGTTATGTTCCCGGATTTTGCGTTCCTTACACGGTTGGGTTATAATGGGCACCCTTGACGGTTCGCTTCTGATAAAACTCCTCCAGCAAGGCCCAACCTTGGTTTTACCATTCGCCACCTAGCCTTTTTCCCTTGGGAGTCGCGCATCCTGAGGGTCATCTTTATTTTAAACCCCCGGGCCAGTGCTTGTCTAAGTGTTGGTCCAACCCAGAGCACCGTGCGGGGCCGTCCCTTGGCAACTTGGGTTACGTTGGCTCCCTTACGTTTAGCTTATCCAGTGTGCCCTGAGAACGAGATATGTGCAGCTCCTATCGGGATTTGTCGGCACAGCGGGTGGTCTTGCTGGACTTGTTTTACCATTGTCGAGGATGTCTTGTAACCGAGATGCCTAGTCTGATCGGATTGTCTTTGGAGAAGGAATATCCTTCGTTGACCATGAGAGCTTGGGATGGGCTAAGTTGGGACACCCCTGCAGGGATTTGAACTTCCGAAAGCCGTGCTCCGGTTATGGGCAGACGAGAATTTGTTAATGTCCGGTTGTAGAAAACCTAAAGTTTATCTTAATTAAAATACATCAACCGCGTGTGTAGCCGTGATGGTCTCTTCTCGGCGGAGTCCGGGAAGTGAACACGGTGTTGGAGTTATGCTTGACGTAGGTTGCTCTAGGATCACTTCTTGATCATAGTTGTTCGACCATGCTTTGCCCTCTCTTCTCGCTCTCATTTGTGTATGTTAGCCACCAAATATGCTAGTCGCTTGCTGCAGCTCCACCTCATACCTTTAACTTACCAATAAGCTTAAATAGTCTTGACCGCGAGGGTGTGAGATTGCTGAGTCCCCGTGACTTACAGATACTTCCAAAACCAGTTTGCAGGTGCCGATGTTACCGAGCAGGTGACGCAACCAAGCTCAAGGAGGAGCTCGATGAAGATCTTGTCCTTTGTGTTGTTTCGTTCTAGTTGATCAGTAGTGGAGCCCAGTTGGGGTTGATCGGGGATCTGTGTAGCATTTGGGGTAGTCTTCTTTTATTTTGGTTCCATAGTTGGACCTTGATTGTATCTGGATGTTGTAATGCTTTATTCATGTAATTGTGTGAAGTGGCGATTGTAAGCCAACTATGTATGTCTTTCCCTTATGTATTACATGGGTTGTGTGAAGATTACCTCACTTGCGACATTGCTTTCAATGCGGTTATGCCTCTAAGTCATGCTTCGACACGTGGGAGATATAGCCGCATCGAGGGCGTTACAAGTTGGTATCAAAGCCTTCCCCGACCTTAGGAGCCCCCTGCTTGATCGAATCGCTGGCATTGTTGAGTCTAAAAAATGTTTTGAGTCATTTAGGAATTATATATATCGGAGAGTAGGAATTATTTTTACTCCTCAGTCCCTTCGTCACTCTGGTGAGGCATCCTGACATAGAGTTTTGACTCTTCTCTTCTCAAATTTCACTAAAAAATTTAGGATCGCGCGGGTATATTGGAATCATTCCGATGGTTTTGTGACAAGAACATTGTTCTTGGTGCCTCCTGACATTTAGGGGTTGTGACATTGTCCCGGGGAGTTGAGCTCCAAGGTGTTGTCGTCACAATTTTATCGTTGCAGTTCTGGAATACCTGAGTTTCGCCGACATCGAAAATCTCTTTTATGTAGTTGTTGGTGAGATAACCTCGACGCCACCCAGTACTGGGGCGGGAGTTCGGTAGTATTGCCATAACTCATATAACGGATGCTTTTCGAAGGTTGAGGTAAATGATTTCCGAAGGTTTCTTGGTTATGTGTTGAAGGATGGATACAGCTGGATGTAGGATTTGCTAGTTTGGGTGAGATATTATGCTTCCCTTGTATCCCCAACACCTGATTGCATAACGGGAAAGTTTCGGTAGTTTATAAGTGGGAATTCAAGTAGCTCATAGGATATCTTTCCCACAGATGTATGATATGAAATTGGGGTTCCACGTCTAGTGGTCCGCCTATCCACGGTTGGTTTTACAGTGGTCTCGTTGTGTCTTAAAGAGTCCTTGGCTATGCCTACTCGGGGACGGTTTGTATGTTATGTGCATTGTCTTGTACATGATGGTGTTGTACGATCGAGCCCGTGTAGGCTCCACCACGAAAACTTCGGACGAAATCTCTATCATATGTCTGTTCTGGTTTATTTTGCAAGTCAGTCCTTGTTTTGTTTTGAGTTGTGGTATTCGAGTTGCTTCAATGTCAAGTGTTGATTCCATACCTTTCCTAAACGGTGTTCTCATATTTCTATGTGAATACTAATCCTTCATGATAATCGAGATTGTCATGTCAATCCTTTTCAACCGGTGTGTCTCTCTTCAAGCGGATCCGATCATTTCAACATCCGCAAGATCAACTCAGTTCTTCTCAACGGTGTTTGCTTCATCTGTCCCCAAGTTGCCGTTGTTTTTCTTTCCCGCCCACCCACCCCTTTTTCTTCGAGGACTCAGATTTCTTAATCAAGTATCATCTTATTGATGAGAAGTCTCTCCATTCTTTCCGCCAATGTTCTTACCCCGTGATTCTCATGAAGATGCTAACGAAGCCTCTAGTTCATCATTCTTTGTTCTCTTATCATCCCCGGTGGATTCAATTCAAGCTTTTGGTGTTGACCATATCCTTTAACTCGTTTCAATGTTTTCATACTGGTGCACCTCATATTCATTCATTTCTCACTATTCAATTGTTCCGGAGTGCTAAAGGTATCTCAGAAGATTCAAGTTTCCATTCTCAATTCGTTTAAGCTTTTGCGAGGTTGTTATCTCATTCAAGCCATTTAATTCAACCGGCGCATTCTCTCTTTTAAATCCTTCTACAGTGTTTCTTTTGAGTGGGCCCTAATGTTGGGTTTCGTAGTAATTTCAAAAAAATTCCTACGCACACGCAAGATCATGGTGATGTATAGCAACGAGAGGGGAGAGTGTTGTCTACGTACCCACGCAGACCGACTGCGGAAGCGTTAACGCAACGTAGAGGAAGTAGTCGTACGTCTTCACGATCCAACCGATCAAGCACCGAAACTACGGCACCTCTGAGTTCGAGCACACGTTCAGCTCGATGACAATCCCCGGACTCCGATCCAGCAAAGTGTCGGGGAAGAGTTCCGTCAGCACGACGGCGTGGTGACGATCTTGATGTACTACAGCAGTAGGGCTTCGCCTAAACTCCACTACAGTATTATCGAGGAATATGGTGGCTGGGGCACCGCACACGGCTAAGGAATAGATCACGTGGATCAACTTGTGTGTCCGATATAAAAGATGGTAATACTCCAAGGTAGAACAGAATCAAAAGCTGGGCTGGCATTTTGATCTGCGGAGCACAATTGCTTTAACCCAATCCTAGATATGGATGAGGTACTGGAGTTTGTCTCTCCTAGTCATTCCGGAATAGAATGGCTTGACAGACCACAAGAGTAATAGGCATCGATGAACGAATGCACACATAATCTTGACTATCAATTGATAGACGAGGGTCAGAAGACAACTAAAGAGGGACAACTCAAGGAACATACGATTTTCTGAGTTGTGGATGCATGGATTAGCATGTCGAACGAGTTCGACATATTTCTTCCGGACAATCCATGCAGAAGGGTTGAACTGGCAGAGTCACAACATAGCATGGAGAACTCATCGGGAGCACTCTTGTTGTCATCTTTTGGTTCAGAAGAACTCCTGCCAAGAATGGTTCATGGTATTTGGAAGAATGATATACCACGGACCTCGAGGACTATCGCAAAGGTTACTAATATCCTAAAGGAACTAGCAAACACTATCAACATGAAGTAAGTAGAGTGAATCTCGGGTTCAAAACCCAGAAATAGAATGCCTACTAACTAATAACATCACGGGATGCTTTCAAAAATAATGGCCAGAATCATCACACTGGGGATACAAAAGCATTGCTAAATTGCTAGGTGACTTCCTAAACACCTAAGGTCATAGTAATAGCTCCAACATCTACGCCGAGGCAACAAAGTACCTCAACCTACCGATTAGTGTGCTTAATCTGACCAAAGGCACATCGGAAACAGGAGGAAGGGATTTGCAATTGCATCCGACTATTTAGAAACCTGGGATGACTCGGACAGCATAACGGTTGTAAATGCTCAAAAGATTGGAGACATGCTACAAAAATGGTGGCATAGCCACTCAGAAGCACAATATCAAGGTATCGAGATCAACAATTAACATACAGAGGTAGAAACTGAACTGAGGCTTAATCCAACAATCTTATAAGTCTACGGATTAGTAACACGTGATCCTGATAGAAAGAAGAGATGGCCTAGTTCCTTAACCCCGCAGGGAGATAAGATGACTCAGATCAGAAGGGCATAAGGTATAAGGAGTAAAAAGAGCCTTACGTTCCATCCACAATCAATTCCCTTATATAACTAAAGAATTTCTAGACTCAACTTCGACCAGTTTGGCTTGGTAATCCTACAGGCAGTCAAGCTCTGATACCAACGCTGTCAGGACCCCGACTCAATGCCACATCGATCTAGCATGTAACACCTCATATCATTTTGCGGCCTCACGCACGGTATTCCCACGGGTGTCGTCTTACCTTTGCCCGGGACTGTTTGCGTCTTTTGGCACACGTATATGATAGTGTCGCTAGCATCCATATGATAAGGAGCCCGGGCTGACATGGCTAGTCGTAAACCCAAAGTGGCACAAACCTACAGGGACAGGCATCCATGACCCAGCATCGAACGTGTCGGTCATCAGCGAGTGAATCCAGGCTGTAGCACTGGGCTAGCAGGACTCCGGTGAACCGGGCTGTAGCGGGCTAACAGGACTCCGGTATTCATCGCGTGACATTTCCCTGAAGGGACAGACACAGGAACGACGAAGGACACATGCCGGCCAGCCTAAGTGTTCCGGAGCAGTAGCAAGCTACCATGGCTCAGTGGAAACACCAGGAGACATTTCCCGGTAAGAGAGGCTACCAAGGATAAACAACTAGGTTGTCAGATCCCACACATACCAAGCATTTCAATAACATACACACAATATGCTCGATATGTGCAAATACAACATGGCATCACAACATGACTCTACGACTCAAGTAATTTATTCAATAGGCTCCGAGGAGCGAGATATTACAAACATGGGTCTCATGACCCAACATTCAGAGCATACAAGTCAAAGCACAAGCGGAAGCTATCATGTCTGAGTACAGACATCTATAAATGAAAAAGGCTGAGAAGCCTGACTATCTATCAGATCCTGCCGAGGGCACAAGATCGTAGCTGAGGTAACAAGCTAAACGTCGAAGACCACGCGGAAATACTAGTGAGACTGAAGTCTCTCTGCAAAAACATAAAATAGGCAAACGTGAGTACAAATGTACCCAGCAAGACTTACATCAGAACTATCTACATATGCATCATTATCAACAAAGGGGATGGTGGGGTTTAACTGCAGCAAGCCAGCTTTGACTCGGTGGCTATCCTGAACTACGACTGCAAGTAACTCTTTTGAGGTGGCGCACACGAGTCCACATATTCACCATATCAATACACCACTATGGATCCGCTCCCGTCTCCCTACGAGAACGCCATCCATAGCACTCACGCTTATCTTGCGCATTTTAAAGTATCCACTTTCACTTGTCTATGAACTGATATAAGCAACCCAGAAGTCCTTTTCCGTGGACACGGCTATTCGAATAGATGATGTTAACCCTGCAGGGGTGTACTTCTTCATACATGTTTCCACCACTTAGCGTCTGCACACGACATGTGCTCGGCAGACTTCAAGCGAAAGCCGACGTGGGTGTAGACCACGACCTACCTAAACACTCAATTCTCTAGTCCAGGTTTATCGCCTATTCGGGTTCCATCCATGAGGAGATCCGGCCGGAGTTTCGCTCACAGCCCCAAACGATGTGAACAGGGTTCCCGAGATACCAAACGGGCATCCGGTACACCGTGCCACGTACCTACCGCATCACAGCCCACCCCTACGGTCAGCGCTGTCCACGGCCTCCAGTAAGCTACAAACACCAGAAACTACTTGCAACTCCTGGACAGAGGACTAGGGTGAATAAGAAGTCGAGCGGGGTCATATTTCAGGGCCCAATGTATGGTAGTAGCTGAATCATGGATCACAAACACAGAACTCAGTTCCTAAGGACGGCTTCAATGAGACAACCCACCATGTACTCCTACATGGCCTCTCACCGACACCTTTACCAAATCGTGTTCACACACTTAGCTCACACACAGTAGGACATGTTCACACACCTCTGATTCATCCCGGATGAATCAGACCTGACACAACTCTAAGCAGTAGCAGGCATGACAAACAAGCAAGAATGAGTAGGCACAACAGGGCTCAAACAACTCCTACTCATGCTAGTGGGTTTCATCTATTTACTGTGGAATGACAGGTCATGCAGAGGATAAAGGGGTTCAGCTACCGCAGCAAGTAACAGATGAATCGTTGTTGCCCTAATGCATTAAAAGAGAGCAGGAGCGAGAGAGTAGGATTGTATCGGAATGAACAAGGGGGTTTTGCTTGCCTGGCACTTCTGAAGATAACATTGAGTCTTCATCAGTGTCAACGATCACCACGTCGGAACATCGTCTACCGGGAGGGAACAGATACCGACAACAAAGAAGAAATACAATCAATGCAATGCATAATATGATGCATGCTCATGACATGGCAATATGAATGTGTTTTGAGCTAATGCAACTAGCAACAGATTAAATGAAGTTGGTTTGAATACAAGATTCAAATTCAAACTCCATATGTGATTATTTAAATGCCCTTTATATGATTTGTGCTAAACAGCAGCTATAAGTTGTTCTAACATGCATGAAAATGGTACAGATGGATTCCTTGAATTTTTCTGATAATTTTTCATATATAAATTATTTCATTTGGAGTTACGGTTGAATTTCTATGATTTTTAGAAGTTTATACTATTTTCTGGAATTTCCTGAATAAAATAAATCCAGAAAATACTTATTGCGTCAGCATTGCGTCACTATGACGTCAGCAGGTCAACAGACGCTGCTGCGGGTCAAACCTGACGTGTGGGGTCCACACGTCAGTGACACAGGTTAGTTAACTAGGTTGATTAGGGTTAAACTAATACTAATGGAAATGTCAGCAGGGCTGGGCCCACATGTCAGTGGCTTAAATAATTAACTAACTTAATTAGTGTTAACTAATCTAACACCTAAACTAATTAACAGGGGCTGGCCCCACCTGTCATCGACCCAGGGGGGGTTCCGCCGTGGTCAAGTGGGTCAACCCCACCGGCGTCTCGACGCCTGCGAGGCCCGGGACGGTGGCGGCCGTCGGAAACACGCTACAGGGCACGGGCGAGGCCGTGCTTGGGCTCGTTGGAGAGCCCTTGCTCCCGCGCGTCGAACGGTGCGGTTGCTGGGTCGTGGGGAGGCCGGAGCTGACGACGGCGAGCTCCAAGGCGGCGGCCGGAGTTCGGGTGAGCTCGGAGTCGGCGTTAGGAAGCACAGCAGAGGGTGCGGATGGGTGCTATGGCCTCCTGGGGGTGCACTGAGCACGGCTGCATGCTCGGTTGCAGCTCTAGGCAACCGTGGCTACGGCGGCGACATGGCCGGCGGCGAAGAGCTCTCGGCTCCGACGATTGTCGGTGTTAGAGGAAGAAAATGAGTCAGGGGAGAGGGGGAAACGACGGAGGAGCTCACGTGGATCCCGTAGAGGTGGACGGCGGGCTCGGGGAAGGCCGAACGGCGACGAATTTGACGACGGCGATCCTCGGTGGCCGAGGAGGGGAACGGCGAGGCTAGCGGCATCCAGGGGCTCTTCTGGTCGCGTGAGACGACGAGGAGGATGAGGGAGGACTGGCGGAGCTCGGGAGCACAACGGCAAGGCGGGGCAGTGGCTGTGGCCATGGCAGCAGCGAGCGGCGGCGGTGAGCGTGCTCGGTGGCGTGAGTGAGAGAGCCAGAGAAGGGAGAGGAAGGAACGGGAGAGAGTGAGAGCGGTCCAGGGTGGTGCGTGGCATCCTCAGGGCGACGGGGAGACAGGCAGAGAGGCAGGAGGTGGCCTGGGCGTGTGCCCGCGCGCTCCGGCCACGCGCCTGCGTCCTACTGTCCGAGGAGGAAGACGACAGGGATGGCTGCGGTGGTGGGCTGGGCTGCTACAGTAGAAGGCCAGGTAAGTGGGCTGCCAGGTGAGCGCCAGGTAGTCCTTCTCTCTCTTTCTATTTCTGTTTTTATTTATCTATTTTGTTCTGTGTTGTTTTAGTTTAGTAAAATACTAAACCATTTTATAAAATCCTGAAAATAGTTATGTGGCTAGAGTTAAAATATACCAAACCACATAAAATGTTCCAGTAATTATTGGACATATATTATTTATATATCAAATATATATCCAATGCAAATAGCTATTTATTTAATTCAAAGGCCCAAAATAATTAACTCTGAGATACCAAAAATATTGTTTTGAGTTTTACCTCTTTGCAATATTTTCAGAGACTAAGAGGAACATTTTCTTGGACTTCTTTGAGGAGATTTTAATGTTGATCATTTTTAGAAGGTTTCTGAGGCTTTGAAAATTCCCCAATTCAATTTCATTTGAATTAAAACATGATGCTCACATGAGGTCTAGCCTAGTGCATAACAGGACCAGGGATGTGACAACTCACCCCCACTAAACAAAAATCTCGTCCCGAGATTCAAGCGTAGGGTAAGGTGAAGGGGAAACGCAACTAGTATAATCTTCACGATCCAGGGTGCACTTCATAGGAACGTTGATTCGATCACCATCATTGTCTTGAAGTCTTGCTCTGAGAAATCCTGTCAACATGACATGGAGGGAAGAAGGAGACTCTAGAAGGGTCGATCTTCTCGAAGATCGAACAACTCACGGAATGAGACATAGGACCATCTCTCGGGTTGAGACACGAGATACACATCAAGAGGGGTGGAAAGAAACGGATGACGAAGGTTCACTAGGTGGACAACAAGTCCACACTTAAGAAGGTGGTAAACGATTGTCGACGTAGCGAGGAGTTGAGTTGCCATGATACCACAACGAGACACCTTCGGAACCGTGACTCGTAGATATCTCCCCTTAAGTGGCAAAAAGAATTACCTTTGATTCAGAGATCATTGAAACTCTTTATACCAGCTTAAGGCAACTCATAATCGATCATTTAGAGGGGTTCAGTAGAATGGCATACTCAAACTTGGATGATGTGGATTACCTTGTTGAAGACAACGTAATGGATGAATTTGCTGATCACCGGAAATGGAAGAGACCCATGGTAGAATGACACATTGGCGGTGCAAGCTGGGAACAAAATGCAAATGCTGGGAATGATTCTGGTAACTGGGGAAGAAGCCCACAATAGGGAGTGAATTCACTGTCTGAAAAGGTCATAGCATTGCCGAGGAAGCTGAGAGGAATCCCAGTTAGTGCCGATGATAACTCGTAGCGCTTGTGCGTGCTCTCAAGAACTTGAGCATTTCCATATTCATCAAGGTTTTACCAACATCCGTGTCAAGGATCCTAGCAACACAACTTGCTACCATGATGAATGATGATGGATGATGCAGATGCAAAGAAAGATAACACTTTCTCAGATTTCACCTTAGCGAGGCCAAGGAAATAAAATCTGGATGATCGACCGAGAGACATTTAGCACTCCGCTTCTAATGTTCTCCTTGACATGCTAGTGTAACCCATTCATAGATATGATCTGATAACTAGAACATCAAGTAAAGGTCGGACTTCGGGAGCAATAGAATCCATAAGGAACAGTTTCGGAGGTAAATCCTACGAAATCCTTATGGGGAGGTGGCCAACTTCCTCAAACAAGATACTACAATAATAGGTCTTCCGGCTGGGTGTGTTGGCCACGACATCCACTTTACCGGTTATCGAGGGACCAATATTATAGTTCTTGGGAAATGTTCCAACCATCATATCTGCCTGAGACTCGGATCTGGTTGGTGTCAGGATATTCCAGACTCATCGAGTCTAGGAAGAAAAATTAAAGTTTGCAACACAAATCGACGAGATGACGTTGCGGGATTCTCGGGAGATGAACTACGATAGCAAGCTCCAAAACATGAGTTGGTTCTGCTACAAACATGTGAACACGTTGTCCAAGACAAGCATGACCACGAAGTAGTCTTATAATAAAACACTACCGAGTTCAGGAGGGGAACCATCAGCGAGGATATCGAAGTTTTGTACAAATCCGTCTGGTACCTTCGGGACTAGCACTTAGAACTTATTAACCTTGAACAAATCAATCAGTGGCTTGGTGTGCTAGGGACACATATAGAATGGAGGTTGCAAGTCTCCGAACCACAGAATACTTCGCACGTATGCATGACTGATTTGGGATGATTCCAAAGGAAACAACATTGACTTTCTCGAATCCACGGCGGCAACTTGCATCAAATGCACATGAATTAAAAGAAGTCACTACCTTCATCCAAACATATGCTTCATGAACGAAACACGAAGAAATGCTTACACAAGTTTCCAACACTAGGTTGATGTTCAGCATGAGTCATGGGAGAGACAAAATGCTGCTGATGGGCTCAACAACAACTCATCGGAATTTCCATATCACTGGACTTCCACCATCATGTGAACACGGTGATAGTATTGGTCAGACCAAAAGATGTAATGGTATATGCTCGAGGGAACAACCATGAGTAAGACAACATTACGAGCATCGTTGGTACTGATTTGATTTGACAATAGCCCACGCTCAAATCAAAAGATTGATAAGACAATAGGTCCAGCAGTTGATCACAAGGATCAATCGATGAAGATATCGTCTTTCTTCAACACACATACAAGATATCCCTTAAGATGAACTAAATCGGACAAGCTTCCATCTTCCAACTCTCCCAGTTGTTGTCTAGCTTAACCAACTAGCTCAGGGATATCCAACACAGATTCTTGGAGAAAGGGTGGTTTACAGGATAAACCAACTTGATCACGAGCTTAACATAACAGTCAGGTGACAACCTGGTGATACTTTCGAGAAGATATTCGGAAAATCACGAACCACTGATATGTTACTAAGCTCGAGAACAATCTTGCTTTTGAGGGCAAGACGACATGATCAAATGAGTGAGGACTTGAAATAATTCCTAACTCATCAATCGAAATGTGCACTAGGAAGATGGACAAGGTAGCACGATCAATCTTAGAATGATGATTCAAGAACCAACACGTTAAGAATGAGGTTATTGTCCATTTAACTACCAAGCAACAAGGTTGCTAGGAGTATTGATTTCACACATCACGATTCACTTGTCGACAATCCGGTTATAACAACACGGGAACCAAGAAATGAATAATGATGGAGAGAAGTATCACTGCACCAAGAATTCATAGGATGGTGTGCAATTCCTATAACAATCCCGATATAAAAGATGGTAATACTCCAAGGTAGAACAGAATCAAAAGCTGGGCTGGCATTTTGATCTGCGGAGCACAATTGCTTTAACCCAATCCTAGATATGGATGAGGTACTGGAGTTTGTTTCTCCTAGTCATTCCGGAATAGAATGGCTTGACAGACCACAAGAGTAATAGGCATCGATGAACGAATGCACACATAATCTTGACTATCAATTGATAGACGAGGGTCAGAAGACAACTAAAGAGGGACAACTCAAGGAACATACGATTTTCTGAGTTGTGGATGCATGGATTAGCATGTCGAACGAGTTCGACATATTTCTTCCGGACAATCCATGCAGAAGGGTTGAACTGGCAGAGTCACAACATAGCATGGAGAACTCATCGGGAGCACTCTTGTTGTCATCTTTTGGTTCAGAAGAACTCCTGCCAAGAATGGTTCATGGTATTTGGAAGAACGATATACCACGGACCTCGAGGACTATCGCAAAGGTTACTAATATCCTAAAGGAACTAGCAAACACTATCAACATGAAGTAAGTAGAGTGAATCTCGGGTTCAAAACCCAGAAATAGAATGCCTACTAACTAATAACATCACGGGATGCTTTCAAAAATAATGGCCAGAATCATCACACTGGGGATACAAAAGCATTGCTAAATTGCTAGGTGACTTCCTAAACACCTAAGGTCATAGTAATAGCTCCAACATCTACGCCGAGGCAACAAAGTACCTCAACCTACCGATTAGTGTGCTTAATCTGACCAAAGGCACATCGGAAACAGGAGGAAGGGATTTGCAATTGCATCCGACTATTTAGAAACCTGGGATGACTCAGACAGCATAACGGCTGTAAATGCTCAAAAGATTGGAGACATGCTACAAAAATGGTGGCATAGCCACTCAGAAGCACAATATCAAGGTATCGAGATCAACAATTAACATACAGAGGTAGAAACTGAACTGAGGCTTAATCCAACAATCTTATAAGTCTACGGATTAGTAACACGTGATCCTGATAGAAAGAAGAGATGGCCTAGTTCCTTAACCCCGCAGGGAGATAAGATGACTAAGATCAGAAGGGCATAAGGTATAAGGAGTAAAAAGAGCCTTACGTTCCATCCACAATCAATTCCCTTATATAACTAAAGAATTTCTAGACTCAACTTCGACCAGTTTGGCTTGGTAATCCTACAGGCAGTCAAGCTCTGATACCAACGCTGTCAGGACCCCGACTCAATGCCACATCGATCTAGCATGTAACACCTCATATCATTTTGCGGCCTCACGCACGGTATTCCCACGGGTGTCGTCTTACCTTTGCCCGGGACCGTTTGCGTCTTTTGGCACACGTATATGATAGTGTCGCTAGCATCCATATGATAAGGAGCCCGGGCTGACATGGCTAGTCGTAAACCCAAAGTGGCACAAACCTACAGGGACAGGCATCCATGACCCAGCATCGAACGTGTCGGTCATCAGCGAGTGAATCCAGGCTGTAGCACTGGGCTAGCAGGACTCCGGTGAACCGGGCTGTAGCGGGCTAACAGGACTCCGGTATTCATCGCGTGACATTTCCCTGAAGGGACAGACACAGGAACGACGAAGGACACATGCCGGCCAGCCTAAGTGTTCCGGAGCAGTAGCAAGCTACCATGGCTCAGTGGAAACACCAGGAGACATTTCCCGGTAAGAGAGGCTACCAAGGATAAACAACTAGGTTGTCAGATCCCACACATACCAAGCATTTCAATAACATACACACAATATGCTCGATATGTGCAAATACAACATGGCATCACAACATGACTCTACGACTCAAGTAATTTATTCAATAGGCTCCGAGGAGCGAGATATTACAAACATGGGTCTCATGACCCAACATTCAGAGCATACAAGTCAAAGCACAAGCGGAAGCTATCATGTCTGAGTACAGACATCTATAAATGAAAAAGGCTGAGAAGCCTGACTATCTATCAGATCCTGCCGAGGGCACAAGATCGTAGCTGAGGTAACAAGCTAAACGTCGAAGACCACGCGGAAATACTAGTGAGACTGAAGTCTCTCTGCAAAAACATAAAATAGGCAAACGTGAGTACAAATGTACCCAGCAAGACTTACATCAGAACTATCTACATATGCATCATTATCAACAAAGGGGATGGTGGGGTTTAACTGCAGCAAGCCAGCTTTGACTCGGTGGCTATCCTGAACTACGACTGCAAGTAACTCTTTTGAGGTGGCGCACACGAGTCCACATATTCACCATATCAATACACCACTATGGATCCGCTCCCGTCTCCCTACGAGAACGCCATCCATAGCACTCATGCTTATCTTGCGTATTTTAGGGTATCCACTTTCACTTGTCTATGAACTGATATAAGCAACCCAGAAGTCCTTTTCCGCGGACACGGCTATTCGAATAGATGATGTTAACCCTGCAGGGGTGTACTTCTTCATACATGTTTCCACCACTTAGCGTCTGCACACGACATGTGCTCGGCAGACTTCAAGCGAAAGCCGACGTGGGTGTAGACCACGACCTACCTAAACACTCAAGTCTCTAGTCCAGGTTTATCGCCTATTCGGGTTCCATCCATGAGGAGATCCGGCCGGAGTTTCGCTCACAGCCCCAAACGATGTGAACAGGGTTCCGTGACACCAAGCGGGCGCCCGGTATACCCGGCCACGTGCCTACCGCATCACAGCCCACCCCTACGGTCAGCGCTGTCCACGGCCTCCAGCATACTACAAACACCAGAAACTACTTGCAACTCCTGGACAGAGGACAAGGGTGAATAAGAAGTCGAGCGGGGTCATATTTCAGGGCCCAATGTATGGTAGTAGCTGAATCATGGATCACAAACACAGAACTCAGTTCCTGAGGACGGCTTCAATGAGACAACCCACCATGTACTCCTACATGGCCTCTCACCGATACCTTTTACCAAATCGTGTTCACACACTTAGCTCACACACAGTAGGACATGTTCACACACCTCTGATTCATCCCGGATGAATCAGACCTGACACAACTCTAAGCAGTAGCAGGCATGACAAACAAGCATGAATGAGTAGGCACAACAGGGCTCAAACAACTCCTACTCATGCTAGTGGGTTTCATCTATTTACTGTGGCAATGACAGGTCATGCAAAGGATAAAGGGGTTCAGCTACCGCAGCAAGTAACAGATGAATCGATGTTGTCCTAATGCAGTAAAAGAGAGCAGGAGCGAGAGAGTAGGATTGTATCGGAATGAACAAGGGGGTTTTGCTTGCCTGGCACTTCTGAAGATAACATTGAGTCTTCATCAGTGTCAACGATCACATCATCGGTATCACGTCTATCGAGAGGGGACAAATACCGGTAACACAGAAGGAAACATAATCAATGCAATGCACAATATGATGCATGATCATGACATGGCAAAATGAATGTGTTTTGGGCTAATGCAACTAGCCACAGATTAAATGAAGTTGGTTTGTGTCAGGTCCCCGACTCGATGTCACATCGATCTAGCTGGTAACACCTTATATCACTCTGCGGCCTCACGCACGGTATCCCCACGGGTGTCGTCTTACCTTTTCCCGGGACCGTTTGCGCCTTTTGGCTCACGTATATGATAGTGTCGCTAGCATCCATATGATAAAGAGCCCGGGCTGACATGACTAGTCGTAAACCCAAAGTGGCACAGACTTACAGGGACAGGCATCCATGACCCAGCTTCGAACGTGTCGGTCATCAGCAAGTGGGTCCGGGCTGTAGCACTGGGCTAGCAGGACTCCGGTAAACCGGGCTGTAGCGGGCTAACAGGACTCCGGTACTCAAAGCGTGACATTTCCCCGAAGGGACAGACACAGGAACGAAGAAGGACACATGCCGGCCAGCCTAAGTGTTCCAGAGCAGTAGCAAGCTACCATGGCTCAGCGGTAACACTAGGAGACATTTCCCGGTAAGAGAGGCTACTAAAGATAAACAACTAGATGGTCAGATCCCACACATACCAAGCATTTCAATAACATACACAATATGCTCGATATGTGCAATACAACATGGCATCACAAAATGACTCTACGACTCAAGTAGTTTATTCAATAGGCTCCGAGGAGCGAGACATTACAAACATGGGTCTCATGACCCAACAATCAGAGCATACAAGTCAAAGCACAAGCGGAAGCTATCATGTCTGAGTACAGACATCTATAAATGAAAAAGGCTGAGAAGCCTGACTATCTATCAGATCCTGCCGAGGGCACAAGATCGTAGCTGAGGTATCAAGCTAAACGTCGAAGTCCAAGCGGAACTACTAGTGAGACTGAAGTCTCTCTGCAAAACATAAAATAGGCAAACGTGAGTACAAATGTACCCAGCAAGACTTACATCAGAACTAACTACATATGCATCATTTTCAACAAGGGGATGGTGGGGTTTAACTGCAGCAAGCCAGCTTTGACTCGGTGGCTATCCTAAACTATGACTGCAAGCGACTCTTTTGAGGTGGCGCACACGAGTCCACATATTCACCATATCAATACACCACTATGGATCCGCTCCCGTCTCCCTACGAGAACGCCATCCATAGCACTCACGCTTATCTTGCGCATTTTAAAGTATCCACTTTCACTTGTCTATGAACTGATATAAGCAACCCAGAAGTCCTTTTCCGCGGACACGGCTATTCGAATAGATGATGTTAACCCTGCAGGGGTGTACTTCTTCATACATGTTTCCACCACTTAGCGTCTGCACACGACATGTGCTCGGCAGACTTCAAGCGAAAGCCGACGTGGGTGTAGACCACGACCTACCTAAACACTCAAGTCTCTAGTCCAGGTTTATCGCCTATTCGGGTTCCATCCATGAGGAGATCCGGCCGGAGTGTCGCTCACAGCCCCAAACGATGTGAACAGGGTTCCCGAGATACCAAACGGGCATCCGGTACACCGTGCCACGTACCTACCGCATCACAGCCCACCCCTACGGTCAGCGCTGTCCACGGCCTCCAGTAAGCTACAAACACCAGAAACTACTTGCAACTCCTGGACAGAGGACTAGGGTGAATAAGAAGTCGAGCGGGGTCATATTTCAGGGCCCAATGTATGGTAGTAGCTGAATCATGGATCACAAACACAGAACTCAGTTCCTAAGGACGGCTTCAATGAGACAACCCACCATGTACTCCTACATGGCCTCTCACCGACACCTTTACCAAATCGTGTTCACACACTTAGCTCACACACAGTAGGAAATGTTCACACACCTCTGATTCATCCCGGATGAATCAGACCTGACACAACTCTAAGCAGTAGCAGGCATGACAAACAAGCAAGAATGAGTAGGCACAACAGGGCTCAAACAACTCCTACTCATGCTAGTGGGTTTCATCTATTTACTGTGGAATGACAGGTCATGCAGAGGATAAAGGGGTTCAGCTACCGCAGCAAGTAACAGATGAATCGTTGTTTCCCTAATGCATTAAAAGAGAGCAGGAGCGAGAGAGTAGGATTGTATCGGAATGAACAAGGGGGTTTTGCTTGCCTGGCACTTCTGAAGATAACATTGAGTCTTCATCAGTGTCAACGATCACCACGTCGGAACATCGTCTACCGGGAGGGAACAGATACCGACAACAAAGAAGAAATACAATCAATGCAATGCACAATATGATGCATGCTCATGACATGGCAATATGAATGTGTTTTGAGCTAATGCAACTAGCAACAGATTAAATGAAGTTGGTTTGAATACAAGATTCAAATTCAAACTCCATATGTGATTATTTAAATGCCCTTTATATGATTTGTGCTAAACAGCAGCTATAAGTTGTTCTAACATGCATGAAAATGGTACAGATGGATTCCTTGAATTTTTCTGATAATTTTTCATATATAAATTATTTCATTTGGAGTTACGGTTGAATTTCTATGATTTTTAGAAGTTTATACTATTTTCTGGAATTTCCTGAATAAAATAAATCCAGAAAATACTTATTGCGTCAGCATTGCGTCACTATGACGTCAGCAGGTCAACAGACGCTGCTGCGGGTCAAACCTGACGTGTGGGGTCCACACGTCAGTGACACAGGTTAGTTAACTGGGTTGATTAGGGTTAAACTAATACTAATGGAAATGTCAGCAGGGCTGGGCCCACATGTCAGTGGCTTAAATAATTAACTAACTTAATTAGTGTTAACTAATCTAACACCTAAACTAATTAACAGGGGCTGGCCCCACCTGTCATCGACCCAGGGGGGGTTCCGCCGTGGTCAAGTGGGTCAACCCCACCGGCGTCTCGACGCCGGCGAGGCCCGGGACGGTGGCGGCCGTCGGAAACACGCTACAGGGCACGGGCGAGGCCGTGCTTGGGCTCGTTGGAGAGCCCTTGCTCCCGCGCGTCGAACGGTGCGGTTGCTGGGTCGTGGGGAGGCCGGAGCTGACGACGGCGAGCTCCAAGGCGGCGGCCGGAGTTCGGGTGAGCTCGGAGTCGGCGTTAGGAAGCACAGCAGAGGGTGCGGATGGGTGCTATGGCCTCCTGGGGGTGCACTGAGCACGGCTGCGTGCTCGGTTGCAGCTCTAGGCAACCGTGGCTACGGCGGCGACATGGCCGGCGGCGAAGAGCTCTCGGCTCCGACGGTTGTCGGTGTTAGAGGAAGAAAACGAGTCAGGGGAGAGGGGGAAACGACGAAGGAGCTCACGTGGATCCCGTAGAGGTGGACGGCGGGCTCGGGGAAGGCCGAACGGCGACGAATTTGACGAGGCGATCCTCGGTGGCCGAGGAGGGGAACGGCGAGGCTAGCGGCATACAGGGGCTCTTCTGGTCGTGTGAGACGACGAGGAGGACGAGGGAGGACTGGCGAAGCTCAGGAGCGCAACGGCAAGGCGGGGCAGTGGCTGTGGCCATGGCAGCAGCGAGCGGCGGCGGTGAGCGTGCTCGGTGGCGTGAGTGAGAGAGCCAGAGAAGGGAGAAGAAGGAACGGGAGAGAGTGAGAGCGGTCCAGGGCGGTGCGTGGCATCCTCAGGGCGACGAGGAGACAGGCAGAGAGGCAGGAGGTGGCCTGGGCGTGTGCCCGCGCGCTCCGGCCACGCGCCTGCGTCCTACTGTCCGAGGAGGAAGACGACAGGGATGGCTGCGGTGGTGGGCTGGGCTGCTACAGTAGAAGGCCAGGTAAGTGGGCTGCTAGGTGAGCGCCATGTAGTCCTTCTCTCTCTTTCTATTTCTGTTTTTATTTATCTATTTTGTTCTGTGTTGTTTTAGTTTAGTAAAATACTAAACCATTTTATAAAATCCTGAAAATAGTTATGTGGCTAGAGTTAAAATATACCAAACCACATAAAATGTTCTAGTAATTATTGGACATATATTATTTATATATCAAATATATATCCAATGCAAATAGCTATTTATTTAATTCAAAGGCCCAAAATAATTAACTCTGAGATACCAAAAATATTGTTTTGAGTTTTACCTCTTTGCAATATTTTCAGAGACTAAGAGGAACATTTTCTTGGACTTCTTTGAGGAGATTTTAATGTTGATCATTTTTAGAAGGTTTCTGAGGCTTTGAAAATTCCCCAATTCAATTTCATTTGAATTAAAACATGATGCTCACATGAGGTCTAGCCTAGTGCATAACAGGACCAGGGATGTGACAGAACAACCTTTGGTACATCAAAATGCATAAACTCATAATATAACTGTCATCGTAACCTTAAGCGTGCGGACCCTACGGGTTCGAGAACAATGTAGACATGACCGAGACACGTCTCCGGTCAATAACCAATAGCGGGACCTGGATGCCCATATTGGCTCCTACATATTCTACGAAGATCTTTATCGGTCAGACCGCATAACAACATGCGTTGTTCCCTTTGTCATCGGTATGTTAATTGCCCGAGATTCGATCGTCGGTATCCAATACCTAGTTCAATCTCGTTACCGGCAAGTCTCTTTACTCGTTCCGTAATACATCATCTCACAACTAACATATTAGTTGCAATGCTTGCAAGGCTTATGTGATGTGCATTACCGAGAGGGCCCAGAGATACCTCTCCGACAATCGGAGTGACAAATCCTCATCTCGAAATACGCCAACCCAACATGTACCTTTGGAGACACCTGTAGTACTCCTTTATAATCACCCAGTTACGTTGTGACGTTTGGTAGCACCCAAAGTGTTCCTCCGGTAAACGGGAGTTGCATAATCTCATAGTTATAGGAACATGTATAAGTCATGAAGAAAGCAATAGCAACATACTAAACGATCGGGTGCTAAGCTAATGGAATGGGTCATGTCAATCAGATCATTCAACTAATGATGTGACCTCGTTAATCAAATAACAACACTTTGTTCATGGTCAGGAAACATAACCATCTTTGATTAACGAGCTAGTCAAGTAGAGGCATACTAGTGACACTAAGTTTGTCTATGTATTCACACATGTATTATGTTTCCGGTTAATACAATTCTAGCATGAATAATAAACATTTATCATGATATAAGGAAATAAATAATAACTTTATTATTGCCTCTAGGGCATATTTCCTTCAGTCTCCCACTTGCACTAGAGTCAATAATCTAGTTCACATCGCCATGTGATTTAACAGCAATAGTTCACATCACCATGTGATTAACACCCATAGTTCACATCGATATGTGATCAACACCCAAAGGGTTTACTAGAGTCAGTAATCTAGTTCACATCGCTATGTGATTAACACCCAAAGAGTACTAAGGTGTGATCATGTTTTGCTTGTGAGATAATTTTAGTCAACGGGTCTGTCACATTCAGATCCGTAAGTATTTTGCGAATTTCTATGTCAACAATGCTCTGCACGGAGCTACTCTAGCTAATTGCTCCCACTTTCAATATGTATCTAGACTGAGACTTAGAGTCTTCTAGATCAGTGTCAAAAACTTGCATCGACGTAACCCTTTACGACGAACCTTTTTGTCACGTCCATAATCGAGAGACATATCCTTATTTCACTAAGGATAATTCTGACCGCTGTACAGTGATCTACTCCTAGATCACTATTGTACTCCCTTGCCAAATCTGTGCAGGGTATACAATAGATCTGGTACACAGCATGACATACTTTATAGAACCTATGGCCAAGGCATAGGGAATGACTTTCATTCTCTTTCTATCTTCTGCCGTGGTCGGGCTTTGAGTCTTACTCAACTTCACACCTTGTAATACAGGCAAGAACTCTTTCTTTGACTGCTCCATTTTGAACTACTTCAAAATCTTGTCAAGGTATGTACTCATTGAAAAAACTTATCAAGCGTCTTGATCTATCTCTATAGATCTTGAAGCTCAATATGTAAGCAGCTTTACCGAAGTCTTTCTTTGAAAAACTCCTTTCAAACACTCCTTTATGCTTTGCAGAATAATTCTACATTATTTCCGATCAACAACATGTCATACACATATACTTATTAGAAATGATGTAGTGCTCCCACTCACTTTCTTGTAAATACAGGCTTCATCGCAAGTCTGTATAAAACTATATGCCTTGATCAACTTATCAAAGCGTATATTCCAACTCCGAGATTCTTGCACCAGTCCATAGATGGATCGCTGGAGCTTGCATATTTAGTTAACACCTTTAGGATCGACAAAACATTCTAGTTGTATCGTATACAACTCTTCTTTAGCAAATCCATTAAGGAATGCAGTTTTGTTTATCCATTTGCCAGATTTCATAAAATGCGGCAATTGCTAACATGATTCGGACAGACTTAAGCATAGATACGAGTGAGAAAATCTCATCGTAGTCAACACCTTGAACTTTGTCAAAAACCTTTTGCGACAATTCTAGCTTTGTAGATAGTAACACTACTATCAGCGTCCATCTTCCTCTTGAAGATCCATTTATTTTCTATGGCTTGCCGATCATCGGGCAAGTCAACCAAAGTCCATACTTTGTTCTCATACATGGATCATATCTCAGATTTCATGGCCTCAAACCATTTCGCGGAATCTGGGCTCATCATTGCTTCCTCATAGTTCGCAAGTTCATCATGGTCTAGTAACATGACTTCTAGAATAGGATTACCGTACCACTCTGGTGCGGATCTCACTCTGGTTTACCTACGTGATTTGGTAGTAACTTGATCTGAAGTTACATGATCATCATCATTAGCTTCCTCACTAATTGGTGTAGTAGTCACAGGAACAGATTTCTGTGATGAACTACTTTCCAATAAGGGAGCAGGTACAGTTACCTCATCAAGTTCTACTTTAATTTCCTCCCACTCACTTCTTTCGAGAGAAACTCCTTCTCTAGAAAAACTCCGAATTTAGAAACAAAAGTCTTGCCTTCGGATTTGTTATAGAAGGTGTACCCAATAGTGTCCTTTGGGTATCCTATAAAGACATATTTCTCCGATTTGGGTTTGAGCTTATTAGGATGAAACTTTTTCATATAAGCATCACAACCCCAAACTTTAAGAAACGACAACTTTGGTTTCTTGCCAAACCATAGTTCATATGGTGTCGTCTCAACAGATTTAGATGGTGCCCTATTTAACGTGAATGCAGCTGTCTCTAATGCATAACCCCAAAACGATAGTGGTAGATCGGTAAGAGACATCATAGATCGCACTATATCTAAAAAAGTATGGTTATGACGTTCGGACACACCATTACATTGTGGTGTTCCAGGTGGCGTGAGTAGTGAAACTATTTCACATTGTTTAAAACTGAAGGCCAAACTCGTAACTCAAATACTCTTCTCTACGATCAGATCGTAGAAACTTTATTTTCTTGTTACGATGATTTTTCACTTCACTCTGAAATTCTTTGAAATTTTCAAATGTTTCAGACTTATGTTTCATCAAGTAGATATACTCATATCTGCTCAAATCATCTGTGAAGATCAGAAAATAATGATACTTGTCGCGAGCCTCAATATTTATCGGACCACATACATCAGTATGTATGATTTCCAACAAATCTGTTGCTCGCTCCATTGTTCCGAAGAACAGAGTCTTAGTCATCTTGCCCATGAGGCATGGTTCGCAAGCATCAACTGATTCATAATCAAGTGATTCCAAAAGCCCATCAGCATGGAGTTTCTTCATGCGCTTTACACCAATATGACCTAAACGGTAGTGCGACAAATAGGTTGCACTATCATTATTAACTTTGCATCTTTTGGTTTCAATATTATGATTATGTGTATCACTATGATCGAGATCCAACGAACTATTTTCATTGGGTGTGTAACCATATAAGGTTTTATTCATGTAAACAGAACAACAATTTATTCTCTTACTTAAATGAATAACCGTATTACAATAAACATGATCAAATCATATTCATGCTTAACGCAAACACCAAATAACACTTATTCAGGTTCAACACTAATCCCGAAAGTATAGGGAGTGTGCGATGATGATCATATCAATCTTGGAACCACTTCCAACACACATCGTCACTTCACCCTTAACTAGTCTCTGTTTATTCTGCAACTCCTGTTTCGAGTTACTAATCTTAGCAACTGAACTAGTATCAAATACTGAGGGGTTGTTATAAACACTAGTAAAGTACACATCAATAACATGTATATCAAATATACTTATGTTCACTTTGCCATCCTTCTTATCTGCCAATCACTTGGGGTAGTTCCGCTTCCAGTGACCAGTCCCTTTGATGTAGAAACACTTAGTCTCAGGCTTAGGACCAGACTTGGGCTTCTTCACTTGAGCAACAACTTGCTTGTTGTTCTTCTTGAAGTTCCCCTTCTTCCCTCTGCCCTTTTCTTGAAACTAGTGGTCTTGTCTACCATCAACACTTGATGTTTTTCTCGATTTCTACCTTCGTCAATTTCCGCATTACGAAGAGCTTGGGAATCGTTTCCGTTATCCCTTGCATGTCATAGTTCATCACAAAGTTCCACTAACTTGGTGATGGTGACTAGAGAATTCTGTCAATCACTATCTTATCTGGAAGATTAACTCCCACTTGATTCAAGCGATTGTTGTACTCAGACGATCTGGGCACATGCTCACTAGTTGAGCGATTCTCCTGCATCTTTTAGCTATAGAACTTGTTGGAGACTTTCATATCTCTCAACTCGGGTATTTGCTTGAAATATTAACTTCAACTCCTGGAACATCTCATATGCTCCATGACGTTCAAAACGTCTTTGAAGTCCCGATTCTAAGCCATTAAGCATGGTGCACTAAACTATCAAGTAGTCATCATATTGAGCTAGCCAAACGTTCATAACGTCTGCATCTGCTCCTGCAATAGGTTCGTCACCTAGCGGTGCATCAAGGACATAATTCTTCTGTGCAGCAATGAGGATAAACCTCAGATCACGGATCCAATCCGCATCATTGCTACTAACATCTTTCAACACAATTTTCTCTAGGAACATATCAAAATAAACACAGGGAAGCAACAACGCGAGCTATTGATCTACAACATGATTTGCAAAATACTACCAGGACTAAGTTCATGATAAATTTAAGTTCAATTAATCATATTACTTAAGAACTCCCACTTAGATAGACATCCCTCTAATCTTCTAAGTTATTACGTGATCCATATCAACTAAACCATAACCGATCATCACGTGAGATGGAGTAGTTTTCAATGGTGAACATCACTATGTTGATCATATCTACTATATGATTCACGCTCGACCTTTCGGTCTCCGTGTTCCGAGGCCATATCTGCATATGCTAGGCTCGTCAAGTTTATCCTGAGTATTCCGCGTGTGCAAAAACTAGCTTGCACCCGTTGTAGATGGACGTAGAGCTTATCACACCCGATCATCACGTGGTGTCTGGGCACGACGAACTTTGGCAATGGTGCATACTCAGGGAGAACACTTCTTGATAATTTAGTGAGAGATCATCTTATAATGCTACCGTCAATCAAAGCAAGATAAGATGCATAAAAAGATAAACATCACATGCAATCAATATAAGTGATATGATATGGCCATCATCATCTTGTGCTTGTGATCTCCATCTCCGAAGCACCGTCATGATCACCATCGTCATCGGCGCGACACCTTGATCTCCATCGTAGCATCATTGTTGTCTCGCTAATCTTATGCTTCCATGACTATCGCTACCGCTTAGTGATAAAGTAAAGCATTACATCGCGATTGCATTGCATACAATAAAGCAACAACTATATGGCTCCTGCCAGTTGCCGATAACTCGGTTACAAAACATGATCATCTCATACAATAAAATTTAGCATCATGTCTTGGCCATATCACATCACAACATGCCCTGCAAAAACAAGTTAGACATCCTCTACTTTGTTGTTGCAAGTTTTACGTGGCTGCTACGGGCTTAAGTAAGAACCAATCTCACCTACGCATCAAAACCACAATGATAGTTTGTCAAATAGACTCCATTTTAACCTTCGCAAGGACCGGGCGTAGCCACACTCGGTTCAACTAAAGTTGGAGAGACAGTCGCCCGCAAGCCACCTATGTGCAAAGCACATCGGGGGAACCGCTCTCGCGTAAGCATACGCGTAATGTTGGTCCGGGTCGTCTCGTCCAACAATGCCGCCGAACCAAAGTATGACATGCTGGTAGGCAGTATGACTTATATCGCCCACAACTCACTTGTGTTCTACTCGTGCATCTAACATCAACATAAATAACCTAGGCTCGGATGCCACTGTTGGGTTTCGTAGTAATTTCAAAAAATTTCCTACGCACACGCAAGATCATGGTGATGTATAGCAACGAGAGGGGAGAGTGTTGTCTATGTACCCACGCAGACCGATTGCGGAAGCGTTGACGCAACGTAGAGGAAGTAGTCGTACGTCTTCATGATCCAACCGATCAAGCACCGAAACTACGGCACCTCCGAGTTCGAGCACACGTTCAGCTCAATGACGATCCCCGGACTCCGATCCAGCAAAGTGTCGGGGAAGAGTTCCGTCAGCACGACGGCGTGGTGACAATCTTGATGCACTACAGCAGCAGGGCTTCGCCTAAACTCCGCTACAGTATTATCGAGGAATATGGTGGCTGGGGCACCGCACACGGCTAAGGAATAGATCACGTGGATCAACTTGTGTGTTCTCGGGTGCCTCTGCCTCAGTATATAAAGGACTAGAGGGGGGAGGCTGGCCGGCCAAGGTGTGGCGCGCCAGGAGAGTCCTACTCCCTCTGGGAGTAGGATTCCCCCCCCCCCCAATCCTAGTTGGAATAGGATTCGCGGAGGGGGAAAAGAGAGAGAGGGGGCCGGCCACCTCTCCTAGTACTAATAGGACTAGGGGAAGGGGGAGGCGCACAGCCCATGTAGGGCTGCCTCTTCTCTTTTCCACTAAGGCCCATCATGGCCCATTTAGCTCCCGGGGGGTTCCGGTAACCTTCCCGGTACTCCGGTAAAATCCCGATTTCACCCGAAACACTTCCGATATCCAAACATAGGCTTCCAATATATCAATATTTACGTCTCGACCATTTCAAGACTCCTCGTCATGTCCGTGATCACATCCAGGACTCCAAACAACCTTCGGTACATCAAAAAGCATAAACTCATAATATAACTATCATCGTAACCTTAAGCGTGCGGACCCTATGGGTTCGAGAATAATGTAGACATGACCGAGAAACATCTCCGGTCAATAACCAATAGCGGGACCTGGATGCCCATATTGGCTCCTACATATTTTACGAAGATCTTTATCGGTCAGACCGCATAACAACATACGTTGTTCCCTTTGTCATCGGTATGTTACTTGCCCGAGATTCGATCGTCGGTATCCAATACCTAGTTCAATCTCGTTACCGGCAAGTCTCTTTACTTGTTCCGTAATACATCATCTCACAACTAACATATTAGTTGCAATGCTTGCAAGGCTTATGTGATGTGCATTACCGAGAGGGCCCAGAGAAACCTCTCCGACAATCGGAGTGACAAATCCTAATCTCGAAATACGCCAACCCAACATGTACCTTTGGAGACACCTGTAGTACTCCTTTATAATCACCCAGTTACGTTGTGACGTTTGGTAGCACCCAAAGTGTTCCTCCGGTAAACGGGAGTTGCATAATCTCATAGTTATAGGAACATGTATAAGTCATGAAGAAAGCAATAGCAACATACTAAACGATCGGGTGCTAAGCTAATGGAATGGGTCATGTCAATCAGATCATTCAACTAATGATGTGACCTCGTTAATCAAATAACAACACTTTGTTCATGGTCAGGAAACATAACCATCTTTGATTAACGAGCTAGTCAAGTAGAGGCATAGTAGTGACACTAAGTTTGTTTATGTATTCACACATGTATTATGTTTCCAGTTAATACAATTCTAGCATGAATAATAAATATTTATCATGATATAAGGAAATAAATAATAACTTTATTATTTCCTCTAGGGCATATTTCCTTCACCTAACCCACAGGTCTTTTTCCAGGATCTTACCTGACTCTTCTAATTTTTCCCGGAGATATTATCAAATTCTTTTCCAAGTTTGACGTAAGAATGAATTGTCATCAGTCATATGTCTTCCTCCAAGATCTTTCAAATTCTTTTCATCGTTGGCTCAACCTTTTCCATTCTTCATTCCGGAGTGCCTCAATAATTCATGGTGGTGTTTCTCGTCGTCATTCTCTGCATTTGAAGACCGAAGAAGAGTTTTTCCTCCATATCTTGCTCCATTCTCTTCAAGATTCGTGGCTCTAGTTTGTTGCCATCCTCTCATAATTATTTTCGATTTTGAGAATTCTTTTCACCCATCCGGAGTAATTCAGGAGTCTTTTCAGTTTGATTATCCGGATCCCATCATCTAAGATTTATTCATTCCAGCTTTCAGCTCTACTACTCTAAATCATACGGTGCTTAGATCAAGGATTCCCTAATCAGCTCGTAATATCTTCGTTCTCATGGATCTAAATTCTCTCAAGCATCTTCGTTCATTTGCTAATTCTTCCCGGTGTTTCTTTATCTTTTCTTCATTGTTTCAATTCTTACGGTGGTTCGTTCAAGATTTCTCTTCCTTGGTTATCATATCAATTTATTCGTTCCCAAATCCTACCGGTGGTTCTTTGAAGATCTTCTCAAGTTTACGCTATATCTATCTTAATCCTTTCTTCAAAAATAAGTAGTGTGCCAAATCCGTTGATTGTCATCAATTTAATTGGTGAACGATAAGCATAATGTAATTCTTATACTTGTTTTATCGAGTGAACTCAATTCCCTATTTCGGAGGCTCATCAAATTCCTGATTTCAATTGTTTCATCTTCTCTTTTTCCCGGAGTTCCAACTTTTTTTCAATTATTTCACCACGGAGTTTCATCTAAATCATTGCAAGGATTCACCTTGCGTTTTCAACTTCCCTTTCCTTTCGTGTGATCATCCTTTTGTTACCGGAGTTCTTCATGAAGGTTCTACATGATGGTTCATCAAGGATTTAATTCCTTCTCAAAGTTTTTCATTGAGATTCCTTTCAGAGGAGTTTGAGCATTCTTCATCTTGTAATCCGGAGTGCAATTCTTTCTACCATATCATTAGAGGTGGTATTATGTCATTTCTTGATAATTTGAGTTCATGTTTCATGATTCACATGTTGTCAAGAATGAGATATTTAAATCCATCAATCGCGTCATTGGAGTTATCTTGGGTTATATCTCACCTAAAGCCTTCCCTTAGGATTGTTGCTATTTATGGTGCTTATAAATGATCCAAGTTCTCCTTTTATCCTTTCGGTGAACAAGTTTCTCATCTCCTTGTTCATATCAATCCAATCTATTGTTTCCGTTAGTGGCAGAATTTTACCTCATAGTTTTGAGATGTTCTCCATAAGCCCACTACAAACTTATTCTTTTTGTTGTTGGTTTTCCAACAACTCCGTTCTAACATTTGTTGTAACCGTGCTCTCTCAAGACCTTGTTTTGCCCCTCCGTTCATTCCATTCCATTCTCTCACTTCTTCCGGAGGCATTGTGATGTTGCTCTCTTCAGACCTTCATCTCGTTTTGTCAAAGATCATGTTCTTTTCGTGCTTATCCTTTTAACCGGAGTGTGGTGCCCTTTTGGTTCAAGTTCTTTTCGCCTTATCAGGTCTTGCATCCCTTCTCAACTGGAGTGCTTTCAACTTCGTTCATTTCCATTGTATCCTTTCTTTCACGAATTTGTTCAACCTCTCAAGGTTCGTGGTTTCACTCGTCTGTCCAAGAAGCAACTTAGTTTACCTTTTCTCTTCCTCTTCCGTTTCCCTCAGGTGCCATTCTAGATCTCGGGATGAGATCCTCTCGTAGTGGTGGAGTGTTGTAGCGCCCCGAGACCAATGTGCCAGGTGCCTTCCAGTTATTCGTTGTTGTTGCCTTGTCATGTGCTTGCGTGTCATGCATTGCATATCATGTCATCATGTGCATTTCATTTGCATACGTGTTCGTCTCATGCATCCAAGCATTTTCCTTGTTGTCCATTTTGCAATCCGGCGCTCATATGTCATCCGGTGTCCCTTTCTACCTCTTTTCATGTGCGGGTGTTAAACATTTTCGGACTGGACCGAGACTTCTCATGCGTCCTTGGTTTACTACCAGTAGACCGCCTGTCAAGTTTCGTGTCATTTGGACTTCGTTTGATACTCCAACAGTTAACCGAGGGACCGAAAAGGCCTCGTGTGTGCTGCAGCCCAACACCTCTCCAAAGTGGCCCCAAACCCACTAAAACCCCCTCCATCATCTCGGTCGTTCGATCACGATCGCGTGGCCGAAAACCGCACCTTATTTGGACTCTCCTAGCTCCCTCTACCTATATATATATGGCTCTCCCCGAATCTTTCGCACAGTCCAAACCCTAGCAAACTCCTCCCCGCGCCGCCGGACACTTCCTCCCGCGCCGGCCGGACATGTCCATTCCGCCGCCACCTCACTCCGACGAATCATACGCCACCACCTCAGCCTCGCCGACGCTCCCAGCCACACAGCGCGCGCCACCTGGCCGGCGCCCCGCCCTACTTCGCCCCCACGCCCGTCGGCCCGCGGAGCCCATCCAGGGCCCGCGCGGGCCCAAAGCCGCTCCACCGCCGCACGCATCGTCTCCCTCGCCGGCTCTGCCCGTCTCGCCATCGCCCGGATCCAGCTCCAGCCGACTGGATCTGGCCGGATCCGTCGCCCCCTACGTCGTTCCCATCGCCGGCGGCCCTCTCCAGGGCAGCGCCGCCGCCGCCTCGCATCATGCTCGAGCTCCCGCTCGGGGAGACGATGAGCATGGGCACGCACCCCGCTGTAGGCCCAGCAGCGCAAAGGCCGGCCCAGCTTCGCCGCCCCCTCGGTCCGCTTCGATCTGGCCCAAGGGCCCTAGGTGAGCACCGTCCGTCTATACCCCGCCTGTGCGACGTTTAGATATCTAGCGCTCGCATGTTTTTTTCCTGAAATCTGCTAAGTCCCTAGTATTTTTATGCATCTTCATCGCATCATAACTTCATCACCCTTGCTCCGATTCGTGCGTGTAGCATATCGAAATGTTCGTCTCAACGAGTACATCATTTCATCTCAGTGCATCATTTTCATTTGAGTTAATCTTGATGCCCGAAATGTTGTTGGAAGAGGGCTATGTGATGATAGTTTCAGATCTGTTTCATCAAATGCACTTTTGTCATTTTTGCCATGATTAATGTGTGCATGCTTTGATCCTGAGCTCTACATGTGTTTTGAAGAATGACATGCCATCTTTACAGAGGTGTATGCCATGTATTTTTGTGATCTTTGTGGTGACTAGCACAAGCATGCAAAGTAGCTTACTCAATGATGCTGATTTCAGGGACTTAGAATTTCACTAAGTCCTTGCCCTATCTTTAATTTTTGCCATATGTTCATGTTGTTTCCTAGTGATCCGTGCCTCTTTTGAGCATGATTAGTAAGGATGTTTTGTAGATAATGTGATGCTCTATCAATCCATGTCTTTCATTGCTATTATGGAGCAACCTAGCTTGAGTCAATAGAGCTCTACTTTTGCTATAAATGTTCCTGGCAGATTGCTAACATGTTTAGCAATTTTGCCAAGCTTGTTGTTGTTGATCCGTGCATGCTTTGATGTTGTTCTTGCCATGTCTAGCTTCCATGCCATGTCTACTTGATGGGTATATGCTTAGTTTTTCATGCCATGCTTTGTGGTGAGTGCATCGAGCTCGTAAACATGCCTACTTGATGTCTGTTTTGCCATGCTCCAGTTTTTCACTAAGTCTGAATCTGTTTATGTTTTTGCTATGTTCACATGCTTGCAATTGTATTTTCTGATCCCTTTTGGCTCATGGTCACTAAGGGACTTTTGTTATATGATTTGAGTAGCTTCATGCCATGCCTTGCTTTGCCATGATATGTCCCTATAGCATGTACTTTTCATGCTCTAAAGATTGTTTCCTGATGATAAATTCCTGACTTGCTGTTAATTTCACTAAGTCTGAAACCTGTTATCTTTTGCACTTTTGTCATGCTTGTTTGAACATGTTAATGAGTGAATTAGTCGTAGCTCAGTGTTCATCTTTTGTCAAGCATCATGAGTGGATCCCTGCCATGTTTGAGTGCAATAGCTTAATTATCTTGATGCATTTAGCAGGCTACTTGCTGTTTATCGCAGACCGGTGCCATATTTGTTTTGCTTGCCATTTCCAAACCGTGCATCCGATTCCGGTGATCTTTATATCGATTTCGACCGAAATCAACTCCTCTTTCCAGTGGCACTCTTGGATTTCCAAGTTGAGGCCAGGTTCAATCTTTCCTTTCTGAATCATGCATATGCATCACATACCGCATCCCGCATATCATACCATGTTCGTGTGTTGGTTGTTTACTATGTTGTGTGCTTCTTTCCGGTGTTGCTTCTTCGGGTTGGTTCTGATAACGTCGCGTTTGTGAGGAACCATTCGTCTACATCCATTTGTCTTCTTCATGGACTCGTTCTTCTTCCTTGCGGGATTTCAGGCAAGATGACCATACCCTCGAAATCACTTCTATCTTTGCTTGCTAGTTGCTCGCTCTTTTGCTATGCCTATGCTGTGATACCTACCACTTGCTTATCATGCCTCCCATATTGCCATGTCAAACCTCTAACCCACCTTATCCTAGCAAACTGTTGTTTGGCTATGTTACCGCTTTGCTCGGCCCCTCTTATAGCGTTGTTAGTTGCAGGTGAAGATTGGAGTTTGTTCCATGTTGGAACATGGAAATTTTGTTGGGATATCACAATATCTCTTATTTCATTAATGCATCTATATACTTGGTAAAGGGTGGAAGGCTCAGCCTTATGCCTGGTGTTTTGTTCCACTCTTGCCACCCTAGTTTCTGTCATATCGGTGTTATGTTCCCGGATTTTGCGTTCCTTACACGATTGGGTTATAATGGGAACCCCTTGACAGTTCGCTTTGAATAAAACTCCTCCAGCAAGGCCCAACCTTGGTTTTACCATTCGCCACCTAGCCTTTTTCCCTTGGGAGTCGCACATCCCGAGGGTCATCTTTATTTTAAACCCCTGGGCCAGTGCTTGTCTAAGTGTTGGTCCAAACCAGAGCACCATGCGGGGCCGTCCCTTGGCAACTTGGGTTACGTTGGCTCCCGTACATTTAGCTTATCCGGTGTGCCCTGAGAACGAGCTATGTGTAGCTCCTATCGGGATTTTTCGGCACAGTGGGTGGTCTTGCTAGACTTGTTTTACCATTGTCGAGGATGTCTTGTAACCGGGATGCCGAGTCTGATCGGATTGTCTTGGGAGAAGGAATATCCTTCGTTGACCGTGAGAGCTTGTAATGGGCTAAGTTGGGACACCCCTGTAGGGATTTGAACTTTCGAAAACCGTGCCCGCGGTTATGGGCAAATGGGAATTTGTTAATGTCCGGTTGTAGAAAACCTGAAGTTTATCTTAATTAAAATACATCAACAGCGTGTGTAGCCGTGATGGTCTCTTCTCGGCGGACTCCGGGATGTGAACACGGTGTTGGAGTTATGCTTGACGTAGGTTGCTCTAGGATCACTTCTTGATCATAGTTGTTTGACCGTGCTTTGCCTTCTCTTCTCGCTCTCATTTGCGTATGTTAGCCACCAAATATGCTAGCCACTTGCTGCAGCTCCACCTCATACCTTTAACTTACCCATAAGCTTAAATAGTCTTGATCACGAGGGTGTGAGATTGCTGAGTCCCCGTGACTCACAGATACTTCCAAAACCAGTTTGCAGGTGTCGTTGTTACCGAGCAGGTGACGTAACCAAGCTCAAGGAGGAGCTCGATGAAGATCTTGTCCTTTGTGTTGTTTCGTTCTAGTTGATCAGTAGTGGAGCCCAGTTGGGGTCGATCGAGGATCTGTGTAGCATTTGGGGTAGTCTTCTCTTATTTTGGTTCCGCAGTCGGGCCTTGATTGTATCTGGATGTTGTAATGCTTTATTCATGTAATTGTGTGAAGTGGCGATTGTAAGCCAACTATGTATCTCTTTTCCCTTATGTATTACATGGGTTGTGTGAAGATTACCTCACTTGCGACATTGCTTTCAATGCGGTTATGCCTCTAAATCATGCTTCAACACGTGAGAGATATAGCCGCATCGAGGGCGTTACACTGTTCGTATCTTCCATGTTAGGCGGGTTATTCTCAAGAGGAGTGGACTCCGCTCCTCACTCATGAGAATATGGCTGGTCACCGGGATGCCCAGTCCCATGCTTTATGCAAATCAAATCAAAATAATTGCAAACAAAACTCCCCCTGGGACTCTTGTTAGTTGGAGGCACTCGTTGTTTCGAGCAAGCCATGGATTGATGCTTGTTGGTGGAGGGGGAGTATAAACTTTACCATTCTGTTTGGGAACCGCCTATAATGTGTGTAGCATGGAAGATATTGCCATCTCTTGGTTGTTATGTTGACAATGAAAGTATACCGCTCAAAATATTATTCATCTCTATTTCAAAACTGAGCTCTGGCACCTCTACTTATCCCGGCTTCCCTCTGCGAAGGGCCTATCTATATACTTTCATCTTGAATCATCATCTTCTTACTAAAAAAGCACCAGTTGGAGAGCACCACTGTCATTTGCATTCATTATTGTTAGTTTACGTTGAGTATGACTTGACTGGATCTCTTTTACCATGAATTACAATGTCTAGTAAGTCCTTGATCTTTAAAGGTGCTCTGCATTTATGTTTTGCTGTCTTAGAAAGGGCTAGCGAGATACCATCTTGTTATATCATATTATGATTGTTTTGAGAAAGTGTTGTCATCCGAGATTTATTATTATTGCTCCCTTGTTGATTATGCCATTGATATAAGTAAACTTGAGATCTAAGCGTTATTGTGAATGTGGTTAGTCATAATCTTTGCTGAAAACTTGAATGCCGGCTTTACATATTTACAACAACAAGAGAAAACAGAGTTTGTAAAAGTTTTTCTTTATCACTTTCAGTTTATCAATTGAATTGCTTGAGGACAAGCAAAGGTTTAAGCTTGGGGGAGTTGATACGTCTCCGTCGTATCTACTTTTCCAAACACTTTCGCCCTTGTTTTGGACCCTAACTTGCATGATGTGAATGGAACTAACCCGGACTGACGCTGTTTTCAGCAGAATTGCTATGGTGTTATTTATGTGCAGAAACAAAAGCTCTCGGAATGACCTGAATCTTCACGGAACATCTATTCGGAAATAATAAAAAATCCTTGCAAAAGATGAAGACCAGGGGGCCCACCACCTGTCCACGAGGGTGGGGGCGCGCCCCCTACCTCATGGGCCCCCTGGAGCTCCTCCGACCTCAACTCCAACTCTATACATTTTCTTTCAGGGAGAAAAAAATAAAGAAGAAGGATTCATCAAGTTTTACGATACGGAGCCGCCGCCAAGCCCTAAAACCTCTCAGGAGGGCTGATCTGGAGTCCGCTCGGGTCTCCAGAGAGGGGAATCTGTCGCCATCATCATCATCAACCATCCTCCATCACCAATTTCATGATGCTTACCCCTATGCGTGAGTAATTCCATCATAGGCTTGCTAGACGGTGATGGGTTGGATGAGATCTATCATGTAATCGAGTTAGTTTTGTTAGGGTTTGATCCCTAGTATCCACTACGTTCTGAGATTGATGTTGCTATGACCTTGCTATGCTTAATGCTTGTCACTAGGGCCCGAGTGCCATGATTTCAGATCTGAACCTATTATGTTTTCATCAATATATGAGAGTTCTTGATCCTATCTTGCAAGTCTATACTCACCAATTATGTGTTATGATCCGTTAACCCCGAAGTGACAATAATCGGGATACTTATCGGTGATGACCATAGTTTGAGGAGTTCATGTATTCACTATGTGCTAATGCTTTTTTCCAGTACTCTATTAAAAGGAGGCCTTAATATCCCTTAATTTCCATTAGGACCCCGCTGCCACGGGAGGGTAGGACAAAAGATGTCATGCAAGTTCTTTTCCATAAGCACGTATGACTATGTTCAAAATACATGCCTACATTACGTTGATGAATTGGAGCTAGTTCTGTGTCACCTTATGTTCTGATTGTTACATGATGAACCGCATCCGGCATAATTCTCCATCACCGATCCATTTCCTACGAGCTTTCCATATATTGTTCTTCACTTATTTACTTTTCTGTTGCTATTGCTATCATCACTACAAAATACCAAAAACATTACCTTTTGCTACCATTACCACTACCGTCATATTACTTTGCTACTAAATACTTTGATGCAGATACTAAGTTTCCAGTTGTGGTTGAATTGACAACTCAACTGCTAATACTTGAGAATATTCTTTGGCTCCCCTTGTGTCGAATCAATAAATTTGTGTTAAATACTCTACCCTCGAAAACTGTTGCGATCCCCTATACTTGTGGGTTATCATCTAGTAACATGACTTTCAGAACTGGATTACCATACCACTCTAGTGAGGATCTTGCTCTGGTTGAACTACTAGGTTCAATAGTAACTTGATCTAAAGTTTCATGATCATCATCATTAGTTTCCTCTCTATTTGGTGTAGGCATCACGTGAATAGTTTTATGTGATGAGCTACTTTCAAATATGAGAGAAGGTAGAATTACCTCATCAAGTTCTACTTTCCTCTCACTCACTTCTTTCAAGAGAAACTCCTTCTCTAGAAAGGTTCCATTTTTGGCAACAAAGATCTTGCCTTCGGATCTGTGGTACAAGGTGTAGCCAATTGTTTCCTTAGGGTATCCTATGAAGGCCACTTCTCCGATTTGGGTTCAAGCTTATCGGGCTGAAGTCTTTTGACATAAGTTTCGCAAGCCCAAACTTTAAGAAACGACAGCTTAGGTTTCTTGCCAAACCATAGTGTCGTGGAATTGTCACGACAGATGTCCGTAGTGTCAGGACTTAGTCGCGAGGCCAACGCATCTATGTGGTAGCTTGAGAGGGGTTGAGTGGAATGAGATACACGAGGTTTTTACCCAGGTTCGGCCCCTCACGGTGGAGGTAAAAGCCTACATCCTGCTTCATTGATATTGATGATGATGATCACGGTTACAAGTGTGCTCTATCTTGAGAGCTATTGTCTAAACCTAACTTGTCCAACTTGTGGAACTTGTCCCTCTTCTCCCTTTTGGGGAGCCCTGCCCCTCCTTATATATGTTGAAGGGGCGGTTTACATGACTAGTCCTATTAGGATTAGGATTACTCTATTACAAGTGGAGTCCTAGTCTTGCTTCCTTTGTAAGGGAATATTCTTTGTGCTTTCCTCATAAACCGGCCCACTATTAAACGTGAACCGGCCTTCTAGGCCTTGGGCCTTGTCATCCGTCTGTCCCGCATGCCGGATCACCAGTGAGTCATAATGACCAGGTGGGTTGCTTGTAAACCGCCAGGTCAGGGCGGGTCGCCAGTAACTCGCCAAGTGTCAGCGGGATCTTCAGATAAACCGCCAAGTCCGGCCGGGTTAACTTCCGGCCGGTTTACACCGCGGGGTATATCCCCGACATGAGCCCTCAAGTTTAGCTTGGATTTATTCATGGTAAACTTATGCTGCAAAATAAACACAAGAACAAATTTGACAGGTTATGCTCCGGGTTAAGAATTTTTGTAAACCGGTACCTGATCATCCTTAAGTCCTTGTTATTTCCTCCTTCTGGGAAATCCGGGTCAACAGACCAGCTTCATAATCAATTTGCCGATATTGGCTTGTCACCAAGAAATATTGTGAAGAATAACTCCTTTGACTCAGCTCCGCCGGTTTAAGAAATATGGGTCTGAAAATACTTATCTGATATTCAGCCGGTTTGAAGATGTAAAACTTGCCGGTTTAATATTCCCATAATGGCCGGTTTATAAATATTGATGGCGCCGGGTCATAATTGTTGTCGACACCGGGTCATGTAATTGATCTTCCCGATTTGCTCAAAACTAATAAAATGAAGATGTTCCTCCTTTATATGCATAATACCTGTAGCCCCCCAAGTCTTAAGAGGAGAACATAGTGATAACTTAAGACTTTCTCCAATAAGTGTTTCAACCTTGAAGAAATCCGGTTTGTTCATCTCAATCATATAAACTGAATACTCCATATATATAGCCCCCAAGTGTCGGGTTGTTATGCTTGCAGCAACCTAGGACTTGTAATTGCTTATAAAAACTTCAATCAGTGTAGCCCCCAAGGGCCGGGTCATTATGCAATAATTAGCAAGGACTTTATAAATATAATCATGCAGACTAGTAGCCCCCAAGGGCCGGCTCATTATAATATGATGATCCGGGTCTTCAATAAGATGAGCAAAAACTGACTTTGCATTAGCCCCCAAGTGTCATGGTGCATGCTTGCAGCGACATGAGACATGCATGTAATCTCGATTTGAATAATGTAGCCCCCAAGTGCCGGGTTGTAGGCCTGCAGCGACTCGGGACTATTCTTTCCATTGTAGAATAAATCATATCCTTTGATAAAAGAGTAGACATTGCGCTATAGCGACTTTGAAAACCTTAATAATAAAAATCCAGCCATGTTGGCTATTCAAGATAATATAATACGGTATGAAAACCTTATTCATTCAATATCATAATGAAATTTCAGCCAAGTTTGGCTATTTGAATAATATAACCCAATGATTTATAAGTGCATGATTCCAATGGCGCAATCCAAATATGTACTGGCGACTTATTGTCCAAAGTCGGGCAGGTTTAATAAACACTGGATAATTTCTCATCATACTGGCGACTTATAGTCAAAAGCCAGGCCGGTTTAACAAACCTGTTTCTGCATACAACAAGTTTAAAGTGTCCTGGCGGTTTACCGTCGGACGGGTCATAATGCCCAACATATAACCCGGGTTTATAACCAAGGCTGCATTTAGAATAATCAAATATGAAATATATCATACCTGTGACATTGAATCACATCGTTGGTTTTACCAACTTTTTGTAGTAAGGGTGATAACCCAAATCTTGAGTACTGATAACTCCTTCCATATTGTGCCGGTTTATGATAAAACCGTGCCGGGTTGTGATAAACACCGTGTTACTCCATAAGAGGATGTTAACAACAAGGATCAAACCGGGCAAATAGTCTCCGGATTGACGTGAACTGTGTTCCGTCAATTGATTGGTTAAAAAACTTTGTCGGTTTAAAAACGCAATAAAAAGCAAAAAAAAACCTTCAAAGAAAAGTGTAAAGCACATGCAATGACAAAACCGTTGCAGAAAAAAGGTTTATTTGAGCTGATCAGATGGTGTTACCATGGCCGAACACGACCAAGCTCCTGTTAGGTGTAACTATGGTTCTAGTCAGCTAGGTCCCCAAATGAAACAGTGGCATTTATGCCGATCAAGTGGCATGGTCATGGTTCAGGTTCGACCAAGCCCCCAAGTGATTTTGTGGCCTTAGGCCGATCAAGAGGCATGACTGGTTCAGACATGACCAAGTCCCCAAGTGATCTGGTGGCTCTCGCCCATCAAGAGGCGTGACCATGGTTCAGACATGACCACAAGTCCCCAAGTGATGTTGTGGCTTTACGCCTATCAAAAAGGTGTTGCCATGGTTCGGATACGACCAAGCCCCCAAGTGATCAATAATATGATAAGCCAATAAGGCACGATACCCATGTTTGAACCGCGCATCATGGCAGCGGGTCCTCTTTGGCACCTTTTAACTTTTTGCAAGAGATAAGTCCTTCTTGAACCGGATGTTAAACCGGATATTGAGAGATTCAAAGCTTTGTGGGAGACATCTTTCCCTTGAACCAGATTTTAAACCGGAATCTTCATTTTCAGCCGGAAATTTTCTGACGGTCTTTAAACTCGAACTTGCGAGAAGTTAATTCCCCTTTGAACCGGACATTGTTAAACCGGATTTGAGCGCTTCAGAGCTTTGTATGAGAATAGATTTTTCTTGAACCGAATTGTAAACCGGAGTCATTTCTGATGACCCGGAGCTTCTTCATTGAGCCGGGATTGTATAACTGTCATATACTTTCTGAGCCGGAAATTTTCTGACGGCCTTTAAACTTTCATCAATATAACAATAGCCTCCGGGACCGGGTTATCCTTCCCTCCATCGTCCAGGGGTTCTTAAATTAGCTGAAACTGGCAAGATTCGCTGAGTCATGTCATCGTAGCCCCCGAGTCTCAAAGGTCACTCGAGGAGTTGGCTTGAGACTCTCCATATTTGACCGTGATAAAAACCGGCATAACTTGTATATCATTGGCGTTGATAGCATGATGTGAATTCATAGAAGGTTGAGGTGATTGCGGCGGGTTGTAAATGATCCCATATGAGCCGTGTCAGCAACTCGGCCAATGGTTCCTTCCAACTGGCGATTTGAAGTTAATCAAAACTGTAGTGGCGGTGACTTGTGCGCCCAATAACCAGCTCATGCAGACAGGTGTGGCCCGGTATGTTGATGTAGACCAGGCCACGAGAAACGGACGGTAAAGTCGACCGTAGCATCAGAGGGGGTACAGACAGATGAGTCGGTCGCGGCGTTGTAAGCCGGCGCAGACGGGCGAGTCAATCACAGGCGCAGTAAGCCGCGTGGACGGGCGAGTCAACCACGTCGTGTTGATGTAGTGAACAATTGTCCTGCATCAGAAATATTGCAAGCCAGAGTAATTGTTCTTTGACAAAAAACAATATATGCTAAATAAAATAAACTTAAACGGATAGATATCACTTGATTGTTCAGATGACGGGTGATCCGTTCAATGGAGGCGGCTCGGGCAGACTGACAACTCAATATGGCCCGGGCGACTTAACATGGCAGAGGCGGCTCAATGCGGCCCCGACGTCTCAACACCGTAGCGAAACGTAGGCCTCATCATAGCAGCAGCTCAAAAAACTGCAGCGGCAGCGTTTTTGAGACGGCGGAAGCGGCGACTTGAACAGCTTGAATCGGAAGTCGACCCGAGGGCAGACGACGGTTTAGCAGCTTGGCGGATGAGGCCGGACGGCTCAGAGGCGTAGGTGTAACTCTGTAATGATGCTTCAGGGAGGCAGCAGTGCGAGGAGGCACTTCCGCGGGCGTCTGCAGGTGAGCGCGGTGACTTAACACTAGCCATGACCAACAGTGGCGAGTCACACGCGGGAGAAGTGACATGGCAGATCCATCCACGGCAGCCAGGCGGTTTGTAGAGAGATACAGCAGAACCGGAGCAGAGGTGGCGAGGCGACTCAGCGGCAGCGTGGATGCGCAGGATCAGCTGCGGCGCTTAGAACGCGGCAAGGCGGGAACGCGGCAAGGCGGGAACGCGCCGGACGCGGATGTAAGCCTGCACGGGCATAGAAGAGCAGAGGCAGCGAGGTGAGGCCGTGCGGCCACGGCGGCTCACGGCCGGCCCGACGGAGATCGGTGAAGCTAGACCGGCCACGGTGGCTCCGGCAGGCCACAATGGCTCGGCACAGGGCCACAATTGGTCGGTGACTTAGCATGGTGCAGAGGGCCGGCGGAGGTGAGGCCCCAGATCCGGACGGCGGCTCTTTGCAAATGGCGGCAACTGTACGTTGTGAAGCGGGGGCAGCTCGGAGCAAAGGTCGAGCAAGGGCGGCTCAACGGCGACTGTGGCATGGCAAAGTCAACAGTCGGTTTGGCCGAGCGTGACGTCGATGCAGCACGGAATGGAGGTGGCGAGGTGAGGTCGCGGGCGCAGACAATGAGGGAGTCCAAACCGGCTCCGTTTCAGGTCGTGGCCATCTTTTGCCCGTGACCGTGTTGGTGTTGACCAGCGATGGGCTTTTTCCTTTGAACTATTCCTTTGAGTCATTATCAAAACCGAGTAGTAGTTGGATTTGATCAAGTCATAATGCTTCGTACTATTGTTGATTTGATAGGATGTAACAGCAGCAGCACGACCCTGACGTGTCCTCGGGACTTGATTCCCTCGTGAGTGGCAGGAATTATGAATGATACGTACAGAACAATAGCTGCAACGCGGCGGAATAGCAGGGACGTGTGATAAACCGTCCGTGGCAAGTCGACGGAATTTGTGGTCGGATTGATCCCTTGAACTCTAGTTGACCTCGGAGAGGTAACGTAGCAAACAAATCACCTCGTGCAGCTTGGGATCGGCAGATTAAGACGACGTGACGGCGACACAAACAGCCTCTGGTTTTGTTTTAACCCTTAAACCTCTCATATCATAAATCCGGTCCAACAAATCTTGAAACTGATGCCGATCTTGTCAAACCGGCTCCTTTTCATCCGGAAAGTTGCAAGCTCTTCAATCCCTAGAAAAATCCCCCCAAGAACTAAACACCACCGTGCGCGGGCCCCATGGTGGGCGCCAACTGTCATGGAATTGTCACGGCAGATGTCCTTAGTGTCAGGACTTAGTCGCGAGGCCAACGCATCTATGTGGTAGCTTGAGAAGGGTTGAGTGGAACGAGATACACGAGGTTTTTACCCATGTTCGGCCCCTCACGGTGGAGGTAAAAGCCTACATCATGCTTCATTGATATTGATGATGATGATCACGGTTACAAGTGGTGCTCTATCTCGAGAGCTATTGTCTAAACCTAACTTGTCCAACTTGTGGAACTTGTCCCTCTTCTCCCTTTTGGGGAGCCCTACCCCTCCTTATATATGTTGAAGGGGTGGTTTACATGACTAGTCCTATTAGGATTAGGATTACTCTATTACAAGTGGAGTCCTAGTCTTGCTTCCTTTGTAAGGGAATATTCTTTGTGCTTTCCTCATAAACCGGCCCACTATTAAACATGAACCGGCCTTCTAGGCCTTGGGCCTTGTCATCCGTCTGTCCCGCACGCCGGATCACCAGTGAGTCATAATGACCAGGTGGGTTGCTTGTAAACCGCCAGGTCAGGGCGGGTCGCCAGTAACTCGCCAAGTGTCAGCGGGGTCTTTAGATAAACCGCCAAGTCCGGCCGGGTTAACTTCCGGCCGGTTTACACCGCGGGGTATATCCCCGACACATAGTTCATACGGTGTCGTCTAAACGGATTTAGACGCTGCCCTATTTAACGTGAATGTGGCTGTCTCTAATGCATAACCCCAAAATGATAGTGGTAAATCGGTAAGAGGCATCATAGAAGTACGGTTACGACATTCGGATACACCATTACTCTGTAGTGTTCTAGGTGGCGTGAATTGTGAAACAATTCCACATTGTTGTAAATGAAGGCCAAACTCGTTACTCAAATATTCGCCTCCGCGATCAGATCGTAGAAATTTTATTTTCTTGTTACGACGATTCTCTACTTCACTCTGAAATTCTTTGAACTTTTCAAATGTTTCAGACTTGTGTTTCATTAAGTAGATATACACATACCTACTCAAATCATCTGGGAAGGTCAGATAATGACAATATCCGCCGTGTGCTTCAACACTCATCGGACCGCATACATCGGTATGTATTATTTCCAATAAGTCATTAGCTTGCTCCATTGTTTTGGAGAATGGAGTTTTAGTCATCTTGCCGATGAGGCATGGTTCCAAAGTATCAAATGATTCATAATCAAGTGATTCCAAAAGTCCATCTACATGGAGTTTATTCATGCGCTTTACACCAATATGACCTAAACGGCAGTGCGACAAATATGTTGCACTATAATTGTCAACTTTTCATCTTTTGGCATCAATATTATGAATATGTGTATCACTACAATCGAGATTCAACAAGAATAGATCACTCTTCAAGGGTGCATGACCATAAAAGATATTACTCATATAAATATAACAAACACTATTCTCTGATTTAAATGAATAACCGTCTCACACTAGACAAGATCCACATATAATGTTCATGCTCAACGCTGGCACCCAATAAAAATTATTCAGGTCTAAAACTAATCCCGAAGGTAGATGTAGAGGTAGCGTCCCAACGGCGATCACATCGACCTTGGAACCATTCCCGGCGCAAATCGTCACCTCATTCTTAGCCAATCTTTGTTTAATCTGTAGCTCCTGGTTCGAGTTACAAATATGAGCAACCGAACCAGTATCAAATATACCTTTGTTCACTTTGCCATCCTTCTTATCCGCCAAGTATTTGGGCTAGTTCCGCTTCCAGTGACCGGTCCCTTTGAAGTAGAAGCACTCAGTTTCAGTCTTGGGTCCAGCTTTGGGCTTCTTCCTGGGAGTGGCAACTTGCTTGCCATTCTTCTTGAAGTTCCCTTTCTTTCCCTTGCCCTTTTTTCCTGAAACTAGTGGTCTTGTTAACCATCAACACTTGATGCTCCTTCGTGATTTCTACCTCCACGACCTTAAGCATTCCGAAGAGCTCGGGAATTGTTTTCTTCATCTCTTGCATATTATAGTTCATCACGAAGCCTTCGTAGCTTGGTGGCAGTGACTGAAGAACTCTATCAATAACACAATCAACTAGAAGATCAACTCCCACCTGAGTTAAGTGATTATAATACCCAGGCATTTTGAGTATGTGTTCACTGACAGAACTGTTCTCCTCCATCTTGCAATTATAGAACTTGTTGGAGACTTCATATCTCTCAACCCGGGCATGAACCCGAAATACCAATTTCAGCTCTTGAAGCATCTCATATGTTCCATGGCGTTCAAAACGTTTTTGAAGTCCCGATTCTAAGCTATTAAGTAGTCATCATATCGAGCTTGCCAAACATTCATAACATCTGCATTCGCTCCTGCAATAGGTCTGTCACCTAGCGGTGCATCAAGGACATAATTCTTTTGTGTAGCAATGAGGATAATACTCAGATCACGGACCTAGTACACATCATTGCTACTATCAACTTTCGACTTAGTTTTCTCTAGGAACATATCAAAATAATAAGGGAGCTAAATTGTGAGCTATTGGTCTACAACATAGATATGCAAAAACTATTAAGACTAAGTTCATCATACATTTAAGTTCAATTAATCACATTACTAAAGAACTCCCACTTAAATAAACATCCCGTCAAGTTATCTAAGTGATACGTGATCCAAATAACCTAACCCGTGTCTGATCATCCCGTGAGATGGGGTAGTCTTCAATGGTGAACATCTCTATGTTGATCATATCTACTATATGACTCACGTTCGACCTTTCGGTCTCCAGTGTTCCGAGACCATGTCTGTACATGCTAGGCTCGTCAAGTTTAACCCAAGTATTCTGCATGTGTAAAACTGTGTTACATCCGTTGTATGTGAACGTAGAGTCTATCACAACCGATCATCAAGTGGTGTCTCGAAACGACGAACTATAGCAACGGTGCATACTCAGGGAGAACACTTTTATCTTGAAATTAAGTGAAGGGATCATCTTATAATGCTATTGCCATTCTAAGCAAAATAAGATGCATAAAGGATAAACATCACATGCAATCAAAATATGTGACATGATATGGCCATCATCATCTTGTGCTTTTGATCTCCATCTTTAAAGCATTGTCATGATCTCCATCGTCACTAGCTTGACACCTTGATCTCCATTCTTGTGCCGGGGTCGTCTTGCCAACTATTGCTTCTGCCAGTTTCATAGCGATAAAGTAAAGCAATTACATGGCGCTTGCATTTCATACAATAAAGAGACAACCCTAGGGCTCCTGCCAGTTTTCGATATTAAAAAACATGATCACCTCATACATCAACATATATCACATCATGTCTTGACCATATCACATCACAACATGCCCTGCTAAAACAAGCTAGACATCCTCTACTTTGTTGTTGCAAGTTTTACGTGGATGCTACGGGCTTCTAGCAAGAACTGTTCTTAACTACACAAAATCCACAACGGTGATTCATCAAGTTTGTTGTTTGAACCTTCTTCAAGGACCGGCCGTAGTCAAATACGATTCAACTAAAGTAGGAGAAACAGACACCCGCCAGCCACCTTTATGCAAAACTAGTTGCATGTCTATCGGTGGAACCGGTCTCATGTGCCTGGACATGTAAGGTTGGTCCGGGCCGTTTCATCCCACAATACCTCCGAATCAAAATAAGATGTTAGTTGTAAGCAGTATGACTATCACTGCCCGCAACTCTTTTTGTTCTACTTGTGCATATCATCTACGCATAGACCTGGCTCGAATGCCACTGTTGGGAAATGTTGCATGGAAAACAAAAACATTTCTACGCACACGCAAGATCTATCCATGGAGATGCATAGCAACTAGAGGGGAGAGTGTGCGTACGTACCCTCGTAGACCATAAGTGGAAGCATTTAACTTCTTCGTGCTCCAACTGATCAAGTATCGAACGTACGACACTTCCGCGTTCAGCACACGTTTAGCTCGGTGATGTCCTCCGCCTTGTTGATCCAGCAAGATGGCGAGGTATTAGATGAGTTCCGGCAGCACAACGGTGTGCTGACGGTGATGGCGATGCAATCTCCGCAGGGCTTCACCTAAGAACTACGAAAATATGACCGAGGGAGTAAGCGGTGGACGAGGGCGCCGCGGACGGCTAAGACAATGTTGTATCCTTGTGTGGAACCCACTCCCCATGTATATATATGTGGGAGGGGAGAGGGAGGCAGCCAGGGCGCGCCCCTAGGGGCTGGCCGCCGGCCCTAGGGCTCCTGCCCTCCTGCGCCCCCTTCCTTGTATGGACAAGGGGGAAAGGAAAGAGGGGGGAGGGAAGGAAGTGGAGTCCAACTTCACACTTTCCTTTCCCTCCCCATAGGGCCGGCCCCTATAGAGGGTGCACTAGCCCCTTGTCAGCTAGTGTGTTCTCTCACTTGGCCCATAAGGCTCATAACTTTGCCGGGGATGCCCAAAACTCATTCCGCGCTGACCTGATAAGTACCCGATACCCTCCGGAACACTTCCGGTGTACGAATAGTATCATCCTATATATATCAATCTTTACCTCTCAACCATTTCGAGACTCCTTGTCATGTACGTGAACTCATCCAGGACTCCGAGCAACATTCGGTCACCAAATCATGTAACTCATATAACACTATATCATCACTGAACATTAAGCGTGTGGACCCTATGGGTACAAGAACTATGTGGACATGCTCGAGACACCTCTTCGTTCAATAACCAATAGCGGAACCTGGATGCCCATATTGGCTCCTACATATTTTACGAATATCTTTATCAGTCGAATCATTATGACAACATACGTAATTTCCTTTGTCCATCAATATGTTACTTGCCCGAGATTTGATCGTCGGTATCTTCATACCTAGGTCAATCTCATTACCGGCAAGTGTCTTTACTCGCTCCGTAATACATCATCTGGTAACTAACTCCTTAGTCATTTGCTTGCAAGCTTGTGATGTGTATTACCGAGAGGGCCCAGAGATACCTCTCCGATTCTCGGAGTGACAAATCCTTATCTCGATCTATGCCAACTCAACAAACACCTTTGTAGATACCTGTAGTGCATCTTTATGATCACCCAGTTACATTGTGACATTTCATAGCACACAAGGTATTCCTCCGGCATCCGGGAGTTGCATAATCTAATAGTCGGAGGAATATGTATTTGACATGAAGAAAGCAATAGCAATAAACCGAACGATCATTATGCTAAGCTAACGGATGGGTCTTGTGCATCACATCATTCTCCTAGTGATGTGATCCTGTTATCAAATGACAACACATGTCTATGGTTAGGAAGCCTTCACAATCTTTGATCAACGAGCTAGTCTAGTAGAGGCTTACTAGGGACACGGTATTTTTTTATGTATTCACACATATATTTAAGTTTCCGATCAATACAATTCTAGCATGAATAATAAACCTTTACGATGAATAAAGAAATATAAAATAACAACTTTATTATTGCCTCTAGGGCATATTTCCTTCATATACAATGTTTCTAGAACTTCACTTTATGTCTTGAAATACTTCCGGATATCACTGGAACACTCCGGGACTTCCCGAAACACTTTTGGGACCCTTCTCTCTCAATATCCATTAGATCCTAGCATTTCTAAATGTTCTACACATTAACCGTGTGACCCTATAGGTTTGAGCATATGTGGGCATGTCTGGAACACCTTCTAGTCAATAATTATTAGTGGGATTTGGACACACATAATAATTCTCACACATCATCAAATAACTTTATTGAGCAAACCTTTTATTACCACATACAATTTATTTTGCCTCATCATACATTACACAATCAAAGGCATGACTTTGATGGTATCCTCGTGATCAACTTCTTGGTCACCATACCTAGTTATCCTCACACCGGCTTGCACTCTCGTTTCTGTATTCTGGTATCCCCATGACTAAGTCCCTAGTCAATGTATCTCGATAGGCGATGTTGGACACCATAATACCGAGTGCGCCCGGACTGCATCTCTCCATCGCGGGAGGGGCAAAGCGCAATGTTGACATAACTAGCACCATGACATACTTTCTGGCATACCCAAGATTCATCTTTATAATCATTCGATTAAGGAGTAACAGTTGACAACCTCAAATGAATCGGATGGTATCCAGGTCTATGCTATTATCATGGTCTAAGGTCACAAGTCAATGTTAACACTTTCTACGAAGATATTGACAGCATATTGTTAACATGATCTCGCAGTATCTCATAAGTTGGGTCTATCCAACGCCGTTGTTACCCTAACAATATGCACTCATTATTGTTGACATCTTTGTTACATTGAAAATGCATATGATCTGGAAAGCATGACCATCAACCATATGTGAGTTAGTCCAGAGGCGTGACTAGGGATATGTTTAGTGTTTATCATTCTACACATGCAATTAGGTTTTCGTCTAAATGTCATATTGAAGAACCAATGCAACTCTTGCATATAAATACAATATAAACTTAATAATGAACGTGTAATAAATTAATAATAAATCTATTAATAATTTCTTCCATGTTCACCTTCCTCAAGTCAACAACACAAACCCGATTTCTTCCATGTTCTTCCCTAGCATGCTACAGCCTCCGGCGAATTCATGTCTGAACCTTGTTGGCAACACAACAACGTCACCATCTCTGGCTTGGGCGCCATCTAATCCGATTGATGGTCAATATATGAAGACCCCCTCCCTCGACCCCTCCCCCCCCCACAAACACGCACGCATAGTCAGCGTGCTTCCATGGCTCTGGGGCAAGGCTCTGACCAGCCGTGTCGCCCCCGTCTCCGGAGCAATCATGGCTCAACCTCGTCGGGGAAGCCAATGCCACTGGTGCATGGCCCCCTTTCAGCCTCGGGGTTACTCAACTGCTCTCCACGCTAGGGAAATCGAATGATCTGAATCCAATTTTCAGGCAACAAATAAATAGAAAAAGGGGAAAGCTCCCCCTCAACCGACTGATTATAGCCCGGCCGCCTACCGCAACAGTTGCTTGTCGTGTATCATGCGGACCATGTTTTCCTTCTCCAGCAACATCTCCCTTATCCTTATCCTCACCCTCACACACGTCGGTCTTTATCTCTTTCCTTCCCCAACCCTTCTCTTATGTGTCTCAAATTCTTGCCGGAAGGTGGCCTGGCCACCGTTGCGGCAGCCTACCCGTATGTGTCACGAGGCTCCGCAACAAGATGCACCAGTCGCCGTCTCGCCGTGCCCGACGTCTGTCCTGCGGTGTTGGCAATAAGATACCCCTCCCTCCCCCCAATTGTTGTAGGTTATTCAATCCTAGAGGTGTGAGCTGCTACAAAGGGATGTCGACCACCAAAGCTTGAAAGGAGCATCATCGCACGCAACATGGCTACCGTGGCATGTTAGCTTGCATGGTTCACAACATATGTCATGTTGCAAGGAGGCTTGCAACACGGTCCATGTTGCAAAGAGGTTGTGACAGCCACTGTTTTCCTTCTCTCACAACATCGGGCCCTGCAACATGACCCATGTTGCAACTCTGAGCGTAACATGGCTCATGTTTGCATGTCTTTGTAAATCTTCGAGTGCAATATGGATCATGTTGCAAAAATTGGACTGCAACATGGCTCATGTTGCACACACTCGTCAGCTGTATCAATCGACTATTGTGCGGTAAATTTAACGTCACGTGACCCGACCGTATTTTACCAAAGATCAGTCAACGAACATATAGCGTGGTCGGTGGTCCATGCAAAATAATATGTACTAGGCCCCTTGAAGTTTTCGTTTTTACTAATCACGGATACAAATGACATGTCAAGACCCACGATCGCCGGCCCGGCAGGAGTGGCGCGTCTTCGGACAAGTCAAACGTTGGTATCGACCTCTCGGTGGCGCCGGTGCCAAGTGCCGCCGCGCTAGCATGCATGTGGGGTTATTCGAGCGGCGCGCGACACCTTCGTACTCGCCCGGTCATGCTTGTCCTCCGCATGCGTTTCCTTGAAAGCTGTTTCGTTTCTTCTCTTTCTTTGGCCTCCGCATGTCTTTCGTTTCTTCTCTTCCTTTAGTCTAGAAGCAGAAACGTATCCGCGTATCGACGGAAGTCTTCAGCTTGAATGCATGCATACAGTATATATGTTGTTTCCTTGTGACAAAGGTCCATACATACGAGAGATTAATGGAAAGCATAACTGCAATATATATTCTCTAAAAAAATACTGCAATGTATATGCACCTATTCATTGTTACCCATTTTATCAATCAATTCCAGTACGCACTACTCCAAATCTAGTGGTTAGCTAATTTGTTTGCTTCCTAAAAAAAGCTAATTTGTTTGGTCGTTCGTTATTGTTTTTCAAAGATAGGCGTATATTTAGCCGTATATTATTAGTATTATTATTTTTCTGATGTTGATACGTACTGTAGATGTGTGATGAATTTTTGAATCAACCTGTGGTTGGATGGTCAGAGGGACAGTGGTATCCCCAGTCCACCAGGGTTCAACTTCTGGTGCTCGCATTATTCCTGGATTTATTTCATAATCTCCGGCGATGCGCTTTCAGTGGGAGGAGACATTTCCGTCGACGACGAGCTACCTACAGTGACTTCGTAAATGTCAAGATGATATGCCGGCTCAGTCTCTCGAAGATGCTCATTGTTGGGAAACGTAGTAATTTCAAAAAAAATTCCTACGCACATGCAAGATCATGGTGATGCATAGCAACGAGAGGGAAGAGTATCGTCCACGTATCCTCGTAGACCGTAAGCGGAAGCGTTATGACAACGCGGTTGATGTAGTCGTACGTCTTCACGATCGATCGATCCTCAGTACCGAACGTACGGCACCTACACGTTCAGCTCGGTGACGTCCCGCGAACTCACGATCCAGTAGAGCTTCCGGAAAGAGCTCCATCAGCACGACGGTGTGGTAATGGTGTTGATGAAACTACCAACGCAGGACTTCGCCTAAGCACCGCTACGATATGACCGAGGTGGATTATGGCAAAAGGGGGCACCGCACATGGCTAAAAGATCAATGATCAATTGTAGTGTCTCCAAGGGGTGCCCCCCTCCCCGTATATAAAGGAGTGGAGGAGGGGGAGGGGGCCGGCCTCCTATGGCGCGCCCCATTAGGAGTCCTACTCC
>NC_041392.1:644910982-644915501 GCF_002162155.2 Triticum dicoccoides
AGGAGTAGGAGAAGGGAAGGAAGGGAGATAAGGAGAGAAGGAAAGCCCCCCCCCCCTGTCCAATTCAGACTAGATGGGGAGGGGCGCGGCTGCCCTGTCCGCCCATCCTCTTCTTCCACTAAGGCCCATTAGGCCCAATATACTCCCTGTAGGGTTCCGATAAATCGCCGGTACTCCGGTATATGTCAGAAACCTCCCGAAACACTTCCGGTGTCCGAACATAGTCGTCCAATATATCAATCTTTACAGAACTTTAAGCGTGCGGACTCTACGAGTTCGAGAACTATGTAGACATGACCTAGACACGTCTCCGGACAATAACCAATAGCGGAACCTGAATGCTCATATTGGTTCCGACATACTCTACGAAGATCTTTATCGGTCAAACCACATAACAACATACGTTGTTCCCTTTGTCATCGGTATGTTACTTGCCCGAGATTCGATCGTCGGTATCTCAATACCTAGTTCAATCTCGTTACCGGCAAGTCTCTTTACTCGTTCTGTAATGCATCATCCCGTAATTAACTCATTAGTCATATTGCTTGCAAGGCTTATAGTGATGTGCATTACTGAGAGGGCCCAGAGATACCTCTCCGACAATCGGAGTGACAAATCCTATTCTCGATCTATGCCAACTCAACGAACACCATCGGAGACACCTGTAGAGCACATTTATAATCATGTAGTTACGTTGTGACGTAGGGTAGCACAGAAATTGTTCTTCCGGTAATCGGGAGTTACATAATCTCATAGTCATAGGAACATGTATAAGTCATGAAGAAACCAATAGCAGTAAACTAAACGATCAAGTGCTAAGCTAACAGAATGGGTCATGTCAATCACATCATTCTCCTAATGATGTGATCCCATTAATCAAATGTCAACTCATGTCTATGGCTAGGAAACTCAACCTTTTTTATCAACGAGCTAGTTAAGTAGAGGCATACTAGTGACACTATGTTTGTCTATGTATTCACACATGTATTATATTTCCGGTTAATACAATTTCAGCATGAATAATAAACATTTATCATGATATGAGGAAATAAATAATAACTTTATTATTGCCTCTAGGGCATATTTTCTTCACTCATAAGGATAGAGTGTGTGTATGCGCTCATAGGGGTGAGTGTATGTGTGTATATATGAGTGCTTCCATCCATACTTTGTTCGGAAAAAAAAATGTGTGATGAGTTCCATGAAAACAAAAGATGTGTGATGGCACAACTGTGGTTCTATTTGGGCACCGACATGATTATCTGGATCCCGTAATTAAAAGACGATCGACGCTCAATTTTGGTAGAGATCTTTTTTTGGAAATCAAATTAAATAAAAAGCTGGCGGTAGCTTTTGCCCAAATTAAACGTATGGATCGGATCGATCGGCCGGATTTGCACCAAAGTACAGCCCAGAATGAATGAATGGTCGATCTGTTCTTACCAAATCAATTACGTACTAGCTCATTCATTCCCTTCTAATTTTGAGCTCCCATCTCTACCTCTACGCTTATTTTCCTCGACCATCTACAGCTAGTAAGCCAAAAAAACGCCTAATATATATCTCAGCACATTAAAGTATGTACGTTGATTCTGCATGCAGATGCAGTGAACGTAGAACGTAACGCATGCAGTTTCCTTCTTCCCCGAATTGCCCTCGAGTAACCACGGCTTTGTACGTGATTCCCGATCTTTACCAAGTCCAGAGACCTCACCAGAGCGCGTAATTTGTTTTGCTTTGTTATAAGTTTCCTTACACCCCAAGATTCGTGCGTGCAGAGATCAAAAGGCTCAACGACGCGTGCTGATTTGGCGCCACAACATACTAACTTAAACGATTCAGTATATGGCCAGCCTTGGTTTCTGCAAATTATAGTCAACCGATCGATGGAATCGTCGGGAATTTCGGTGCAGAAAGGTAATACAACGCGGCGAATTCGTGGTTTTTACTCCAAATTTAGGGAGAGATTGAAACGGAAGCCATAAATAAAAGGAAAATCCCTCCTAAAAAGGGCCGGTCAATCTCACCATCCACGGACCTCGTTTCTTTGCCACCTTGCCCGCCCGTCCCCTCGCCGATCGATGACCGCACCTCCCACCACATCTGACTAACTCCGGCCAGGGACGCATCGCCTTGGCTGTATATATAGGAAGCTAGCGGACGACCCGCGCGCCCCATAAATCGCCATGGCCTCCGTGGACCTGCAACGCCTGCGCCACATGTTACTCACCACCGGCGCCGGCGCCGGCCACCACCAGCTCGCCTCCGCTGCTGCTATGCCAGCGAGTGGGCCTTGTTATGGCGCTGCGATGGCGTGCCAGCCGGGGCAGCCGTACGCGGACCTCTTCACGCTGCCGCCGCCGCCGACGTCGTCGGTCGCGGATCAGTATTCGGAGTTCTTGGCGATGGCTGGGGCTGATCTGGTGAAGAAGGGCGTCAGCCCCGACGGTGCTCAGGAAATGATCACCAAGATGCGGAGGCGCGACGAGCAGTCGTCGATGCTTGGCGCGGTCGACGTTCTTGCGGCCCACGCGCAGCAGCAGACCATCGACGTCGACCGCATCCTGCTCAAACATGTAAGTCCCATGCCATGATCAAATCGCCGCCACCGATCGATACTTTGCGTTTCAGGCTTTAATTTCTAGCTTTTGTCGATGATGCAGGTGAAAACGATGTGGACTACTCTCGCGGAGCAGAGGCAGACCCACACGAGGCTCATCATCTCGACCGTGGAGGCCAGGGCGGCGAAGCGGCTCAAGGCTAAGGACGAGGAGATTGAGCGGATCAGGATCATGAACTGGGCGCTCGAGGAGCGCCTTCGGAACCTCTTCATGGAGGCCCAGATGTGGCGCGACGTCGCGCAGTCCAACGAGGCCACGGCCAACGTGCTCCGCGGCGACCTTCAGCGGGTGCTCGACGCCCAGGCGGTCCGTGGCGGTGGAATAAGCGGCGACGGTCAGGAGGAGGACGCAGAGTCGTGCTGCTGGGGGGAGAACCAGGCGCCCTTATGCGCGGAGGAGGACGTGGGCACGCCGGCAGTGGAGGAGCGTCCCGCGACAGGAGCAGGAAGGTGCAAGGCGTGCCGCGAGGGCGCGGCCGTTGTGCTGCTGCTGCCGTGCCGGCACCTCTGCGTGTGCGCACCGTGCGCGGCCGCGGCATTGGCGTGCCCGGCGTGCGGAAGCGCCAAGAATGGCAGCGTCTGCATCAACTTTTCGTGATGCGGGAGGAATAGTTTTAGAGTCGGCATTTTGTTTCCTTCTGAAACTTACTAGAGTCGACTTTTGTTTGTATTCCTTTGTTCACTTTTTTGTTGTTTACGGGGTCACTACCAGAATAACTGGCGATGCTGACGGCCGAACCTATGCCGACGGGTCCCATCGGCATATATTGGCCTATCCCGAAGGCCCAGCCCAGGCCGTCGGCATAGAAAAGCCGTCAGCGTATATCAATCTATGCCGACGGCCCCCGTCGGCAAAGCTCACCCGTCGGCGTCGATAGAAATATGCCTACGGTGGCCGTCGGCATAGAGAAGGCCGTCGGCATAGCTAGTGGGCCCAGCTACCCGGACGGAGACGGCCTTTTGACGGCGTCAATCTACGCCGACGGGCTAACGGCGGCCGTCGGCATAGACGCCACGTCATCGATCCACGTCGCCCGCCACGTCATTATCCGCGTCGCTCGCCTGTCCGTGGGGTGGCAAATCTATGCCGACGGCCTGGCCGTCGGCATAGGTCTGGCCCATGGATGTTGCCACATCACCGATCCGCGCCCTTAGGCACGTCATCGATCCGTGGCCATGTGCGCAGGTATGCCGACAGCCTTGCCGTCGGCATATCTCTAATTTTTATTTATTTTTATTTTTTTACTTATTTTTATTTACTTTTCCCTGTTTTTTTCACAACATAAATGTGCCTTGTCTAACACAAAAAAAACATACCCAGATGGTATATCGATTGCCCCCCTCACGGACGTTGCTGCCGCCGCGCCGTGCCCCACAGCGACGCCGGAGATGGGGGGCACACCCCGGAGCTGCGTGCCGGGTGCCTGCGCTAGCCACCATGCTTTCACAACCGTAGGAGGGCCCAAAGCAACACCTAGCGGCATTGCTACCCCCCAGGTACACCCTCCCGTCTAACCGGGCCCGCATACATGCGGGGCGATGTGGTGCCATGTCTGAAGAGGCGGGACGGGGGCCCTGGGGGATAGCAATACCACCGGAGCGTCGCACCGGGCCCTCATACATGCGGGGTGGTGTGGTGCCATGTCCAAATTAGAGGCGGCACGCGTCTCCGGGTTGTGCCCCCGCTCACGGATGGTGCCGCCGCCGGCACCTGAAGGGGGGAAATGGACGCGTCGGGTCTACATGGAGGGGATCTTACTTTGGGTTTGGCCCGGATGTTGCTCTAAAGTGTTCATATGGGCTGACCTAACACGACCGGGTGGATAGTTCCACTGGTCAAAACCCGTCCGTGCAAAGTCAAAGGGCTAGATCCCGTGGTCAAGCGCTACAGGGTTAGGC
>NC_041392.1:644916526-644917477 GCF_002162155.2 Triticum dicoccoides
ACATGCGGGGTGGTGTGCTGGCATGTCCAAAGAGGCGGCACGCGTCTCCGGGGTGTGCCCCCTCACACGGACGGCGCCGCCGCCGGCACCTGAAGGGGGGAAACGGACGCGTCGGGTCTACAGGGAGGGGATCTTACTGGGGGTTTGGCCCGGATGTTGCTCTAAAGTGTTCGTATGGGCTGACCTAACACGGCCGGGTGGATAGTTCCATTGGTCAAAACCCGTCCGTGCAAAGTCAAAGGGCTAGATCCCGTGGTCAAACGCTACAGGGTTAGGCGGGACGGGGGCCCTGGGGGGTAGCAATGCCACCCGAGCGTCGCATCGGGCCCTCATACATGCGGGGTGGTGTGCGGCTCCGGGGTGTGCCCCTCCCCTCACTGGCGTCGCTGCCGCCGTCTCTCGGAGGGGGGAAACGGCAACGTCAGGCCGACACGAAGGGAATCTTGGGGTGGGTTGGGCCGGGACTGTGTTGGGGGTGTAGCTATGGGCTGGGCTATGACAACCAGGTGAAAAGGTCCACCGGTCAAACCCCGTGCGGTGAAAGTCAAAGGGCTAGACCCGGCGGTCGTCTGTGTCAGGGTTAGACGGGACGGTGTACCTGGGGGGTAGCAATGCCGCGAGGTGTCGCAGTGCGCCCTCCTACGGTTGTGGAAGCGTAGTAAAAAAATACCGGAGCTCACAAATATGCCGTAATAAGAAAATAAAAAATATGCCGTAATAGAAAAATATGCAAAGTACCTATGCCGACGGCTTAGCCGTGGCATTGATTGACACATGGCATGTCCATCTATGCCGACGGCTAAGCCGTCGGCATAGGCTGACCTTATCCACAGCCACACCCACCCCCTCCACTCATTCTTCCTTCCCCGCACCGTCTCCCCCCCCCCTCCCCGCTCGACCCCGATCCCCACCCGCGCCGCCGCCGCCGCCCTATCCTGACCCTCGCCGCCG
>NC_041392.1:644918133-644923487 GCF_002162155.2 Triticum dicoccoides
GGCCGCCCGTCCCCGGCGGTCCATCCCCGGCTACGGCCGCCCCGTTCCCGACTGCGCCGGCGCCGGACGCCACTGCCCCTCCCGTCGCCGCCCTTCTCCACCCCGACCTCGTCGCCGCCCCACCTCTGCTTCGCCGATGAGCCCCCTGTTGCTGCTTTGCTGCTACCGCTGGTGCTTGCTGCTTGCTGCCACCGCTGCCGCTGCTGCTTGCTGCCGCTGGTTGCCGCTTCCTACTGCTGCCGCTGGTTGCCGCTTCCTACTGCTGCCGCTGCTTGCTACTTGCTGCTGCTACATTAGGTTAGTTAGTTCAGGGTTTAGATGGATAGATTAGTTAGATATATAAATAGTTAGATAGATGGATTGTAAGATATAAAAATTTTGTTGATAGGTTAGTTGAGAAAAAATTGTTGTTGATATATAGATGGATAGATGAGTCGATACTACATCATGATATATAGATGGATAGATGATGATGATGAATATGTGACGAATAGATGATGAGTCCCTATAGTTTTTTTGCCTACATGATGCAAAAATAAATGAATGCATGTTTAAATGTTTTAAATATGCTCTATGAGTTGTGATGTTCTAATTTTTTCTCGCGATGGAATTTGAAGGTTTGTGGTGTTGCATTTCATTAAAGTGACCGTCGTCCGACGCGTTGTTCCCTGAGCATCCCTCTGTTGTACGACTCCTTCCCCTACAGCCGAAGGTGAGCTACAAGTCCATCTCCTCCATTTTTTGATGTCACTAGATTTCATTCTCAAGTCAACTGGCGTAACCTAGGCGTCTCCCGTCCGAAAGGGTTGCACCGATAAATATGCATTCAATTGCATATTTATCACCGCAGCTCTTTCGGATTGTCCAGCGTTTTCCACGGACAGCCCGAGGATGTGTAGATTGGGTATGTTCTCCATGTTCTACCCCGTTCCGAGACAGGATTTCGGCGGCGCCTCCCCATTGTTCTCCGGAGCACATTCTCTCGGCTATTTGCCGAGACGTGTATCTGGAGAACAGCGGGGAGGTGCTGCCGAAATTTTGTCTCGGAACGGGGTAGAATGGAGAACGTACTCAATCTACACATCCTCGGGTGGGATTAGGACCCATCTTTACCTATTAGAGATGTAGGTGGATTAAACGCGGTAGAAACTGAAAATTTGATGCCATTAATTTAAGTGAATCCTTAATTATATTGTGTGGGTTGCAAAAAAGCAGAGGATGGCAGATAATCAGTGGATGTACAGTGGTTTTATCCGTCGGAATCGAGTAACATCAGAGTGGATCACGAAAACTGATGTGTATTTGAAGGAGATATTCCGTCGTCCAATGAGAATTATCCCACCATGCCCCTGTGTGAGATGTGCCAGACGTCACCGTAGAAATCAGACGGACATGAGTGAGCACCTTCGCACGCACGGATATATGCCAAACTTTGACATGCCGCCGATAAACATAGCCGAGCAGGACCGTGGTAGAGAGGAGGTGATGCGACAACGCATCGATGGATATGAGGACGACGGGGTCAGGGACATGCTAGATGATGTCATTGTTGCAGAAACGGCAAATGCGACACCTTCAGAGAATGAACCGGAGGAGCCGGAGGCAACCGCAAAGGCCTTCTTGGAGGTCTTGGCCTCGTCGAAGAAACCTCTTTATGCGGGTGCGAAAATATCTCAGCTGGATCCCATCTCGCAACTGATTGCAGTGAAGGCTGAGTACGGCTGTAGCCAGAAATGCTTCGAAGCATTCCTGGGAGTATGGGCTAACATCCTCCCTGAGGGTCATGAACTGCCGAAAAGCATGTACGATACAAAGAAAATCATGAAGGCACTCTCTATGGATTATGAGAAAATAGATGTTTGCCCGAAGAATTGCCTTTTGTTTCGGCACGAGTATGCGGATGACAAGTACTTTAGGAAGTGCGGTTCGTCTCGGTACATTGAGGTGGTCGGTGAGGATGGTGAGAAAAAGCAGCTAACCATCCCTGTTAAGGTTCTTCGGTATCTTTATTTTATAAAAAGACTGCAGCGCCTTTTCATCACGAAGGAGTCTGCCAAAATGATGAAGTGGCACAAGGAAGGTATAAGGTACAATCCAAAAAAAAATCATACATCCATCGGGAGAGGAAGCATGGAAGTCATTCGATGAAGAATACCCCGAGGAAGCAGCCGAGGCTGGGAATGTCAGAATAGCCATATCAGGTGATGGGTTGAATCCATATGGTATGTCGTCCAATCCATACAGCTGCTGGCCTGTGTTTGTAATTCCGCTCAATCTTCCTCCCGGTGCCCTAATGCAACGGAAGACCATGTTCTTGTCTGTCATCATTCCGGGGCCTGACTACCCGGGGAAGCAATTGGGTGTGTTTATGCAGCCGCTTGTGGATGCTTTGCACCATTCTTGGTACTTTCCGAGGTTGACATACGACCGGGATCTGCAGAGAAATTTCTTGATGAAAGTTTGGTTGCACTATTGCATGCATGACTTTCCCGGCTATGCTCTATTCTGCAGATGGTGTACAAGTGGTAAGATGCCATGCCCAGTGTGCATGCAGACTCTGCGAATGATTTGGCTGAGTAAGGGTGGCAAGTATGTAGCCTTTGACCTGCATCGACAGTTCCTCCCTCCAGACCATCCAGACAGGGAAGACAAGAAGAACTTCACGAAAGGCCGGGTTGTTCATGAAGTAACCGAGATTCCAACATTTTCGGGGGCAGATGTTCTTGCTCAGCTAAAAGCTCTCAAGCCTAAAGTCAAAGGCAAACGCAAAGCCAAAGCCAAAGGCTTCGAGGGATATGGTGAGACGCACAACTGGACGCACATTACCCCCTTCTCGCAGCTTCCCTATTTCAAGGACCTCAAACTTCCTTACAATATTGATGTGATGCACACCAAAAAGAATGTGGCAGAGTCACTTTTCCACACGATCCTCAACATTCCTGATAAGATGAAGGATAACGTAAAAGCTAGAGCCGATCAACAGAGAATTTGTGATAGACCACGCCTGAACATGAAGCCTCTCACAGGCGGTCGAAAAAACTGGTTCAAGCCAGATGCTGACTTTGTCCTTAAACCGCCAGAAAAAAAGAAGTCCTTATCTGGCTAAAACAAATTTTGAAGTTCACCGATGGTTATGCATCGAATATAAGTAAGGGAGTCAATCTTTCAACGGGCAAAGTGACCGGCCTGAAGAGTCATGACTACCATGTATGGATTGAGTGGATAATGCCGGTGATGGTTCGAGGCTATGTCCCCGAGCATGTCTAGCGAGTGCTTGCCGAGCTTAGCCATTTCTTCCGCACGCTTTGTGCTAAAGAAGTAAGTAAAGAGGTGATTGAAAAATTGCATAAGAAGGAACCGGAGTTGATAGTCAAGCTAGAGAAGATCTTTCCGCCAGGCTTCTTTACTCCGATGACACATCTCATTCTGCACCTCGCGAACGAGGTATTGTTGGGGGGGCCCTGTGCAAAATCGCTGGCAGTACGGCCCTGAGAGGCAGAACAAGCATCTCCGACGGAAATGTGGAAACAAAGCTAAGATTGAAGCTTCCATTGCTGAGGCAGTTATCCTAGAGGAGGTGTCAGACCTCAGGACATCATATTATCCAGACCACGTTCCCAATCTGCATAACAAGGTTCCTCGATACAATATAGAAGAGCCCAAGTATCAACCCAGGCTTGATCTATTCAACGCGCAAGGTGGGAGGGCTGGGGCCTCGAAATCTTATAACATGCCACGACAAGAGTGGGAGGACCTCATGTTCTATATCTTGCACAACATCAAGGAAGTTGAGGAAGTGTGGATGAGGTAATACCACTACACCATTCCTTTATGTCTTCCACATCATCATGTTTCATGTTCACTTAGTCCCGGTCTAACACCGCTTATCTTTTTTTAGTGATTTCGTTCAAGAAGAATGGACGGGAGAGAATCCTCCTACTGAGGCGGAGGCACTTACTCTTCTCCGTCATGGAAACCGTGGACGTAAAAAATTTGTTGCTTGGTTCATGGAGAAAGTAATTTTCCACACTCCCCTATTAAATACCTACTTCAACATTTATTAGTTAACCGAACTAATGCACGCAACAATTTCCATTATACTTGTAGGGAAAAGATCTGAACATATCTATGGATGATGAATTGAGATGGGTTTCCATGGGTTTTGACCCTGCCGTCATGACATGTAAAAAGTATGATGTGAATGGGTATCGCTTCCATACAGAGGAGCACCAAAACAGCCGGCCCGATCCCAAGACTATAAATACTGGAGTGTACACCCCCGATCAAAATTCAGTAGACTACTACGGAAGGGTACAAAATATATACGAGGTTAAATTCCGCCAGGGGCGTGAGACCCTAAGTCTGCCTGTGTTCAAATGCCGATGGTTCGATCCGTGGGAGGGGGTAAAACATACGCCTTCCATTGGTTTGGTCGAAGTTAAACCATCAACCGTCTATGCCGGAGCCGATCTCTTCATTGCGGCTACCCAAGCTACACAAGTATATTTTCTGCCTTGCCCATGCCAGAAAGTGTATCTAAAGGGTTGGGAAGTTGTGTTCAAGGTGTCGCCACATGGTAAGCTACCAGACCCGAATGAAGACGATTACTACAACATTAACCCCATGACATACGAGGGAGTGTTCTATCAAGAGCAACCTGATGATGATGATGATGATGATGTGGTTAGAAACGATGACGCTAGACCATTGGGTGATGATGATGTGGACCCAAACTTCCACGATGCACGGAATGATGGTGAGACCATCGTCAATGAAAATGACATACTTATGCTAGAAAAGTTAAACGAAGACGCTGACGACGAGGAAGAGCCTCCACCTCCATCGGACAACGAAGATGATATGATTGATAGTGATGATGAGACGGACCGAGAAAGAGGTTACAACAGTGATGATTCATATGGGTTCTAGCAGATGTACGTTTCAAGTATTTTTTCTATAGTTTAGGAATATGCCTTTTTATGCATTTTTATTAATGTGTTTATTACCATGCCTTTTCCTTCATTTCATTAATTTACTAATTGCTTTTTCTCTTTTCAATGCAGGTTCGTGGAACATGGGCAAGGGGAAGGCCGACGGCGTGGGTTTCCTACGCAAGGTCGTCGGCCTGCCTAGTCGGAGTGGTCGAGCACGTAATCCTCCCCCTCGGCTACTTGACGATGACTCCTCACAGGGAGGTCGAGGGAGAGGTGCCCCTAGAGGAGGAGGGGGCGGGGGGAGAGCCTCTAGAGGACGAGGTGCTGGGGGGAGAGCCACTACAGGGGGTCGCGGCCAGAAAGAGCGCACCCTCACCGACTTAGGGGTGTTGTCTTCGAGGCCCTCCTCTAGTGAGGTAC
>NC_041392.1:644923862-644929420 GCF_002162155.2 Triticum dicoccoides
GAGGAGGAGGAGGAGGAGGAGGAGGTTGGGGAGGAGGTTGGGGAGGGGGAGGCAGGCGAGGAGGAGGGTGGTGGCGGGGATGATGGTGGTGACGGGAAGGGGGTTGACACGAAGGGGTGGCTGCGTGGCAACGCAAAGCTACCAAAGCAGGTTCCTGCTACTGAGGAGCAGAAGTGGCTCATTGAGCCCACGGGAAAAGAGTAAGTGGTTCATTATGTTGCTTGTCACATGCTTATTCCGGTTGTTATTTATTTTTCTTGTGACATGCTAATAGTTCATTCTTTTGCAGCAACTGGATATATTCTAAAGGGGTCTGTATTCCCAACGGCCTCATCACCGTCTTGCTGAAGTTATATTGGCCGGGGTTGTACTGTCCTGATCCAGTCAGGCAGCCGGACCATCGGGTTTTGGCCACGAGCTGGGACCACTGGGAAGCGGCCCGTCACGCGGACCATGAGACCCATGCCAAGGCCGTGATCACTACTTTTTGGGTGAGTTCTCTTCAGAAGCACAAGTCCATTCTAGTTTCATGAATGATTTAACTCATGGCTTCTCCCATTCTTGTTTCATGCATGATTGTAGAAATTCTATCGTGTTCTTCCGGAGCACAGGGCTAGAGCGGACCAGATTGTGCTGCGCCAATGCAAGAAGAAGGCCCGCCAGATACAGTACGAGGTGCGCTATGTGGCCATCTCCACATACTACCACGACTATCTTGGTGTGAAGATGACCAAGGAAGAAGCGCGGAGGATGGGCATTACCTTGGAGAGGCCCGAGTTCTTGGCGGTAAGTATAAAAGATTTTTCATTATGCTTTCATTATGCTTTCATTACCTTGTGGTACATTATGCTTTATGCTTTATGCTTCCATAACACCAATTTGGACACACCTACATGCCATTATGCTTTTATTATGTAGGTGTGTCCAAATTGGTGTTATGGAAAAGACGAGTCCTGGGCGGCACTGGTGGATCTTTGGTGTGATGAGGCTGGAGCCTGGGCGGCTATGAGAACCAAAAATAAGGCTAACCGAGGGACGGAGGGAGTACATGCTCAGGGAAACCGAAACCACTATCTCCACAAGGCAGTTAATGTATGACTAACCCCATTAAACATTCTTCTTCTTCTATTTACCATCACTTTCTTATGTATGACTAACCTCTGTTTGGTGGTGCAGGAGGAGAAACTGAAGCGGCCGCTCTCACACATGCAGGCGTGGGAGATCGCCCGTACGCGGAAGGACCCCAAGCCTGGCGAGCCCAAGTACTATGGCAAGAAGACCGCAGAGAGGAAGAAGGCCTACTCCGAAGCGTATCTGGAGTTACATCCTGACACACCTGACCCCATTGCGGCGCCTCTGGACGACATGGCGATGGTGAGGATGGGGCCCAAGGAGCACGGTCGGGAGGCGGTTCTGGATGCTGTGATCACTCCTAGTATCTCCTACACACAGCTTCGTCAGATCGACCCGAGCCTGAGCCAGCGCACGAGCCAGCCAGTGACTAGTACACAGTACCTCTTTCAGGAGCAACACTCTGTAAGTATTTTCCCTCTTATCTTCATTTCTCACTTCATTTTCCGTATTTAGTAGTTTTATGAGTTCCATCATGTCATACCGTAGGCCTACATGGAGTACACACGCAAGGAGACCATGGCGTGGCATCAGAGGCTTTATGAACACCAAGTGCAGAGGGATAGCCAGATGCAGCAGGCTTTTCAGGATATGGCGGCCGGGCAGGTGTCCTCAGTTCCCTCCAGCACAATGCCCTCCAGCACAACCAGTGCTGATGAGCTTTGAGGAGTTTGTGGCATAGACCGCTGGCCCCTCGCCGGTTAGTTCATCCCCAATCTATTCACCCAAATCATGTCATGCCTTTCAACACAGTCATATATCCCGTGCATATGTCTTTTCAACATCCAGGGAACAAGTGGATCTACTGTTGGCGGCGGTCTTCGCAGCACTCCGGAGACACGGAGCCCGACCACTCCGATCCACGGAGGCGGAGGCGGAGGCAGTAGCGCTGCCGCTAGCACTGATGACCTGGGCTTTGGCCGTCTTGGCGGTGACGACCTCCGCAGTGCTCGATGATCCTTGTGTGGTGATGATGCTTGAGATGACTTGTGTGTGGTGATGATCATTTAGATGACTTGTGTGCTTCTCTATATGCTTATGTTGGTTGTGATGATGTTCATTTAGAGACTTGTGTGTGATGATGCTTATGCATATATTGTTGTGATGGTGCCGGATGATATCCCGTTGTGTCTTATATGTCTATCTCATCATATATATCTGGTGATATGTGCTGCTATTTGAATTGAATTGATCTGAAAACAAACAGAAAAAAGAAAAAAAAAGCAAAAGCAAACTATGCCGACGGCTAGGCTGTCGGCATAGGGCTAGCGTGAGCTCCCAGTAGCTGACACGTGGGCGCCTATGCCGACGGCCTAGCCGTCGGCTTAGTTTTAAAAATGTGCCGACGGCTAGGCCGTCGGCATAGGCGCCCACGTGTCAGCTACTGGGAGCTCTGTATGAAGGACTATGCCGACGGCCTGGCCATCGGCTTAGTTTCAAATTATGCCGACGGCCCGGCCGTCGGCATAGACCTGGTCCTAGAGCAGCGGCTGGTCGCCACGTGGCACCCCTATGCCGACGGTCTAGCCGTCGGCATAGGTTTTGGCTAAGCCGACGGCTAGGACGTCGGCATAGGGGTGCCACGTGGCTATCAGTCATTGGGCAGACTTGACGGTGGCCGCCGTTAGGCGTGATAGTTGCCGACGGCCTGGGCCGTCGGCATAGATGTACGGCCCCCGTCGGCGTATCATATATGCCGACGGCTTTTCTAAGCTGACGGCCTCCCTGGCTGTGCCGACGCATATGTTGCCGACGGCCCTATGCCGATGGGGGCCGTCGGCATAGGTCTACCCCGACGGGACTCAGGCCTATGCCGACGGCCCTGGCCGTCGGCATAGGGGGCGATTCCGGTAGTGGGTGATACATAGGAGGCTGGTTCGATGACATAGATATGAGAGGATTAGTTTTCCCTTCTTTTGTCTAAAGTTTAGCTTTTTAACTGAAGCTATTGGATCAATTGTTCAACAAGAAGAAAAACAGTTCGTAGTATTGCAGGTCAATGCTTGAAATTAAATACATAGGTTATAAGTTGAACAACATATATGGGGTGTGTCTAAGGGTCAAAGATTGGAATCTGATTTAGATTTAACAGTCCAAAGAGTGGCTTGAATTTAAATATTTTTTGCTCGGTTGACAAAAGGTTGGTTGCCAAAATTCATACAACCGACTATATAAAAGGTTATTATTTAATTAATTCAGATCCAACTGTCCAAAGATTGATTTGAATTTATAAATTTTTTGCTCAGCTGGCCAGAGGTTGGTTGCCTAAATTCGTACAACTAAATATATAGAAGGCCATTATTTATAAGGACCCATGAAATGCCAGGAGGAACTTCCCATCAAACTTATTTGTTCGCCACGAGGAGGCAAAAATTGGCATCCTCACTATAATAAAAATGCCCATCTTACTATTAAATAAAAACCAGCCTCTTATAAAAAAAACTACCATTCTCTCAGAATAAAAATGTCAACCTCTTATATTATAATAAAAAATGCCTTCCTCTTATGATAAAAAGGTCACCCTCTTGAATAGTAAACAAATACCATCCTCATATTGATAAAAATGACATTCAATTATAAACTAGAAATGATATACTCTTACAATAAAACATTACATCCTCTTATAATAAAAAGTGTAATATTCTGATAATAAAAATGACACCCTATTAGAATAAGAAATTCCATCATCTTATAATAAAACTGCGTACATAGAAAGTAAAAAATCTGAATTTTTGGAGCAATTAAAAAAGGTTTCAAAATGCCAAGATATAATTAAAAATAAATATTAACACGAATGTTCATGAACCTTCTCTCGAGTCCATTGGCAAAAAGCCCCACCCTCTCACGAGAGGTCATGAGTTCGAAACATTCCGCACGCGGGGGATTCACATTTTTGGAGTTTTTTTAGAAACAAGTGTTCGGCAGACAATGAACACCTTCAGCCATCCGATGTGGCATTGCCCCCGCGTCGAGATCCGTGCGACGATGATGGGGGCGTTCACTAGGGTTGACCTCCCAGTACACGCCAGCCAGATAAAATTTCTGTTATTTTAATTGAATTCATGAGGTGGTGAAGAAGGTGTGTTCATCTCCTAGCGTCGCATGTGGCGAAAGGTTAGCTAGGTTTAAGGATTCAAGATCTAGCGAAACAAAGATATGAACCAGATCAGAATGATCCAAAATAAAAATAGTATTTCATGTAAACAGAAAACATGAATTCTAAATCCTTACTATAAAGAAACATTACAAAATAACAAAAATGATCTCGTGTTCCTAATAATTGTGAGTACACGTATATATACCCTCTGGAGAGGTGCATCACACATATGTGATGGTTTCAAGTGACAATGTGAAGTTACAATACGTGGACCCAGGTCTCGCCTAATCTAATCCAACCTGGGTAACCGCACCAAGAAAGTGACAGTGAAGTGGACCATCATATGTGTAGTGCCATTTGCCAACCCATGTACATCAACTTGTGTAAGCTGCATCAGTCGGTGTTGGAAATATGCCCTGGAGGCAATAATAAAGATGTTATTATCATAATTCCTTCTTCATGATAAATGTTTATTATCCCTTGGCCACCTGCCCCCCTAGAACCCGACGCCGGGGTAATTTCCCTGGAAGCCGGTTCCTGAGCCGCCAGCTTGAGGATTCCCTGGGGTCCAATCCCACCACCATTGTGATGGTTCTGAAAATCTTGATTCCGAAATTCCCGCATCATGAAACAGTTTGGCCAGGAATGATTTGCCGGCTTGTCATCCACACTGTGTTTTGGGCATGGGCCTTTGAGGTCTTCCTCATAATTACGAGGACGATTTCCATTGTAAGGTCGACCAGAATTATTGTTCCGGCGATGACTCTTGAAACTGGTGTTAGTATTGGCAATGAAATTTGAAGCTCTGTCAGTAATCTTGCATTTATTGCCACAGTTGTTGACATGGTTGTTGTTTTTGCTGTTGTGTGCATGGATACTCTGCGAGTGACCCTTGACACCACCATTTTTCTTGCCCTTGCCAGATTTCCCGTCATCCAAAGTTGGATCCTTCGTTTTATCTTACAATAACAAAAACAATTTCGTGATGCCCTTGCCAGATTTTGCCGGGCCGTGGCGCAGGCGTGCCCGGCGTGCGGAAGCGCCAAGAATGGCAGCATCTGCGTCAAGTTTTCATGATGCGGGACAAATAGTTTTAGAGTCAACATTTTGTTTCCTTCTGAACCGTACTAGAGTCGACTTCTGTTAGTTTTTTTTTCTTCACTTTGTTGTTGTTGTTGTTGTTGTTGTTGTTGGTGGTGGTGGTGGTGGTGGTGGTGGTGTTGCTGTTGGTGTAGTTGTTGATGTTGTTGTTGCTGTTATTGTTGTTGTTGTTGCTGTTGTTGCTGCTGCTGTTGCTGTTGTTGCTGCTGCTGTTGTTGTTGTTCTTCTT
>NC_041392.1:644930944-644942863 GCF_002162155.2 Triticum dicoccoides
TGAGCACAAGATGGATAGAGGAAGTGCGGTGCTTGGTGGCGCATCTATGAAATTGATGGATGACTAGGCTTGGCCTTTAGAGACCTACACAATAGGGAAGTCAGTTGAAGATAGGAACCCTATTCAGATCCAGTGGCCCAAAGATTTACTTGAGTTAATTAAATTTTTCTCGACTAGCAAAATGTTGATTGCCTAAATTCATAAAAATGACTATATAGAAGGTCATTATTTAATTGATTTAGATTTGCAACTGTCCAAATATTGATTTGAATTTACAGAAAATTTGCTCAGCTGGCAAAAGGTTGGTTGCCTAATTCATGGAAACGGCTATACAGATGGTCGTTATTTAATTGATTCAGATCCAACTGTCCTAATATAGATTTGCATTTATACAAATTTTTCTCGGCTTGCAAAAGGTTGGTGCTAAATTCGGACAATCGAATATATAGAAGAGCATTATTTAATTTCATTCATGTGGCTGTGAAGAAGGTGCCATGATTTTTTCTTTAGTATGTATTTGTTCTTATCATTGATCAAATTTTGTGTTACTCTATCATTTATTTTCCTAAAACATATTTTCTTATTCATTTTTACTTGTGAGATCGATGAATTGGCAAGAAAGCGATGACATCGAATTGTGAGTGGAGTTGGTATAGTTGTAGACTTTTATGCTTATATGATGGTAGTGTTTAGTATAGCTATGGAGCAAACCCCGAGAATACTTGTGGGTCGTATGGTTGATCGTGCATTGGCTAGGGATTCAAATTTGCAATACATTTATCACTCTAAATTGCTCAAAATAGTTAGGAATGAGGAAGTCTCATTTTTTCGATTGTGTTCTTTGCAATGTTGAGGATATCACTTATCTTTAGCCTCTCGGTTTGCTAGGGATTAGAGATTAATCAGAAATAGGATGATTAATCGATTTTATCGGTTGACTATTAATCGGCCATTTTATTACAAATCCCAGGTTTCCAGCTCCAAAATGTGCTATTCAACACAAAAACATATTGGACAAAAGTGTTACCTTGATTCCTTGCCTTTGAATCATTGTACAATTACAAATAATATAGGAAGGCAGCACATATTACGTAACATGGTCCACAAATCACAAATAAACATAGTTCTTGCACACATATTGCTAGAAATATGCCCGATTTATCGGTAGATTCCCTGCAAATTGTTTGTTAGACCGATAAATTGGTCCACACTGACAATATGGCATGATCTTATCGGTCATCTACCTAGCGATAAACCGATGAATCAACCAATTTTTTGAATAGTGGTTCTCTGTGTGAAAGAGGTAGAGAGAGAGAATTGTTGTTGGGTAATATCTATACCTGGCCATGGGAACCCAGCCCGACCGGCCCGGCCTGAAATAGCCTGACCCGGCCCGGCCTGAAATAGCCTGACCCGGCCCGGCCTGGTCTTGCCCACGGGCCAGGCCTGGGCCTAGATTTTGAGCCCAAACACCAGGGTGGGCCCGCCCGGCCTGGTCTTTTAGGGAAGAGGCCTCACCCGAGACTCAACGTGCTTATGCACTGATGTGCTGGGCCTGGGCATGAAATCTAGGCCCGAGAGCCAGGACGGGCCGGGACCGGGTCTAGGTTTTTGAGTTGTGGGCATTTTTAGGCTTGGCCGGAAGCCCGACCCGGCCTGATTTATGGCTAGGTAAGTATCCATACTTCTATCAAAAAAGAAGCGGTTTAGTATAGTTGGCCATAACCAAAGGTATAGTATACTACAACCGATCTTTGGAAGATCTACTGAAGTCATTATTAGATATTTTTAAGCGGTTCAGTATGCTATTAGCGAGTTGTGAAATGCGATGGGTCGGCCTCCCTCCCATCAATGCCGACCTAAAATATAATGAAGCACCCACTTCAAACCATATTTGAAGGTAATTTAATTTATTTACAAATAAATACAAATATTTGATGAGACTTATGAATAACAAACATTGGTATGTATTAATTAGGATTGTATTAGAGCAATTGACGGGACTCATGTGCTTGCTAAAATCCCCAAAAGGAAATCCGCTGCCTTTGAGGGTAGAATAGAGGGGACTACATACCCAAAATGTGATGGCTATGGTAGACTTTGATCTAAACTTTACCTATGTACTTGCTGGGTAGGAAGTGGCGGTACTAAAACCGGCTGATCTCGGATAGGGGGTCCCGAGCTGTGGATCTAAGAGTGATGGGTAACAAGAGACAAGGGAGACAATGTGTACCCAGGTCCGGGCCCTCTCAAAGAGGTAAAACCCTATGTCCTGCTTTGATTGTTTTGATTTGATTGGGTACAAACTACAGGATGATCTACCTCGAGATCATATGTTGTGTTCTAAACCCTAAAGTGAGTAATTATGCCACTACGGACTAAACCCCTCAACTTATATAGGCACCGGGGGTATCCTGGGTTTCATATGGTCGGTTACCAACTAGGAGTAACACGTACTGATCATGTCAAGGTTCACACCTTCTGGATGTTGCGAACATAGCATGCAATTTCAAAAAAATTCATACGATCACGCAAGATCTATCTAGGAGATGCATAGCAACGAGAAGGGGAGAGTGTGTCCACGTACCGTCGTAGACCAAAAGCGGAAGCGTTAGTTTAACGCGGTTGATGTAGTCGAACGTCTTCTCGATTCAACCGATCAAGTACCGAATGTACGGCACCTCCGAGTTCTGCACACGTTCAGCTCGATGACATCCCTCGAACTCTTGATCCAGCAAGGTGTCGAGGGAGAGTTTTGTCAGCACGACGGTGTGGTGACGTTGATGGTGAAGTGATCCGCGCAGGGCTTCGCCTAAGCACTACGACAATATGACCAGAGGAGTAAACGGTGGAGGGGGGCACCGCATACGGCTAAGAATAACTGATGATCCTTAGAGTTGCCCCCTGCCCCCGTATATAAAGGAGGTAGAGGGGAGGAGGCCGGCCTAGGGGGCGTGCCAAGTGGGGGGAATCCCACTTGGACTCCTAGTCCTATTCGGCCCCCCTTCCTTTTATCGAAGGGGGAAAAGGGGGAAGGAGAGGGAGAGGGAGAAGGAAAGGGGGGTCGCGCCCCTCCCCTTGTCCAATTCGGACACCCCATGGGGGGGCGCCACCCCCTTGTGGGATTCCTTGCCTCTCCCCTATGGCCCATGTGGCCCATTACTTCCCCCGGGGGATTCCGGTAACCTCCCAGTACTCCGATAAATACCCGAAACACTTTGGAACCATTCCGGTGTCCGAATACTATCATCCAATATATCAATGTTTACCTCTCGACCATTTCGAGACTTCTCGTCATGTCCGTGATCTCATCCAGGACTCTGAACAACATTCGATCACCAAATCACATAGCTCATATAATACAAATCATCATCGAACATTAAGCGTGCGGACCCTACTGGTTCGAAAACTATGTAGACATGACCGAGATTCCTCTCCGGTCAATAACAAATAGCAGAACCTGGATGCTCATATTGGTTCCCACATATTCTATGAAGATCTTTATCGGTCAAATCGTAATGACAACATACGTTATTCCCATTGTCATCGGTATGTTACTTGCCCGAGATTAGATCGTCGGTATCTCCATACCTAGTTCAATCTCGTTACCGGCAAGTCTCTTTACTCGTTTCTGTAAGTGCATCTAGTGCCCCTTAGTGATTTTGGTGTACTGAAGACTCATAGGTTAAGAGACTAATGCGTTTGTGAGTGTACACAGGTCTATAAGTCTATGAGGAGTCTGATATTTACAGAGAAATTCGACCCCTAAAAATGAAGTTCTTCGACTGAAGACTTTGGATTTCTGAAGACTTTGAAAGTGAAGAAATTGGTGTGACCTTGAAGACTTGGTATTCATTTGAGGAACATGAAGCATGAAGACTTTTGTTTTCGTACTTTCATTTTCTCTTTCTTGAGTCATAGGAAACACCGTACTGTTAAAGGGGGTCGAGGAAATACTAAGGAAAAATTTCCATGTGATGCTCAACTCAAAATCCTACACCTACCAATCCCTCTGAGTGAAGCCATAGGAAATTTCATACAGTCCAGTCATATTCTTCAGCGACAGAGACGAAGTTCTTCTGGTCTTTGAGGAATTTGTTCTGACTGAGGAGTTAGGAATTCGCCAGTGCAGATTTCCTACACAGTGAGGAACATGATAGCCCTAAGGATTTTTCTACTCAAAATTCCGACTGTTGCTGTGCTATGCGCCAGCTGTCCCAAAATATCTATCCATCTAACGGTCATATCATTGAAGGGCATTTATGTCTTATCATGTCGGGCTGCTCCCTAGGCTATAAATAGCCGCCCCCTACAACCACTAGCTGGTTGGCTGCTCCGAGAGAAATTGACACTTGTCATTTGAGAGCAACCCATCCTCTGAGGACTTTGAGCGAAAATCATCGAGTGAGGAAAAACCCAAACCCAAACACCTACAAACCCCAAGTGATTGAGCATCACTGAAGAGATTGATCCTGCGTGGATCCGACGCTTGTTACCTTTGAAGATTGTGCTTCTTCCAGACGGTTAGGCGTCATGGTCTAGAGCATCCAAGAGGAATTGTGGATCACCGAGTGACCAAGTTTGTGAAGGTTCAAAAGTCACATGAAGACTTACCACGAGTGATTGGACGAGGTCTGTGTGACCTTAGTTCAAGGAGAATACGGTGATGACTGGGTATCCTGAGCTGCGTGTTCAGGACTGGGTGTCCGGGACTATGTGTCCTCGAGTTTAAATACTCAGCCGCTCCAACTAGACGTACAACTAAGACAGCAGTTGGAACTGGTCTACCAAATCATTGTCTTCACCAAGCTTACTGGTTCTATTTCCTCAACTCTTTCATTTCCTCATAACTGTGTTGTGTGCTTGTTCATATCTGTGTTTCAAGACTTTGACTGAAGACTTTCTCAATTTCCTCAGTTCAATTTCTTCAGTCTGTTCATCTTCATCATGTGCTTACGCTACCTGTACTCTGTGCCTGTCTTCATTTCATCATGGTGACCATGCTTGTATTCTATGTTTACTTTTGAGTACTTATTCCACTGCTAGTAGTTCTTCACTAAGGAATTTCCTCACCGGCAAATTCCTCAGTGAAGAATTTCATAAAAATTGCCTATTCACCCCCCCTCTAGTCAATATAACGCACTTTCAATTGGTATCAGAGCAAGGTACTCCCTTGTTCTGTGTGATTTTGGTTTAGCCGCCTGGAGTTTTAGTTATGTCGACCGCAGGTATGATCAAGGTCTCTGCTGGGTGTCCTACCTTCGATGGGACGGACTACCCCTACAAGAAGAAAAAGATGTGAATGCTTCTTGAGGCAATTGATAACGATCTCTGGTATGTTGTGGAAAATGGTGTTCCCTCAGTCACACCTTCTCTGAATGCTGCTGATGTGAAGAGATTCAAGCAACTCGACTCTCAAGCGAAGAATATCATATGTGGCCATCTGAGCAAAGGACAGTATGGCAGAGTGAGTGCTTTGGAGACAACGAAGCTTATCTGGGACAGGTTGTCCAAAGTGAATGAAGGAGTCTCAACACAACGTGACTCTCGAGTTGATGTTCTTCGCAATCTCTTCAACCGCTTCAAAAGACTCGACAATGAAAATATTCAACAAACCTTCGATCGCCTCACTGACATCTCAAATGAGCTTCAAGCACTTGGTGCCACTGACATCACCGACCATGAGGTGGTGAAGAAATTGCTGAGATCGCTTGATTCCTCATTTGACACTCTGGCATTGATGATACAAGAACGTGCTGATTACAAGTCACTTGATCCCGCTGATATTCTCGAGAGGCTAAATACTCATGAGTTCCAACTTGCTAAAAAAAGAGATCTCTATGGTTCGAGCTATGGCAGATCACGTGCACTGAAGGCCAAGGCAGTATCTGAGTCCGAAGATGAAGACTCTGGTAGCAGCCTTGGTGATCCTGAAGAACTAAGCCATGATCTAGATCTGCTCGTGAAGAAGTTCCAAAAGTTCTCCAGACGTGGTCGCCTTGGAAGACGCTCAAGGAGCAATGATTCCTCATCTAGTGACTACAAGAGGAGGCTCTGTCACAAATGCAAGAAACCTGGACATTACATTCAAGATTGTCCTCAGTGGGAAAAGGAATCAAAGAAGAAGAAATGCAAGGATTATAGTTCTGATGATGCGAAGAAAAAGAAGAAATCCACAAAATCTTCATCATCAAAATCCTCAAAGCCTTCATATCACAAGAAGAGCAGCTCCAAGAAGGCTAGGGCATTCATTGGCAAGGAAATGGACTCTGAGGCTGAATCTGAAGAAAATGATGAAGAGGAGACATCTGAAGGAGTCTAAATCCGGAGTGGCAAGCCTAGATCTCGCTACTACATTCGTCAGCAAGTCTATCTTCAACACCAAAGAAAATGACCTCACCAACAAGGCTGATGAAGGCGATGATGACTACGCTCCCACCTACTGTTTTATGGCAAAGGGTGCCAAGGTACTCAAATATAGTTCCTCTGAATCAAGTGAGAATGAATCTGATGAAAACCTTAAGCCCAGCTATTCTAAACTTGCTAAGATTGTTGTAAAACAACAAAAGGCTTTAGAAAAGGTTCAAAACATGCTAGAAAAAAGTGATGATATGTTGGGTGAAGAAATGGATCGCACTAAAGCCTTGACTGAAAATCTTCAGAGACTTCAGACTAGGTTTGACAATCTTCAAGGTCATCATAACACTCTCTTATCCGATCATGAGAAGCTTTCTTATGAATTTCTTCAAAGAAAGCAAGACCTTGAGAAGCTAAGAGTGAGTTATGAAGATCTTCAGAAGGAGCGCGATTCATTACTTGCTCAACAAATCAGCGCTTCTTAGGAATAATTTGTTCCTCCATGTTTGAAATGCGTTGAACATGAATCTGCTAATTCTTCACCTGAATGTTCAAATGCTGCTAATGTTTCAAATTCTTCACATGCTTCTGTTATCACTAATTCCTCATCTAAGGACATTTCTAGTATCATTGACGATGCGGGGCTGAAGGAATTATACATGACAGGCATGTAGAAAAGCCTCAAAGGGCATCAGACTCTTTGTGATGTGCTTAAAAAGCAGATCCTCAACAGGAACCCTAGGAAAGAGGGTATTGCCTTTGAGAGGAAACTCAATGCTGATGGTACATATTGGAAGCCTGAGCAGTACCCCAAAACTACATGGGTTGCTGCAAAGGGACCTCCAGTTGATCCATCTAACTTATCTGGATTTGCATGTGAATCTCCTTGTTCTGATGATGAGTCATTTGACTCCAACTATAAACTGTTCAAAAATTAGAATGGTGAAGTATTTGCTAGATATGTTGGCACTAACTTCAAAAATCACATCCTCATATTTCTTTATCTGTTCTTTTGCTTGATGAAATTGATCTGATGAATTGATGTCATATTCTTCACTGATGAAGTATATGAGTTTGTAAGCTGCACTAATTCATCTGCAGGATGATCAACCCAAAGCCACTGAGTGGGTCCTTGATAGTGGATGTACAAATCACATGACTGGTGACAAGAATCTATTGATGGATGCTCCATTATCTCCGTCGCATCTGAACCATATCATCTTTGCTGACAAAGGCAAAAGTCAGGTATTGGGTCTAGGTAAGGTTGCGATCACAAAGGATCGACACATGGACAAAGTCATGCTTGTTGAGTCCTTAGGATACAACCTTATTTCTGTCTCAATGCTTTGTGATCTTGATATGGTTGTTGTCTTTGGCAAATACCGTTGTGTTGTGGTTATGGACGCTGACAATTCCAAAGTCTTCGAAGGCTTTAGGAGAGGAGACCTGTATATTGTTGATTTCTCTACAGGAGCACTACCAGCCATGTGTCTACTTGCAAAAGCTTCAGAAGGCTGGCTCTGGCATCGACGACTCGGTCATGCAGGCATGAGGAATTCGCACACGCTTGCGAGGAAGAAGCATGTCATTGACATCGAGAATGTCAAATTCCTCAAGGATCACCTATGTGGAGCCTGTGAAGTTGCCTGTGAAGTTGGGAAGATGACAAAAGCCAAGCATCCAACGAAGACTATCATGACCACTACTCGCCCATTTGAATTGCTTCACATGGATCTCTTTGGTCCTAATCATTATTCTGCTGTTTCAAATGAAGCATCTCAATATGGCTTTGTTATTGTTGATAATTACTCTCGTTACACATGGGTACACCTTGTTACATACAAACATGAAGTGCAGGAAGTCTTCAAACGATTTTCCTCGAGGGTTTCTACCAACTTTGGTGTGAAGATCAAGCACATCAGGAGTGACAATGGCACTGAGTTCTAGAATTCTGGTCTCGATGACTATCTTTATGAACTTGGTATTACTCATGAGTTATCTGCTCCTTACACTCCTCAGCAGAACGGTGTCGTGGAGCGCAAGAACAGGACTCTTGCTGAGATGGCTCGCACTATGCTTGATGAATACAAAACGACTCATCGTTTCTGGACTGAGGCAATTGATACTGCATGCCACATCATCAACAGAGTATACCTTCACAAATTCTTCAAGAAGACTGCCTATGAACTTCTCACTAATAAGAAACCCAATGTAAGTTATTTCAAGGTCTTCGGTGCTAAATGTTGGATAAGAGATCCTCATCACAACTCAAAATTTGCACCGAAAGCACATGAAGGTTTTATGCTTGGTTACAGAAAGGACTCGCACACCTACAGAGTCTTCAACAAAGTTCTTCACAAGGTTGTTGAAACTGTAGATGTGCGATTTGATGAAACTAATGGCTCGCAAAGAGAGCACCTACCTACTGTGATAGATGAACCAACACCTGAGGAAACTATCAAGTTCAAGGCTTCTGAGGATGTCATTCCTACTGAAGAATCTGCTGAAGAATTCATTCCAGAACATGAAGAACGTCGAGCTAATGCACCTGAAGAAAATACTGAAGAAAATGGTGCTGAAGAGAATGCTGATCAAATTCTTCAACGACAACCAGCTCATCCTCGCATTGCAAAAGAAGTGCAAGTTGAAAAGATCATCAATGACATCAAAGCGCCAGGTCCTCTCACACGCTCAAAAGCTTCACATTTATCTAACTTTTGTGGGAACTATGCTTTTGTCTCTATTATAGAGCCCACTAAGGTAGATGAAGCATTTCTGGAGCCCGAGTGGATTCAGGCCATGCAAGAAGAATTACATCAGTTCGAGCTCAACAATGTCTGGGAACTGGTCAAACGTCCAGATCCTCGCAGCACAATATCATTGGCACAACGCAATAATCAAGATGAAAATGGCCTTGTGGTGAGGAATAAGGCACGACTCGTAGCTCAAAGCTACACACAGGTTGAAAGAATTGATTTCGATGAAACTTTTGCACCTGTTGCTAGACTTGAGGCTATTCGCATATTACTTGCTTGTGCTATCCATCATGATATCACTTTATATCAAATGGATGTGAAAAGTGCATTCCTCAATGGTAAGCTTGAGGAAGAAGTATATGTTGCTCAACCCCTAGGTTTTGAAGATCCAAAGAATCCTGACAAAGTCTTCAGACTCAACAAGGCCCTCTATGGCCTCAAGCAGGCCCCACGGGCGTGGTATGATACCTTGAAGGAATTCTTCATGAAGAAAGTCTTCAAACCCGGTTCACTCGACCCTACTCTTTTCACTAAATTTAATGATGGTGAATTGTTTGTGTGCCAAATATATGTTGATGATATTATCTTTGGCTGTACTGACCAACGTTATAGTGATGAATTTGCCTATATGATGAGTGAAGAATATCAAATGTCTATGATGGGAGAGTTGAAATTCTTCTTAGGTTTTCAAATTCGTCAACAACGCAATGGCATATTCATATCCTAGGAGAAATACCTCAAGAATGTACTGAGGAAATTCGGCATGCAAGATTGCAAAGGCGTCAAAATTCCTATGCCCGCAAATGGCCATCTGTGCACTGATGAAAATGGTATTGACTTCGATCATAAGGTATACCGCTCCATGATTGGCTCTTTATTGTACCTATGTGCATCTAGGCCAGACATAATGCTTAGTGTTTGCATGTGTGCCCGATTTCAAGCTACACCGAAGGAATCACACCATAAGGCTATGAAGCATATTCTTCGATATCTAGCTCACACACCAACACTTGGATTATGGTACCCCAAGGGATCGGTTTATGATCTCATTGGATATTCTGACTCTGACTATGCTGGTGATCGTGTGGACCGCAAGTCAACATCTGGTACATGTCATTTCCTCGGACGATTTTTGGTCTATTGATCCTCGAAGAAACGGAACTGCGTATCACTATCTACTGCTGAAGCTGAGTACATAGCCGCTGGTTCTTGCTGTGCTCAATTGCTATGGATGAAGCAAACTCTCAAGGACTACGGCGTCAACATGAAGAATGTGCCTCTCTTCTGTGACAATGAGAGTGGCATCAAGATTGCTCACAACCCAGTTCAGCACTCAAAGATTAAGCACATTCAGATTTGTCATCATTTTCTTCGTGATCATGTGTTGAAGGGCGATATTTCTATTGAGCATGTGAAGGCTGAAGAACAGCTAGCCGATATCTTCACAAATCCCTTGAATGAGAAGAGATATAGCAAGTTGCGGTGTGAGCTAAATATCCTAGAATCTGCGAATGTTCTTTGAAAGGAACACTCATCCTAACAATTATGCAAAGTTGATGACTTAGATGTGCAACACATAAAGAAACGTTTTTCTTCAATCAATGAAGAATAACACTCTTAGTGTGAAGAAATTAACGAAGAATTTGATTCTCAGAACTCTACGATAATTGTACATGGTGTCTGAAATCATCATTCTTATACGGTGGGTCACGCCACCACCAAAAGTTGAAATTTCTCAATTATTTATATTCTTCAACTTTGCATTGTCTTCACTGTTTTCGTCGTCTTTCTTCATTGGCTATATATATATATATATATATATATATATATATATATATATATATATATATATATATATATATATGGCTGGGCTATTCTGTTACCGGTAACAGAATATTATTCGGTTACCCCCCGTTCAGTTCGATGATATAAACCATGCAAGTACAGGGGCGATGATAATCCTCAGTACAAACATACACATATATCAGTACACGACTACTCTGTTTTTCAGACGAGAAAACAACATGATCCGTCATGCCGTATTCAAAATTACTCTTAAACGGTTGCGAAGTAGAGAAAACGTTCAACATGACTAAGTTTCGCATTTTCGATAGCTATACAATGGTATATTATTTGTCATATTTCGACAAACTTTTTAAAAATATCGCGTTCAAAATCAAATTTGACCGTATTCGAATTTGTTTTTAAACAGTAAGGAATTAGAAAAACATTTATATACAAAAAAGTTGCGCATTTTCCATAGCTTTCCAAAAGCCGTATCATTTGCGTCAATCCGACGAACCGTTTACAAAAAATCGCGAAAATACGTTTCGCCCAGAATTTCACCGTTTTTTAAATTACTTTTAAATCATATAGAATTAGAAAAAACAATACATATATGGAAGATGCGGATTTTCACCAGCTTTCCAACATCATCTTATTTGCTCAATTCCGACAAACGGTTTGAAAATTGAGTCCGAAATACGATTCACGTTTTCGGTTTTGAAAAAAACGGTTTTTTCAAAACTGCTCTTAAACCATAATGATTTTGCAAAAACGTTCAAAATACTTGAAATATGGTTGTCAAGAGCTTTCCAACGATATATTACACGCCCCGTTTCGACAAAAAAATTATAAAAAGTTTTTGAACTAAAGAAGACGATCGTACTGATATATATGTGATCAGTTCAAGACAACTGAAAGAATCAGTTCAACCACTTTGGAAACATCAGTACAACCACCTGAAACCATCAGTTCAAAAGGGTAACAGAATAATATTCTGTTACGCGTAACAGAATAGCCCAGA
>NC_041392.1:644943288-644949908 GCF_002162155.2 Triticum dicoccoides
CCTCTACAACATTCACTTGTTGCTAATTCTTCAAGTTGGTTTTTCTGCTAAGTGAATGTGATCGGACTCTTTCCATCTATGCTATACTCAACCCAAACTATTCACAAATTCTTCATGTGCGTTTTATTTAAAACTCGTTCAAAATCTTCACTGTGTCCTTGTCAGCTGAAGAAATTGCGAACGGAACTTTAAAACCTATCTTATCTAAATTTTCGGCTTTGCTGCTCAAACCGCTCCGCATCCCATGATACACTTATCCATTCACCCATGATCGCACACGATCTCCACCTCTCAGTACGTGGGTGACACATGTCGAGCGAATGAGAATGGTCAGGGGCACGTTTGTCCAATTTCTTCGGGCGAATAGTTTTCCACCGTGGCTATAAATACCCCTCCTTCCCTTCCTCACTTCTTTTACTCCGCTCAACCTCTCTCTAGCTCGAGCTTCTCAAACCCTAGCGCCGCCGCTACTTCATCGTCGCCGGTGAGGAAGAGCTTCACTGCCTCGACCTCGTCGCCGCCGTACTCGCGCCGACCGTGGAAATCTTCACTCCGCCGCCGTCGTAGCCGTCTTCCTCCGCCGAGTTAGGGCGTGGAAGATCTACACAGATGAACTTCACCTCTCCACTTCACTGTTCGTCGTGTTCTTCATCCAGGGTAATTAAAAGTTACTTTTACTACCCTCGTTGATTCGAATGATTATCTACAAAATCTTCAAAGGTGTTTTTCTTCATATCCTCACACACTAAACACCTCACAAGTCATTTGTCCTTGATTCGTTTCTCTAAGCATTATTTTTCTTCAAGATTCCTCAATTGTGTGGATCTTCGATCTATACAACTCTGGAACCTAAAATAAAGAACGCTTAGTGAAATTCTTCAAGACTCATATGGTCAAATTCCTCAAACTTGTTCTTTTTGAAAAACCTTCTGAGAACGCATATGACCTCTCCAAATTCCTCGCAAATATACTCTGTTCACAGGTGCTCATGTCAGCTGCTGAATCACTAGGTTCTCATCAACTTAACTCATTTGCAGTGTTCCTCGAAGAAAAGTTGCATACTTCTTCAGAGAATTCAATTGTCCAAATACAACGTTTGAGATCAATACAACGTTTGAGATCCCTGATGAAATATATGTTGGGTACTGCACACCTACTGAGGAAACAAAGAATGAGCGCAAGGTGCACATTCAGAAGATAGAGAGGAGATGGGCTAGAGAGTGGAGGGAGTACAGATATGTCACTTCCAAGTACATGAAGAAATTCGCACTCAATCCTCCATGCCCAAGACCTCCATTGGCACCTGGACAAATAGCTGATCCCACCAGCCTCAAGCGCGGTGAGGACTATCCTGGTGAATGGGCCAAGCGCCAAGCCAAGTTGGCTAAGCAAGCCAGAGAAGCAGTGAGGAAATTCAATGAAGACTCTGTTGCTGCTGCTGCCTCTACTGAGGCCTCTGCTGTCAAGCCGAAGAAGGCTATGTCAAAGAAGCCTGCGTGCAAGCCAAGTGCTTCACCAACAATGCCCTCACGGCCAGAAACCTCAAAGCCCTCACGACAAATTCCTCATGCTGCTCCTGCTCCTTCAAAACCCTCAGCTCCTCCAAAGTCCTCAGTTGTTCCGACAAAGTCCTCTGCACCTATGCATCTTGCCTCGTGCCAAAGGACTGTAGGCATCTCCATTGCCTCAGGTGTCTCAGCTAGTTCCTCAGCTGCACCAAATTCCTCAATGGGACCCTCTCTCCTGAAGACAAAGGCCACTGCTGGACGAGGTCCTCGCCCAAGTCCTCAGAAGAAGCAAGTCGCTTTCCAAGTGCCGTCTGAAGAAGACGAAGCTGATGATGATGAACTTGTAGAAATCATCAAAGATAAGCAAGTCAGGGCCGCTAGAGCCAAGGGAACAAATGTGCCACTACTTTTGGATCCCAAGTTGATCCTCGAATACATTGACATTTGGCACAAGGACCCCAACACTCCCATGCCTGACTTCAAGCTGACTCCTGGCCAAAGTCACATGCTGACTCACTTCATACAAGAAGAGAAATGGAAATTTGAACAGGGGAGGAGGGTGAAGAAAGCGCAGTACAAGAAAGAGCGCTTTCTGAAGCAAAACGTTCTGAAACTTTCACCTGAAGAACTTGTTGGTCTCTAATCAGAAATCAAGAAACTAAGTGATGAATTTGATCGCTATTATGCTGACTGGCTGGGAGCCAACGTCAGATTTGTAAAGATAACAGAACTGTTCACCTCCAATGTTGCAGCCCCAACGCAACTGGAAATTCCTCAGGCTGAAGCATCTGCTCAGCCTACTGAAGAAAATGCCAGCACCGCTGATGACAATCAGGCTGCTAAAGAAAACGTGAGTTCCAGGGCTGATGACTGCATTCCAGCCGCTGAAGAAATTGCCAGGGCATCCACTAGTGGTGCGCCTGAAGAAACTGAAGAAATCAGGGCAACTGCATCAGTTGTGCCTGAAGAAAATCAACCAGATTCCTCTGCTCCTCCTGCGCCAACACCAACTTTGATCCTTCCATCTGCATCAGATGTGAAGAAGACCAAGGCTGCATAGCGTGCAGCAGTGAAGAAAAGGAAAGCATCAGCTACTTCAGATTTTTCAGCTCCGAAAGAGATGAAGCCTTTGACAAGTTCATTTGCTAATCCCATTGATGTTGTTCCGATCTCAACCATGCCATCAAAGGACCTTGTTCCTTTTAGTGAAGAATATGAGATCCCTAGCGGATCTGATGAAGAAAATCATTCTGCTGCTTCATCAGAGCAGATTGATGAAGAAATTGAAGTGGATACGATCCTTTCAACACCTATCATCTCCTCGCCCATACCTCAATTCACAGCTGAAGAGGCTGGCATTGAAGAAATGGAAGATGAAGATGTGGATGTTGGCTGCTCTACACCCGTAATAAGTGATGAATTCTGGGAAAGTCAGCATCCAAACTCTCCAATATTCACACCGTTGCAGCAAATACCTCAGTCACCTGCACAAACTGTTCAAATGGGCTCTGAAGAAACTCACCCCACTTCATCTGTACATGAGGAAATTCCAGCCACTAGTGCTGATGAAACTGCTGCTGCTGAACATCTGAAGACGCAGACTGCCACTGAAGAGGAACCAGAAATTCCTCAGCCTGAAGAACCTGAGATTGCGATTCCAGAGGTCATGATGCAACTCACTGACACTCCTCTTCCAAAGCCAAAGGATCCATTCTCACGCAAGCAAAAGTTCAAGGCTGATGATTTCTTCGGCGAGCACATATTCTTCGAAGACTACAACCCATATAATTCTGCTCGCATTAGGAAGAGGCATTTCTGGACTACTAGTCAAGCCAATTTCTATTCCTCAGTGTTGTTCAACAAAGATAAAATCTTCTACCATGAGCACATTCCTCACGTGGATATGGAATCTCTGCCGTGCTTCGCACCAGTCCTTAGTATTCTTCACAATGATGGACTGTTAAACTTTTGCTCTGACATCTGTGATTGGAATGAAGAACTGATTCTTCAATACTATGCAATGCTGCACATCACAGGAGATTCTGAAGATGTGAATTCATGGGTGCTATACTGGATGTCTGAAAACACTCACTACACTGCACCAGCCTCTGAATTGCTTCGTGCCTTACCACTCAGTCCTCCCCTTGAAGAACCTCGTTGCATCTACAGTGAACATGAGCTTACAAATCACTACATGTAGGTGCTGATGAAACCTTTGAAGCCAGGTCAGGTACCAAGAACCAAATTCCTCGTGAAGGAATTGCTTTATGTTCCCAGAACTGTCTATCATATTCTTACGAGGACAATAAGTCCTATCAAAGGCCACGACTCATCTGATGAGGAAATTGTTGGCATCACGAAGAATCTGGTATTCAACATCGTTCATGGCATTCCTGTCAATTATCATGATTTCTTCATGAGGACTCTGGCAAATGTTGAACTGTCTCTGTTTGAGCTGAAGCTTTATGCACCTTGGATTATGAGATTCCTTAGGACAAGGTCTTCACTCAACTACAAAGCTGATTTTCAGAATCACCTCAGCTACTTGCCCCCGATTGAAGTCCTCAAGCAGACCTATTCCTCCGTTGATGGAAAGGGCAAGGCGCCAGCTGTTATAGATGAAGGCATTCGTCCATTGGATGGTCAGTTTCGCAAAGCTGCCTCTTATTCCACCAATGATGACTCTGCCACACATGACTCTGCCAATGCACCCAAGTCTACTCCTCAAGCCACTGCTCCTCGTGTGATGACTGATCGTGAGCTTCTGCTTAGTCTTCACCAGAAGGTGGATCGAAATCATAAATGGGTTAAGCGTCAGTTTGGTTCATTTCTTCACAACATGACTGCTACACACAATGAAGTGAAGAAAACTCATTACTACCTCCATGAAGTCTTCGGTCGCACCTGGGCCATTCTGTCACATCTGTATGGTGAAGACGATGTGAAGAAAATGGGTCTCAAGGAAGATTTTGACTGGTCTGCACCTCCACCGAAGAAATTTAAGAAGGTCAAGGTTCCTTCCTTGGTGGCCAGCTCATATTCTTCATCGCGTGACACTGATGAAAATGAAGACTTGGACGACACTGCGGCATGCCCTACTACAATAAACGAACCCAACAACGCTGGCGCTCCTTCATCAACTTGATATTCTTCAGGGGCGTTTAGTCCTCATATTCGATCATTTTGTTCATTTAATGACAAAGGGGGAGAATTTTGAGTTAGTCTTCAAGCGGGTCTTTCTATATGGGTGTTTTTTTTGTTAAGTTACAACTATCGTTCTTCTAAGACTTTATTGGATCGAATTGTAAACTTAAACCTGATGGTGCTCTGATACTTTTGATATGTTTTTCTGCATGCTTATTCCTCATATATGCTAATGCACGCATGCTGAATTACATCAGTCACCATATTTCATCATGCATTTCAAATTCTTCATTGTGATATGTCAAATGCGTGTATGAATTACAAGATATAGGGGGAGATCTCCATGATTCAAATTCTTCAAGTGTGCATTGCTTCAAAAGCAAATTCCTCACTATGCACATCTTCAGGGGGAGTTCTTCTATATCTTGCAATCAAATTCCTCAATATCAGTATTTACACTTCATATGTTTATCCCCGTTGAAAACTTAACCTATATTGTCATCAATCACCAAAAATGGGGAGATTGTAAGTGTATCTAGTGCCCCTTAGTGATTTTGGTGTATTGAAGACTTATAAGTTAAGAGACTAATGCGTTTATGAGTGTACACAGGTCTATAAGTCTATGAGGAGTTTGATATTTACAGAGAAAGTCGACCCCTAAAAATGAAGTTCTTCGACTAAAGACTTTCTGAAGACTTTGAAAGTGAAGAAATTGGTGTGACTTTGAAGACTTGGTATTCATTCGAGGAACATGAAGCGTGAAGACTTTTGTTTTCATAGTTTCATTTTCTCTTTCTTGAGTCATAGGAAACACCGTACTGTTAAAGGGGGTCGAGGAAATACTAAGGAAAAATTTCCATGTGATGCTCAACTCAAAATCCTACACCTACCAATCCCTCCAAGTGAAGCCATTGGAAATCTCATACAGTCCAGTCATATTCTCCAGCGACAGAGACGAAGTTCTTCTGGTCTTTGAGGAATTTGTTCTGACTAAGGAGTTAGGAATTCTCTAGTGTGGATTTCCTACACAGTGAGGAACATGATAGCCCTGAGGATTTTTCTACTCAAAATTTCGACCGTTGCTGTGCTATGCGCCAGCTGTCCCAAAATATCTATCCATCTAACGGTCATATCATTGAAGGGCATTTATGTCTTATCATGTCGGGCTGCTCCCTAGGCTATAAATAGCCGCCCCCAATAACCACTAGCTGGTTGGCTGCTCCGAGAGAAACTAACACTTGTCATTTGAGAGCAACCCATCCTCTGAGGACTTTGAGCGAAAATCATCAAGTGAGGAAAAACCCAAACTCAAACACCTACAAACCCCAAGTGATTGAGCATCACTGAAGAGATTGATCCTGCGTGGATCCGACGCTTGTTATCTTTGAAGACTGTGCTTCTTCCAGACGGTTAGGCGTCATGGTCTAGAGCATCCAAGAGGAATTGTGGATCGCCGAGTGACCAAGTTTGTGAAGGTTCGGAAGTCACATGAAGACTTACCACGAGTGATTGGACGAGGTCTGTGTGACCTTAGTTCAAGGAGAATACGGTGAGGACTGGGTGTCCTGAGCTGCGTGTTCAGGAATGGGTGTCCGGGACTGTGTGTCCTCGAGTTTAAATACTCAGCCGCTCCAACTAGACGTACAACTGAGACAGCAGTTGGAACTGGTCTACCAAATCATTGTCTTCACCAAGCTTACTGGTTCTATCTCCTCAACTCTTTCATTTCCTCATAACTGTGTTGTGTGCTTGTTCATATCTGTGTTTGAAGACTTTGACTGAAGACTTTCTTAATTTCCTCAGTTCAATTTCTTCTGTCTGTTCGTCTTCATCCTGTGCTTACACTACCTGTACTCTGTGCCTGTCTTCATTTCATCATGGTGACCATGCTTGTATTCTGTTATGTTTATTTTTGAGTACTTATTCCGCTACTAGTAGTTCTTCGCTAAGGAATTTCCTCACCGGTAA
>NC_041392.1:644950125-644953306 GCF_002162155.2 Triticum dicoccoides
AGTCGATATAATGCACTTTCAGTTTCGTAATGCATCATCCTGCAAAAAAACTCATTAGTCCCATTGCTTGCAAGGCTTATTATGATGCGCATTACCGAGAGGTCCCAGAGATACCTCTCTGATATTCGGAGTGACAAATCCTAATCTCGATCTATGCCAACCCAACAAACACCTTAGGAGATACCTGTAGATCATCTTTATAATCACCCAGTTACGTTGTGTCGTTTGATAGCACACAAGGTATTCCTCCGGTATCCGGGAGTTGCATAATCTCACAGTCGAAGGAATATGTATTTGACATGAAGAAAGCAATAGCAATAAAACTGAACGATCAACATGCTAAGCTAACTGATGGGTCTTGTCCATCACATCATTCTCCTAATGATGTGATCCCGTTCATCAAATGACAACACATGTCCATGGTTAGGAAACTTAACCATCTTTGATTAATGAGCTAGTCTAGTAGATACTCACTAGGGACACGATGTTTTGTCTAATCCAACATCGGTAATCGCAGCAAATAAGTGACAGTTAAGTGGACCATCATATGTCTCGTGCCATTTGCCAACCAATGTACATTAACTTGTGCAACCTGCATTGCATCCCTTGTCTTGTGGTGGTCGACGAAAGCCACACGTGCTACAGGAAACTATGTTTCCTCGCCATTTCCTCGGTGACTAGGGCAAACTCTCTTGTCTAGGCTTCGCTAGTGAGCCTGTGGATTCACCACCCCTGCATCTTGCACAAGTCATTACTTATAGTTTGTTGCCATGTGTTTGGTCCCTCTCTATCTTTTTGCATCACATTCATTTTATGTGGTCCTGCTTTTGATGTTTGTTTTGTCCAGCAGCATTGTCGATCGGCGTGATATTTAACTCCGGGGTCAATTTTGTGTGCATGTGGCAAGCATTATGGTGCGGGAAAATGCGGAAAACGAACATGGTAGGGAGCCATGGAGACCGAGTGTTGGTGTTTGATGTGACGAGAAGGGAAGAGAGGTGTGCATAGTACTTCTACTCCACATGTGATGCATCATCACGACCGCATCTACATGATCCCTCCGTTCAGAAACAGATGTCGCGGGGCATTCTGCAAAATGGTCGCTCGCAATTTCCTGACACAACCCGCAGAAGATCCACCCCTGCTTCGATCTGTCCCGATCCGTGCTGGTGCCGGTCCTTGGCGGCGGCTTCGGCGTCCCCTATGGCCGGCCTGGCGGATCTGGCGTGCGGGTGAGGTTCTGGGGGAAACCCCTGGCTGGCGCGGCAGCCTCCCCAAAGTCGACGCCTTTGGCGCCGATTCCCTTCCTGAAGGCTTTGGCGTGGATCCTCTCCCTTCCGCCTCCTCCTCGAGCTATGGCGAAAGCTTTTGTTCCCCTGGTCTGGGCGTCGACGGCACCCTGGTGTCGTGCTCCTTCTTGAAGGCGGCGGCTGGGAACAGCTCTTGGTGGCGCGTCTACTGGTGGCGTGGTGGCGGTGCGCTTCGGCCTTCTACTTCGTGCCGCGCCTTGCTTCGCGGGACCAGCGGACGGTTTCTTTGGTGGAGCGGTGCTTCATCCATACATTGATGGTGAAGGATCTTGACGGCGTGGTGCAGTGCAGATTCGGAGTTCGATGTGGAAGGATGGACTCGCGCAGGAGGACGACGTTGTCTGGCGTCGTGGTGACGTCGATGGCAGAGAGATCTGGCATGGTAGATGCAACAGTACAGCTCTAAAGATGGACTCATGGCAGGTGGCTGTGGCGGCCTCATACCCGGCAGGCGTCCTGGTTGAGAAGTGCGCCGGACTGGTAGGTGCCCCATACCAGGCAGGCGTCCTGGTTGGGACCTCAGGTCTTAAATGTTTAGGTTTGGCTGCGATGTCTGTTTGGTATTAGGCCCAGGCTATCAGTGCCCCTACATCATTTGGATAGGTGTAGCGACAGTTGTTGCTTAGACGGTGACTTTAGTCTTGCTGTTGTATTACTTTGTAAGGTCTTGTGAGTATAATTAATAAAGTGGCCGTATGCATCGTCCAGATGCAGAGGCCGGGGGTCATCCTCCTTTTTTAAAAAAAAAAGTTTTATAGCCTGTGCTGCTGCTGCTGCTGATTGCGTGATCGGCTGCCTGCAAGTACATACCTAAACTTATCACTCGCCTTCAATGTCATGCGATGGACCATGCACAGCACGGGGAAGCCACCGCGCAACTACCCACTCGTGATAATCCACCATGGACGGTAGGCCCATCATGGGTGGAATGCACCCGGTCGTGGATGTTGCTTCGAGTTAAGCCAAAGTATAGCATGCGCTCCCATATCAGTGCATTTCACTTTGCAAACTTATACATCTTAGTACTATACTAGTAGTTCTATTTGCTGATTTCCGTTAAGATCCTGCACAAACTCCGGTCACTTGACATGAATATACTAAGGTGGTGGTGATAATCCACCATGGACGGTAGGCCCATCATGGGTACACGGAGTCCCAATTACTCTTTCGGTCCGAAATTACTTCTCGAAAATGTATCTGCATTCATATGCTATGCGTGAGGATGAACGACGCAGAACTGCAGATGTACGACATCGTGGCCGAGAACTATATTCTCGGCTCTGTTCCTCCTTCCAGGTCATGAAGGCCAGCTCAGCTCGGGATACTTACTATCACACAATTAACCTTAGCGTTGAACGTATATATATCATATATCACGTGCTCCTAGTCAAAAGGGTCCCAGGGTCCCAACTTGTTACATTCTTGTCCGTGGAACCAACCGCATCTCATCTCAGACAGCAATGCTAAAAAAAGGAGTGAAACTGATATATTTTTAAAGATTCTGAAAAAAAATGAGAATGTTCACAAGGAATGTCACTACAACCCCTTAAAATTTCAGGTCCAAAGTTGAAATGTACATTGAGAAACAAAAAAGGGAAATCCATTGTAAACATTCATTGGTGAAAGTGGAGGCAGCAGGGATAATATATAGTTGCTTACATGTTTGTGCATGCGACCCTAGTTTGCTATAAAGATTGATCGATGTTGCCGTGTGGCTGTACGGTCTTTACATCGAAATGATTGATGATGTCATGATATGGTAATCATAAAGCAGATGTTCCTTTTTTTGGTTTAACCTTCTTTCAGGTCACTTCAGAATCTTTTCCAAAAATAAAGGTCACTTTATAGTCACAAGCAAGGTTTTGGTTGCT
>NC_041392.1:644953569-644999768 GCF_002162155.2 Triticum dicoccoides
CAAAAATATGGATTGAAACTTCCAAGCGAAATTTGAATTCAAATATCTGAGCCAGTCAAATAGCTGCAGAACCAGTAATACACATAATAAACTTGCTTAGGGCACAATGTTTTTTTCCACTCAGAAATATGTCGGCGTCTACAGTTCGAGCCCCACTTAAACACTTTTTTTGAAATATACAGCGGAATTAGGCTAAAAGTGTTAGCAGCAAGCCATGGCCGTGATGTGTGTGTCGCGAGGGTGTGTGCGTGTGTGCGCTCGGGGCGCGCCGGGTCTGGCCGTGGCAGTCTCGGGTGCGTGTGTGCGTGCCCGTAGGTGTGCGTGCGTGTGTAGCACGAGGATGTGTGTGTGTCTGTTATAGACCGGGTCCAGGGTGAGCGTGGCGATCGGGAGGACGCGGCCAGAGCGAGCTGGGTCGTGGGCGCGAGCAGGCAGGGGCGTGGAGAACGTGTCCATAGTGTGCCTGGGTATAAAACCCGTGTGTTGGTCATTGTAACAGTGCGGAGTCGAGTTCGAGCTCGCTGGAAATACACAGGAGCCGTCCATGAGACAAGGTGTTCGAGCGCCAGGAAATCTTGTGTGTTGCCTCCCTCTCGCTTATTTCTTGTCTCCGGTGATCGTCCTGCTTCGGTGGTTCCATTTCTGCAACAACATTTGGTATCAGAGCCTCGCGGCTCGGGGCTGTGGCGCGGCGAGTCCGTGGTGAGCACGGAGGCGGCCGCGAGTGTGGCTCGTTGTGACGCCATCCGTGCGGTGGATGCAGAGGTGCGGCGACGACATGCAGCGGCGTTTCGGCATGGAGGTTCTGCGCTGCGGGTTGGGCCGCAGCGGTGAGTGGAGAACGAGCCGCGGCGGCGAGTCAGGCGCGGCTGGTGCGTGTATGGGCGCGCACCGGACGCGTCGGGCGCGCCGGAACCGCGGGAGCAGACCACGTCTCGGCGCTGGAACTAGTGCGCAGATCGCGTACGTGCGCGGCGGGAGCGCGGGCCGGGAGCGCAGGAACGTGGGGAGTGCGCGAAGTGCAACGTCAAGCGTTGAGGAGGCCGTGGGAGCGGCCATGGCGCGACGTCGACGACGAGCCTAAACATGTGCAGGGCCATGGCTTGGGGCATGAATGTTAGCAGCAAGCCATGGCCGTGATGTGTGTGTCGCGAGGGTGTGTGCGTGTGTGCGCTCGGGGCGCGCCGGGTCTTGCCGTGGCAGTCTCGGGTGCGTGTGTGCGTGCCCGTAGGTGTGCGTGCGTGTGTAGCACGAGGATGTGTGTGTGTCTGTTATAGACCGGGTCCAGGGTGAGCGTGGCGATCGGGAGGGCTCGGCGCGTCGCGTGCGTTGCGGGCTCGCGCGGAGGACGCGGCCAGAGCGAGCTGGGTCGTGGGCGCGAGCAGGGAGGGGCGTGGAGAACGTGTCCATAGTGTGCCTGGGTATAAAACCCGTGTGTTGGTCATTGTAACAGTGCGGAGTCGAGTTCGAGCTCGCTGGAAATAGAAAGGAGCCGTCCATGAGACAAGGTGTTCGAGCGCCTGGAAATCTTGTGTGCTGCCTCCCTCTCTCTTATTTCTTGTCTCCGGTGATTGTCGTGCTCCGGTGGTTCCATTTCTGCAACAACATTTGGTATCAGAGCCTCGCGGCTCGGGGCTGTGGCGCGGCGAGTCCGTGGTGAGCACGGAGGCGGCCGCGAGTGTGGCTCGTTGTGACGCCATCCGTGCGGTGGATGCAGAGGTGCGGCGACGACATGCAGCGGCGTTTCGGCATGGAGGTGCTGCGCTGCGGGTTGGGCCGCAGCGGTCCGTGGCGAACGAGCCGCGGCGGCGAGTCGGGCGCGGCTGGTGCGTGTATGGGCGCGCACCGGACGCGTCCGGCGCGCCGGAACCGCGGGAGCGGACCACGTCTCGGCGCTGGACCTGGTGCGCAGATCGCGTACGTGCGCGGCAGGAGCGCGGGCCGGGAGCGCAGGAACGTGGGGAGTGCGCGAAGTGCAACGTCAAGCGTCGAGGAGGCCGTGGGAGCGGCCATGGCGCGACGTCGACGACGAGCCTAAACATGTGCAGGGCCATGGCTTGGGGCGTGAATGTTAGCAGCAAGCCATGGCCGTGATGTGTGTGTCGCGAGGGTGTGTGCGTGTGTGCGCTCGAGGCGCGCCGGGTCTTGCCGTGGCAGTCTCGGGTGCGTGTGTGCGTGCCCGTAGGTGTGCGTGCGTGTGTAGCACGAGGATGTGTGTGTGTCTGTTATAGACCGGGTCCAGGGTGAGCGTGGCGATCGGGAGGGCTCGGCGCGTCGCGTGCGTTGCGGGCGCGTGCGGAGGACGCGGCCAGAGCGAGCTGGGTCATGGGCGCGAGTAGGCAGGGGCGTGGAGAACGTGTCCATAGTGTGCCTGGGTATAAAACCCGTGTGTTGGTCATTGTAACAGTGCGGAGTCGAGTTCGAGCTCGCTGAAATACACAGGAGCCGTCCATGAGACAAGGTGTTCGAGCGCCTGGAAATCTTGTGTGTTGCCTCCCTCTCGCTTATTTCTTGTCTCCGGTGATCGTCGTGCTCCGGTGGTTCCATTTCTGCAACAACATTTGGTATCAGAGCCTCGCGGCTCGGGGCTGTGGCGCGGCGAGTCCGTGGTGAGCACGGAGGCGGCCGCGAGTGTGGCTCGTTGTGACGCCATCCGTGCGGTGGATGCAGAGGTGCGGCGACGACATGCAGCGGCGTTTCGGCATGGAGGTGCTACGCTGCGGGTTGGGCCGCAGCGGTGCGTGGCGAACGAGCCGCGGCGGCGAGTCGGGCGCGGCTGGTGCGTGTATGGGCGTGCACCGGACGCGTCGGGCGCGCCGGAACCGCGGGAGCGGACCACGTCTAGGCGCTGGACCTGGTGCGCAGATCGCGTACGTGCGCGGCGGGAGCGCGGGCCGGGAGCGCAGGAACGTGGGGAGTGCGCGAAGTGCAACGTCAAGCGTCGAGGAGGCTGTGGGAGCGGCCATGGCGCGACGTCGACGACGAGCCTAAACATGTGCAGGGCCATGGCTTGGGGCGTGAATGTTAGCAGCAAGCCATGGCCGTGATGTGTGTGTCGCGAGGGTGTGTGCGTGTGTGCGCTTGGGGCGCGCCGGGTCTGGCCGTGGCAGTCTCGAGTGCGTGTGTGCGTGCCCGTAGGTGTGCGTGCGTGTGTAGCACGAGGATGTGTGTGTGTCTGTTATAGACCGGGTCCAGGGTGAGCGTGGCGATCGGGAGGGCTCGGCGCGTCGCGTGCGTTGCGGGCGCGCGCGGAGGACGCGGCCAGAGCGAGCTGGGTCGTGGGCGCGAGCAGGCAGGGGCGTAGAGAACGTGTCCATAGTGTGCCTGGGTATAAAACCCGTGTGTTGGTCATTGTAACAGTGCGGAGTCGAGTTCGAGCTTGCTGGAAATACACAGGAGCCGTCCATGAGACAAGGTGTTCGAGCGCCTGGAAATCTTGTGTGTTGCCTCCCTCTCGCTTATTTCTTGTCTCCGGTGATCGTCGTGCTCCGGTGGTTCCATTTCTGCAACAACAAAAAGTAATATCCAAGCCAGTCAAATAGCTGCAGAACTAGTAATACACATAATAAACTTGCTTAGGGCACAATGTTTTTTTCCACTCAGAAATGATGTCGGCGTCTAGAGTTCGAGCCCCACTTAAACACATTTTTTAAATATACAGCGGAATTAGGCTGAAAATAGAGCAGAGAAGGTATTCGAACCCGCAACACAATGAAATGATGGCTCAGCACCCCCGTGTGCAGCAGAACCACTAGGACATTGTTTACATGTGTTCAGGGTAAAATTCTGCTCTATTTGATTATTATTTTTGAAAAACAGGATGACCCCCGGTCTCTGCTCTATTTGATTTTTGAAAAGGCGAATTTCTGCTCTATTTGATAACATATTAACCATTCAAATTCAAAAAAAATTGCTCGAATGGGTCATTTAATTACCTGGGGCAACGAAATTCACGATAACCACTATTGTGAAATTTCCCAGGGGACAAGGAATCGGGTCATTAAGACGGTGTATCAAAAAGAAAGAAAAAATAAACAGGGCACGGATGAGACATTTTCGCCATTGTAGCTGTGATAAGCAGTAGTGAACTAGTGATCACTATTAGTTAGCTAGTCCTCCATCCCATATACATGACTCTCAGTCAGCTATTGGAAATTAAAGGTGGATATGATAGGTGCTATGGTGTTTGTCGATGACCGCCTGATATGGTTCCGGCACATTGACCGCATGGTTGATATGCAAAACTATGGGATAATCACTGGCTCTCAGTAGCCCCCCAGCCACGAGGCATGCACCAACGCTAGCTAGGTCGGTAGTAGATCCAAAAAGTCTAGTGGTTAGAGCATAGCATATGGACAGGAAAACAAATATGTGCCATCTTTGTTGGGTGTTGCCCATCTCTTGGTGGATCGAATTTCAGGGAGGAATAAATTAAGTTTCGTGTAGTGGGTGTAGAAGCTAGCTATGTCATGTCATGTGGTATCTGAATTTGTGGAGTACTAAAGGCTCGATCAAGTGGTCATAGCATGAGCTGCACTGCGTGTAGGAACTAGGAGCGAAAGATATTGCTTTCTTTCGTGGAGCGAAAATTGCCCGCATCAACCTTTTCATTGTCAAACGATGTTTCATCTCTTTCCTTTTAACCATACATTGACCTTTCGATTAAAATAGAAAATTGCCCCTTCTAATTGCATTTGGTTTAGATGTGACGCTTGTTGAAAAAAACCACTGGTACCAGTGTTAGGTGATGAATTTGCTTTGTGAAAGGCCATTCACCTGCAACCGCTTAATTTCAAATGCCATGTATGGTCAAATGACGTAAATTCCATGCAAACACATTCGCAAGTCTCTCTAGAAAAAGTTATGCCTGATGAAAATAAGTAAATGATGATAGGTACTTAATTGTACTACCTATGTTCGTAAATGGATGACTTTCTCAAAAGCGTGCAGCTTAACTATTCAATATTTTACTAATGATATATAAAAATATTTCGGATTAGTAAGTGGAGTAAAAACTGTAAAATTGGATTGGTCATGGAAAATATTTTTGTAGTATTTTCTTTTTTTTTTGAAAAGAGAGGGGTCGCCCCAGCCCCAACTTTTATTAAGCCAAGACAACGGCAGAGACCAGAGTGTTGAACAGCTCTCGGCGACAACCAAAAGTTGCTGCCACAGAACAAACATACATCAGGGTTTTTAGGCTACTACCCTATTACATCCCATAAGAGAGTCATACTCATGCAGACCACAACGCAGACGATAAGTCACTCAAGACATACACTAAACCCAAGCAATTCTAAGCAGTTCCCCTCTTCGACGCTCCAAAAGCCTTAAGCACCGGAGAAGTAGAGCACCATGGGCCTCTGAAGATAAGATTTTCCACTGCTTGATTGTTGCCGCCACCTGTCCCAGCACACAACGTATATCTCGCCATCTTCCCCCCTGAAAGACAAAGTCATTGTGTAACCGCCATAAGCACCACAAGGTAGCAGAAGTAACCATATTCACAGCTTCACATTGTTTTTTCCTCTTCCAAAAAGAAGTCAAGGATAAAAATGAAACAGGAGGGGGAATGCTAAGTGCTTCGGCAACCACAGACCAGACATTAGATGCAACAATGCAGTCAAACAGAAGATGTTGGATAGATTCCAACTCAGCACAGAAAACACAAGTTTTATCCTCAACATTTCTTCTTTTGGCCAAATTGTCTCTAGTAAGGCTTTTATTATTGTACATCAGCCATAAAAAGACATGGATATTTGGAGGGACATTGATTTTCCAAATAAAATCTCTGATCTCAGAAGAACCCCCCCCCCCCCAAAGTTGATCAGTTTATAGAATGACTTAACAGAGTATTGACCATTTGATTCTAGGGCCCAGATAGGGCTGTCTGGATGATCTGAAAGGGTAGTTTGTGAAACCAAGCTAACTAAACATCCTCATTTCTGTAGCATGGCCTCATCCACACAGCGCCTGAAAGTGAGACATAAGTTCCGCCATACCTGGGACAATGTGGCATCCTGTTGATGACAGATATCAAATAATTTCCAAAAAGCAGTTTTTAGGGAGCACCCCCCAATCCAGTTATCATGCCAGAAGGCAATGTTATCCCCATTCCCAGGATTCCATTTCCAGAAATTTTTCGCAGCAGCAAAAGCCCAAGAGATGCTTTTCCAGAAGGGAGACCCAGAGGCAGGTTTAGCATGGAAAATATTAGGTTTATCAGTAGCATATTTGAAGCAAAGAAGTTTTTTCCAGTCCCCCTCCCTCCCATCATAGAACCTTTTCCCCCAAGAGGCCAGGAGAGCCATGTTAAATTCCTTGAGATTAGGGACACCTAGGCCACCAAATTCCTTCTTTTTAGCCACAAGGCCCCAGTTAGCTAAATGGTATTTGTGAACCTCACCCATATTTCCCCAGAAAAAATGAGACATTTGGGAGGTGATCATATCAATAGCCATTTGGGAGCTAAATGGTGTTTCTAGTATTTTCTTTATAATGTTCAAAGATGTGTTACCACTAGTGCAGAACCGGGCAATAGCACCGGTTCGTAAGGCCATTTAGTGCCGGTTCCATAACCGGCACTAAAGTGTGGGCACTAAAGGCCCCCCCTTTAGTACCGGTTCAGCATGAACCGGTGCTAAAAGGCAACCACGTGGCACGAGCCAGCTTCGGGGGCCGGGAGCCCTTTAGTACTGGTTGGTAACACCAACCGTACTAAAATGTTTGGGGGGTTTTTGGTTTTATGATTTCTTTTTCATTTAATTTTGTGTTTTCCATTTTAATTCTTTTTCGTTTGCTGGTATTTTACGATACTACACATTGTACATGTTATGCATATATACTACACATCCCGCTATTTCCTCTTGAAGTGCTTCTACGCGCTCTGTTTTTAGGAGCTTGTCCCGCACCTCTGTGAACTGTTAAGAAGGAGATCAATATGCATGTGTATTAGTTGTGTGACTAGATATCGATAATGGTGTAAAAATTGTGAATAGTGTTCTGACAAGCGTACCCATTCCTGTCTTTGAGATCTGCTCCTTTCGGACGCCATCATGCGAATGTTCTCGCAAACGCAGAATGCACACAGATTAGTCCCCTGCGCCTGCTTCAGGGCCTTTATTACGAGAATGGAATTTAATTTGATCAGATAATAATTAATCAAGCATGATAATTAAAGAGATGGCAGCTAGCTAGCTAGCTAGTACTACTTAATTACTTACCTTGGGTCGAAACCATTTCAGCTGTCGTTTCCATTCGCCTTCCGTGACGCTGATGAATCTTGCCCAAGCCCTGCCCGCCAACAAAGAAAATGAATAAAGGGGTTATTAAATAGTTCATATCATAAAATGACGAACTAAATAGGCCGAGATATATAGTTAATAATGATTGAAATTACCTGTTGACTATCCCAAACAAGATGTTATAGTCACTATTTGCTCTGAGTAGTGATTCCAGTATTTCAACTGTTCCGGCGTCAACTTTAATGATACACAAGATCCAGTGAAATCTGCATACACACACGTTTGCATGTCTTAATTAAGCGGGCATATGTAAGCAAAAACATGTAGCTAGCTAGTAGGCAAAAACAGAGAATTTGTAGTACAAGAAAGTGTGACTCACTGAAAGTTGTAAGGAAGTAGTATATCTTCATTGTATTTGAGGCGCTTCAAGAACTCTAGTATGATGTCCTCTACCTTCTTTTCATGATGCTTGTTTATTTTCCATGTGTATTCATTAACGATGTTTGGGTCAATGAACCCAATGCCATAGCGTCCACCTTTTCTCATTTCATACATCTTCATCCTGCATAATACCACAGAAAAGAATATAGTGAGGATAATTACAGGTAATTATTGATCAAAAGGATCACTACAGCTAGCTTGAGACTTAAATTACAGAAAGAAATCACTTACAGGCAATAGCAACTGACGATAGATTTGTCGAGTGCGTCTTGATTGTATAACTGAAACAGTTCAGAATACTCAACGGTCACAGGTTTCTGATGGTAGTAATGATCCTTCTTGACTTGCAACATGAGGGACTCTCGATCGGATCTCTTGGTAATGTCCATGTACCATTGATGCAATTCATACATTCTCGTTGGGAGCTTCTTGACCTCTTCTGGCTTGAACAAAGATTGGCCCCGGGCATATTTCCGTTTTATTTCCTCCTCTGTAAGCACAGGCATGTCCTCGATCTCGAGGAGTTGTCCAACAGTGATGTTGAGAGTTTCAGCCTGCATTATATGCTCCTGGGTTATTACCACATCGCCCACCTCGGGAACATAAACTGTTTGCCCACAATAATGTTGGGCGCGCGTACTGTCACGTGTTGTTGGCGGCACAACAAGCGGGGGGATCGATTACGCCGCCTGTTTTCCCAGCTGGGCAACGGTTTTCCCGCATTTTTTGATAGCTGCTTGTTGTTTGCTCGAGCTCGAGCTCGCCTCCTTTTGTAGACGTTGTCGATGTAACTTCCTGATGTGGCGCTCATAGTCTGTGTCAACAGGCTTAGGAGCTGGTGGTTGAGCCATACGAATGAAGTGGTCAACTACTTCCACAGGCACTTTCTCCCTTGGCGGCGGTGGCGGTTTCGGTCCAAAATGGGCGTCGACTTCTGCCCGCACTATGGCATTGGTTTGCTCCTCGGTCCTGTCGTAAGCCCTCTCAGGAAGAGGAGTAGTGAGGTTTGGACCATATTTATATCGCTTGCCTCCGCCTGTACTTCCTGTACTATGACCTCGACTCGTACCGCTACGCACCATAGCTGCGGGGTGTCTCTTCTGCGATTGCTTAGGCGGCGGAGACGGCTGACGGGGCTGAGTTGGACGAGGAGGAGTGGCCTGAAGCTGTGCCGGACTTGGAGGAGGAGTGGCCTGAGGTTGTGCCGGACTTGGAGGAGGAGTGGACGTCTGACGCTGTGTCGGACTTGGAGGAGGAGTGGCCTGACACTTTGCCGGACTTGGAGGAGGAGGAGTGGCCTCACGCGTTGGTGGACTTGGAGGAGCGAGAGTCTGCTGACTCGGTGGCGGACTTCGACTCGGTGGCGGGAGTCTTCTGCCATCTGCTCTTAGACCAAACCATACGCTCCTTGCGTCATCTACAAAGTCCTTCCCGTACTTTCTTTCGATTTTTCTCCACAGCGACCTGTCAGCGGGTACTCTCAACTTCCTGTCTTTCTTACGGTCTTCTCTGTGCCATCGCATCGCCTTGGCATGCTCTTTGTTTTGGAACAAACGTTTCAACCGTGGTATTATAGGAGCATACCACATCACCTTGGCAGGAATCTTCTTCCTGGGGCGCTCGTCCTCGACATCACCAGGGTCATCGCGGCTGATCTTATAGCGCAATGCACCACATACCGGGCAAGCGTTCAAATCCTCGTACTCACCGCGGTAGAGGATGCAATCATTAGGGCATGCATGTATCTTCTGCACCTCTAACCCTAGAGGGCAGACAGCCTTCTTTGCTTCGTACGTACTCTCGGGCAATTCGTTGTCCTTTGGAAGCATATCCTTTATCATTACCAGTAACTTTCCAAATCCCTTGTCAGATACACCATTCTCTGCCTTCCATTGCAGCAATTCCAGTGTGGTGCCCAGCTTTTTCTTGTCACCTACGCAATTCGGGTACAACAATTTTTTGTGATCCTCTAACATGCGCTGCAACTTCTTCTTCTCCAAATCACTTGCGCAGTTTCTCTTTGCATCGGCAATGGCCCGACCTAGATCATCAACGGGCTCATCTGATGCCTCTTCTTCAGCTTCTTCCCGCATTGCCGGCTCAGCTTCTTCCCGCATTACCGGCTCAGCTTCTTCCTCCATTGTTTTATCATCGTATTCAGGGAACCCATGGCCAGGATAGCTGTCGTCGTCCTCTTCTTCTTCATTGTCTTCCATCATAACCCCTCTTTCTCCGTGCTTGGTCCAAACATTATAGTGGGGCATGAAACCGGACTTAAACAGGTGGACGTGAATGGTTCTTGACGTAGAGTAATTGTGACCATTCTTACAGCCAGGACATGGACAAGGCATAAAACCATCCGCCTGCTTGTTTGCCTCAGCCGCAAGCAGAAAAGTATGCACGCCCTCAATGAACTGGGGAGAGCATCGGTCATCGTACATCCATTGCCGGCTCATCTTCATTACACAACACCGAATAGACCAAATTAATACAAGTTCATACATAAAGTTCATACAATACTTAAATGCAACAAACAAATAACTCTCTAGCTAAAGAATTTAAATGCAACAACAAATGCGATGAAGATCGCAACTAAGGTAACAATGGATCCAACAGCATAATGATACCAAGCCTCACTATCGATGGCATATTTTCTAATCTTTCTCATCTTCAAGCGCATTTTCTCCATCTTGATCTTGTGATCATCGACGACATCGGCAACATGCAACTCCAATTCCATCTTCTCCCCCTCAATTCTTTTCAAATTTTCTTTCAAGTACTCGTTTTCTCTTTCAACTAAACTTAACCTCTCGACAATAGGGTCGGTTGGAATTTCCGGTTCACATACCTCCTAAAAAAAATTTCTATGTCAACTTGATGGGCATAATTTGTCATAAACACGAAATGCAACTAGTTTTAAAAGAGAATATATATACCACATCCGAATCATAACGAGGACGAGGGCCGACGGGGACGGATATCAAAACCATGGCACTATATGTATAACAAACAACGTACGGGTAAGATAATTATACGAGTAACTATATATCCAAATCACACAAACATCAATTTTTATATAAAATTTCATGAACAATAGGCTCACCACAAGGTGGTGCCGGTGACAGGACTGTGCGGGCGATCGACGGTGGTTACGACGGAGATTTAGAAGGCACTAAGTAAACCACACCTACATATGCAAACTAAGTGTTATTTTTGACTCATTTTGGGGTATCTAATAATTACTAATGAAGTATATTAAAAATAATAAATTGGTATAAAAGATTTATCTATGTGGTATATGAGAAGCGGGAGTACGTACTCCCAGGAGTACACAACCATTTTCATATATATATATATATATATATATATATATATATATATATATATATATATATATATATATATATATATATATATCCTCCAAATTACTAAACTCAAAAATCAATCACTATATAAAGCATTGCACGAGCTAATCTAGCAATGAGAGATGAAAGGACAAAGTTGCTAACCTTTGTGATGATTTGAATGGATGAGGGCCTTCAAATCTTGACAAATTTTGGGCAAAATATGTAATGAGCTTGAGAGGAAGAGGGGAAGAACAGAGAGGAGAGGGGAAAGGGAAAGAACAGAGCGAGCTCGGGTGGACGAAGGGTCTATGTAGGACGACCTTTAATACCGGTTCGTGCCAAGAACCGGTACTGAAGGGGCTGAAGGGGCCCCAGTCTGACAACATCCTACCACCACTCTCATTAGTACCGGTTCGTGGCACGAACCGGTGCTAAAGGTTCGCCACGAACCGGTACTAATGAAAGCGGCTCGGCTAGCCGTTGGAGCCAGCACTAATGTGCTTCACGTTTGACCCTTTTTCTACTAGTGTACACACACAATGTCTATGCCATTTGCTTACTCACAGACGGAGTAATTGCTACTATGCACACAACCAATATAAAAGCTCGGAGGAATTTCCAATGGTAAAACGTTGAAGTGCAACTTGCCACAATTAAGTAAAAGATTCTGATAAACCTTTAGAAATTCAGGAGGACAACACATATGCCTTTAAGAATTTTGCAAATTTAATTGGGGGCTAACTCGTCTCCAGCTTTTCTTTTTTGTCTACATATAGCCGAAGCCACAAAGCCAGTTTGCACGCTAAGCTAGAATAACCTAGCTTTGGTCCACCAAACCACACATACGTGAACCACCGAAATAATCTTTGGAAGGAACAAGGGCCTTTTCAGTAGCAGCTAGCACCGGCGTGGTGGCTCTCCTTTCTGCCTCCCTTGCCTTTTTATTTATATTGCCACTACTCTCAGATAAATGGACGAATCAGGCTGTGAAGCTTTTTTTTTTTGTGTGTGATAGGAATCACGCTGTGAAGTTGACAGAGAAGTGGACACACAAGAAGAAAAGGTCGTGGTACCATGAGTGACCATGGACATGCGAGAAAAAGAAGTGAACATACCTAGAGATAGGGTGATGACTGATGGTTAACCATATCTCGTTATCTTTTTGCCGTTTGTGCAATTAAAGGGGCCGGTGAATCACAAGCGCCCAAGCTAAACATGACAAATGTGCATGGACCTTGTGGTCTCTCACAATCGTGACACCTAGAGGAGCCCGAAAGGCAACATGAAAGTGACAACATCCGGTTACGTTTATATTCTACCTGTAGACGATATTGGCATACTAATACATTTAGTTTGGTCGGTAACATTTCTATTTCAGCAAAGTGATCTGGAGATAAAATACAGAAATTTATTAGTGCTTATTTGCTGATGTGTATGGCTATTTTATGAAAATGGAAACCAACGGATATGACAACAGGTGTGCTAACCACTCTGTGCGTGAAAGAAAAAATAGAAAGGACAATGGAAGGAACACTCTTAATTGGATGTTCTTATATATGATCAATATTATGTATTGAAATGGAGGAAGGACTGTAAGAGAAATGTTTACCTGAACCACTGTATTTGATGTTGATGACTATCTATCTCCGAATGGTCCGAGCTGACAGTTGAGGGGTACCACATCATTACTCGGGAAAACAAAGGAGGGAGAGGAGTATACCATCATCTTATGATGTGCAGTTTAAACATTGGCCTTTACATAAATGGTCATGTATGAATGGAAATTTCAAACCTACACGTCTCTGAGCTAAGCTGTCCCAATACCGAAGCAGGTGTACTGAATTTTAGTCATCAAATCCTTTTTCTTCCTCCGTGCAATTTAAACAAATGGAAGGGGGAAAATAAATATAAGTCAATGCCCATGTAGCGATACAGCTAAGCTGGTTCCCCTTTTCAAAACAAGACTAAATCTTAACCCATTCCTGCATATTAAAACAGGCGAGGGCAATCGCGTATCCTGTATCTAAACCGACGCCCATGTATATAAAAAATATAATTACGAGGACGACGGATTGCTGCATTGAAATGTCATGCCAACAGATGTACCCCCTTCCTGAAAATATTGTTATAAATGAGGTTGACTTAGTCATAGATGTTGTATTCATCTTTTTTCTAGTGATTTGCCTGTGATTATCTTTGTTTGGTACTCTACTTAAATGATGATGAGGAAGGCAGATTGCTGTGTTGAAATGTCATGCCAAGAGATGCATGTATGGGTTGATTGGGGAGTAAGTAACTTAGCTAGTCGCTGTTAACCCCTATTCCCCAGCTCGATTGGTGCCAAAAACTTGGCCAGGTCGACTCGGCTCTGCGGTTGGTTCGTACTCCATGGTATACGTCTACCTCAAAGGAACCGAATTAAATAAAGAGCTAAATTCGATGCACCGGAATATAGGTGTCAGATGAGATAAACTGTCACTACACCCCAGAGTTAGCGGTCTCACGTACATATAGGTGTCAGTTTGTTCTTGAGTCGTACTATGCAGCTCTCCTTTCCTATCCACGTAGTATGCCACCCAACCTGTTCAATATGCACGTGAGTATCGTCTTGCCTTATGTTTCTCTATCAGCGTGTTTGGTTTGGGGAATTAGAGATGGGAAATGGAAGTTGAGGGGTGAGGAGATTAAAAATACAGTGTTTGATTAGAGAGAATTGAAGTTTAAGTGGGAAGGAGAATGGGAGTTGAGGAAGCCATTTCCCACCGATTTCTTCCTAAGGGGTACCCTGTTAATTCGTGAGCAGAGTTTTATCCCACGTCAATTCTCATCATATACCAAACAAGAGAATGGGAGTAAAAATCTACTTCCCATGTCTAATCCCTTCATAAACACCCTTGTGCAAATTCCCATTCCCCTGCCCGAGTGTTTACCAAACGCGCTGTATATGTTAGTTACGCATGGGATTTTAGGCCTTATATACATTAATGCAAGGTGCTTACTTAAATAAATGAGTTTCTTACATCCGTGTTGATGGAGGCTTCGATTCACGATGGACCTAAGGTCACAAGGGTCATGGGTGCGGGATCCCACTAAGGGACGATCCACGGAGGACAGTCACCCACGAAGAGTACACGAAGGAGCAATCAACCTATTCATCCTGGCGTACGTCTATGAAGTACTGGCCTCATTAAGGTTGATTTTCATGAAGTAGGTGATATCTGAGCCTTTCGAAATTTCTTGGTTTCTTCACAAACTTGAAGACCTCCAAGCATCTAACAAACATATGAGGCACACACCCTTCAAAAGTAACAGGATAGAGGTTGTTTGGTAATTAATCTCTTACTTGTGCCTCAAAAGATAATCTTCTCAACACCCAAACACTCTCAATACATAGCTTTTGGTTTGGAGAGGAAAGAGTGCAAATCACGAGAGGATTAGATCTCAATGGATTGACTTGGATGGTTGGAGTAGAAAGCCTTTCAGAAAAATCAGCACTAGTAGGTGAAGTTTTTCCTCGGAACATATGATGGGAGTGGACTTTGTTTCGAGTGAATAAGTGAGATAGGTGGGGGTATAAATATGATGGGCTAGAAATTTGGCTGTTAATTATCAACTTCATTACACAGATTCGAGGCTCCGAAGTGATCAGTTCAGAAGCATGAACATGAATAAAGGAGGCAACTTTCAGACGGTTTGGAAGGTCCGACCAAAAAATCATCCGGGAGTCTCCGAGGGAACACTTTACTAGTGCCACACTCTCTGCGATCGCTTCGAACTGCCCGGATGGCTTTGGAAATTCTAGCATTTCATCAAAAGGTTTGCCAGACACTTCGGTGGTTCCGAATGAAATGCTTGGCAGCTCCGAATGGAAAAGGGGTTTTTGCAACGACTATATCTGGTGAACTGCTCCTCGATCCCGGCTGGAAGATCTCAGAAGCTCCGAGGTACGAAAGTGTAGGTACATGAGGTGGAGGAACTTTGAAGAATTTTGAGGGTTTTGGAGTTTGATCTTTAAGCACATCGAGAAAAAACGTATCACAACATCCTCATCCCTTTTGATAGTATCGGTATGGCTATGACTTAGTGTGATCTTTGATCACTAAAATGAAAATGAAGAATCATCGGCTTGACAACCACCATTCTTTATGCAATTTGCAGGGGCCACCTTCCCTTCATTTGTTGCATCCATAGGAAACTTTCCTAAAATAAAGTTGTAGGAGGCATTAGTTCCATGAGATATGTTGACATTAATTACCAAAATCCATCAAGGGGATTAGATGCACTTTCGGTCTCTCCCTTTTGGGGAATTGATGAGAACAAAGATCGAAACTTCACTAAAAGATAAAAACATGATAAAAATGATGCTTTGAGAAGCATGTGATATACAAGACCATGTACAATATATAATCTAGTCCAGAGGCCTAACTTCATATTTGTTTAGTGTTTATTATTCTACACATGCCATTAGGTTTTTCTCTGAATCTAATATTGAAGATACAATTCTAGCATAGAAGTATAAAATTAATTATGAACATAAAAATAAAATAGTAAAAAAATTATTGCCTTTAAGGCATATTTCCGACACTTTGCACAGATTGATTCTTGCCTTTGATATAGCAAAAATTGAGGGGGATGAGGTCTCTTTCGGCTCAAAGCCAACTTGAGTGCCAAAATGGGGCCATTTTACCATTGACAATGGTGATTGTGGTTAAGTTGTACAAAAGATCCATATCCTTTCCGTCGCATGGGAGCACAAGCCCCGGTCACAGCCTCGCCATTTCCTTCCACACAATCAAATGTTAATGTCAAAGAATCATCAAGTAGATGACATTATCACTTCTTGATTCTGCCTGTATTCCTAGTGGTTCTCCCCATCTTTGTGACCCATTTGATGCATGTTGACGGGAATCTATGACATGTTTGGTTGCGAGGAAGGATTTTGCATGCATTGCATTTGTGTCTCGGTTCAGCCTGGATAAGGAAAAACATGCAAAAAAACCAACAAGTGCATGTTGTTTGGTTGCTTGCATATCCTCTAGCCTCCATGGGGCGAAACAAAAGGTAGGCTATTTTGTTGCCCGCTTGCTTAGGCGAAAACACAAGCCATGGTGTTTTGTTACATGCAAAGCATGTTGTTTGGTAACCTCCTCGTGCATGTGGTAAGGTTACCAACACACTAGCCAGGTAGAACAAACCAAATACACAGAAATAGACAGTATATAAACATAGTTTTAAACGAAACTAAGAAGTTTTCAACATAGTACAACACTTAAACCAAGCATTTTCAACCAAACCAGTACGACATAGTCCAAATCAAACCAACACACGCAACATTGAGCTCTCCTAGACATTCAAGGCGAAGGCATCTTCGTGCTTCCCGCATTTGATCACCACTTCAATGTCATGATCGTTGAAGACGATCACCTTCAAGGTGTCAGGAGTAAGTGGTTTGAAGATGACCATGTACCCGATCCTGATTTGGTGGACGGCAGTGAAGGGGCTCAACCCTGATCAAGGGTGACCCTCTCGTTCATCAGCCAGACCTTAACCCTCTATGCACAACCGATGTTCGTCTTCAGCTTGAACTCCTGAGGCACAGAAGGAAGTGCTTCCTGAAGTCCAAAGGCATAGGCAGGCACTCCAGTTTCGGGGAAAGGATCACCATTCAGAAGTGAGTTGGCCCAGCCTCCTCATGGTAGTGCTCGTAGTTCTGACGCTTGCCACTAGGAGGCTAGCTCCTCCAGCACCATATCCTTGGCCGTGGGAGGCACCTCCTCCAAGGGTGACACCACCTCCTTGCCCTTGTTCTCCATCTCGATCTGCATTATGAACAACACAAAGTTAAAAGATTGATCAGCATTAAATCCTATCATCTGAAGCCCCTATATTTACCCACCCAAACGCTCTACTACTTACATACCACCACACTCCATTAACCCTCTTTGTTTCTCACTCCCACTCCTCTTCCACCTCTCTGTCGCCATGAACCCCATCGCTAAGTCCTTCCCCTGGGGCATTGGATGGAGGGCTTTCTTCCTTGGGTGCTCACTCGGTGAACGCACCAAGGTCGAGAACACAGTGGAAGTGTGCTCGAACTTCACTAGCATTGGCGACATGCACGAGGAGGTAGACACTACGGTAAAGAAGGCAACAACGAAGGACTTGAAGACGCTGATTCCTGACCCAGTGAAGGGCACTATATCAGTGGACATCATGCGCTCGGCTGTGAATCAAGCCGACTCTGGCGATGCTGGTTAGAGGGCAAGATGGGCCAAGGACTTCTACTTCTTGAGATTGCATTAGTTTATCCCTTGAAGAGGAAAGGGTGATGCAGTAGAGTTAAGTATTTACGTCAGTTTTGAGAACCAAGGTATCAATCCAGTAGGAGGTACACGCAAGTCTCCAATCTATGCACCTGCACAAACAATCAAACGCTTGCACCCGACGCAATAAAGGGGTTGCCAATCCTTTCACGGTCACTTGCAAGGATGAGATCTGATAGACATAGATATAAAAGATTACTAAAACGTAAAACAAAGTAAAAAAAATAAATTGCAGCAAGGTATTTTTGGGTTTTTTGGTTTATAGATCTGAAAATATATGATGGAAAATAGACCCGGGGGCCATAGGTTTCACTAGAGGCTTCTCTCTAGACAGAAAACATACGGTGGGTGAACAAATTACTGTCGAGCAATTGATAGAAAAGTGCAAAATTATGACAATATCCAAGGCAATGATTATGAATATATGCATCACATCCGTGTCAAGTAGACCGAAACGATTCTGCATCTACTACTATTATTCCACACATCGACCGATATCCAGCATGCATCTAGAGTATTAAGCTCATATGAACGGAGTAACGCCTTAAGTAAGATGACATGATGTAGAAGGATAAACTCAAGCAATATGATGAAAACCCCATCTTTTTACCCTTGATGGAAACAATACAATATGTGCCTCGCTACCCCTACTTTGTCACTGGGTGAGGACATCGCAAGATTGAACCCAAAACTAAGCACCTCTCCCAATGCAAGAAGAACCAATCTAGTTGGCCAAACCAAACCGATAATTCGAAGAGAAATACAAAGATATAAAATCATCACTACTAGGGAGAACCCTAGTAGTAGCGCGGGTTTAATGCCTACTAGTAGCGCGGGACATCACGCTACTAGTAAGGTGCTACAGCTATTCCTTAGCAGTAGCGCGTGCGACACACGCTACTGCTAAGACATATAGCTGCAGCGTTTGTTCACTCCCGCGCTACTGCTAATAGAACTAGTAGTAGCGTGTTTACTCTCCATCGCTACTAGTATTTTTTTCATTTTTTTTTCATTTTTTAGTTTATTTATATGTCGTTGTATAAATTATGGTACAATACCAATTATGAGGTTGTTATATCATTATGTCCATAACAGTGTGTCAAATGAAGGTGGATTAGGTTCAAGTGGAGGCAACATGTGGTGCATGTCAAAAGTATACTACTAATCCAAATTTGATCTAGTTTGGACTAGTAGTACTTTTTATGTGCACCACATGTTGCCTCCACTTGAATCTAATCCGCCAACACAAGCTATTTAATCATCATCATAGTCATTATCACCAACAGTAGCTATTTAATCATCCTAGTCATAGTGTAGCACATCATCATCTTCAAACTCATTCTAGCTAGTTAATCACCACCAGCACTAGCTGTGGTAGCTATCTAATCACCACCAACACTACCTAATAATAATCATCATAGTCATTACCACCAACACTAGTTATTTAATTATCATAGTCATAGTGTAGCACATCATCATCTACTCATTTCTAGCTAGCTAATCACTCCTGCTGCTCTCTCTTAGGTAAAATAGCATCAAACATGTGTATCACTCATGCTTCATCATGTTGGAGCATGCAGATGAACCTGTCTCCTAATCGTGGGCTGCGCTTCTGATTGCTGCCCCCTAGTACTTCTGTGCGATCGTTCACAATTTTGCTCCAGTCTTTCACTATTAAGCATTCCTCGCTTTTAGAAATCCTGAATGCACTAAAGTGCATTGTAGGATGTCTTGGCCGTAAGCTAACCATTCTCATGCGACCTTTAGTATCGATCCAATGAGACACAACATTCATCGAGAGTCCCTGTTGAAGAACATCGTATAGTAATTGACATACTTAGCAATGAAGTTTAGCTTAAAAATAATGTATGCAAAAGATGCACTGAGGACAAATAGTAAATTTTTTACCATCTTTCCTAAATAGATGTGACCGTAGTTCAATACAAACACTATCTGTCGCACGTTTTGAGTACTAAGATTTTTAAGTCCAGGAAAATAACTTGTCTTGATAGTATGAAGATCCTCAAGCCATGAAACATAATGACCTATCTCCTCGAAGTTTTGTTCAGCCCCGGGACAGTTGGACGGTCATGTCTGCCAAGCGCCAGACAAGTTTGCTTGAATGGAAATAAGCTGTCAATAGAAATTAGTTGCCAACTATTTTTGAATAAAAAATATCAAAGACATAAATATGGTTGAGAAACTTACATAATGGTATAACTGGAGGCGTGTGCACATCGATTCAGATGTCGATATTACGTTCAATATCATCTTCCGGACGAATATCAAAGGTGATAACCATATCAGGCTCAAATGCATAAGTCTTGCATAGTGCTTGCCAAGTTTTGCATTCAAAATAGGTGTAGGTGTCTGCATTGTATAATTTTGCGTGGAAACTATAACCATGCTCGGTCCTCAAGTAAACACTCTTTACCTCCGTAGTAGTTTTCATAGGACTGAAACCTATCTTATCCAAGACAAAAACTCTTGCATGGTAGGGGATACGCTAGTAGAATAGTAAAAAAATAAGTTGAAGCAGATGTCATGCTTAATTATGAAAAAATACTTGTAGTTGTGACTTACTATATCCACTTCAGAGTTCCCGTCCAGCTTGATGCTGAAGCGTCTATCATCATCTAGGAAGATTATGTCGCACAGGCCGTGCTCATCTTCGTAGTATTCGCAAATACCGAAATCCTTTTTGTCGTCAGACATTTCCTATATTTATAGTTGAAACATTAATTGAAAATAGATCGAAGGCAACTACCAGGATACTCAACACACAAATCCGGGGCACTCGATATTTCCTACATATTCTAGCACAAGTCATGCCAAAATTCACGAAAAAAATCTGGCATGACCTTTGCTAAAATAGGACATATCGAGCGCCTGAAATTTGCCGGAACAGAAATGAATCAACACTCTAGAAAAACATAGGCCACTCGGAGGAGTAATCTGCAAACATGACCGGCCACTTGGGCATGCACAGATCCTATTTGAGCAACACAAGATATACATTTCAAAATATCTTATAGGACTCATATTGACATGAGCATTCAATAAGGAAAACCAAATCGTAAGATAAAAAAGTATTCAAATTAGCATGCATTCAATAAGCAAAAGTAAATCATCTCTTGTGTCCGTACATCGTCAAATATTATAACTAATACATCCCGAATAGTATCATACATATAACATCACTAATACAACTAAAACCCTAGAGAAGGGCGGTGGACACCCAAAGAGAAGGAACCATCACATGATCATAGCTCCAGTGAGATCCCTGGAGAACCTCCCAGGTATTGGAGAATATGTGCTCCAACGCAACCAAGTAGCGACGCACGTGTGTGTCCTCCTTGCCGACACGGTGACGTACCACCTCCGCGGGGTCCTCAAGCCTCTGGACCGTCAGTGGCCCACGCGACCACCACCAAAGAAGGTTCGGGTCAACGACGGGCTGACTCCTCACCAAGCTGCGCCCCCCGGTAGATAGCGCCACCCAGTACCAGCCCGGCGGAGCCCAGTCCCGGACATGGTCCATCTGGTCAAGCAGGTGTCCTCTGCCGAGTCGACGATGAGGATGCGAGATAGGCATCGTCGACGTCGATGCGGGAATAATTGCTTTAACTAAAAAATAACAACAAATGTGACATGTTCAACTAGTTCTATTAGTTCAACTAGTTCTTATTAAAAATAAACTTACTATAAATAAAAACAAACTAGTACCTAGTTCTTACTAACTAATTAGTACCATGTCACAAGTTGAATACTTCATGTCACATAGCTATTGACTAACACTTAAGCAATATGTCACTATTAATCGTATCCATTCCGAATCAAGAAAACATCCTAGCTGCATCTGTATCCAATAACATCCGTATTCGCATTCATATTCATTTTGTAAATATGAAAACGAAAGTGGTAAGAGCACTATCTGATCCGCATACGATTCGTTTACACCCCTAGATGAACCCTAACTAATTTGATACAATTAAATTTTGAAGAACCCTAGGCAGAGGTAGGGGAGGGGGAGGAGCAGGCGTGCCCACCTCGGGTGCCTGCGGCGAGGGAGGGGCAGGCGGCGTCGAGTTTGGGGTCAGGGTTTGGGCGCGCAGCGGAGGGCGGCGTCAAGGTCGGGGTCGGGGGCGGCGTCGAGGTCGGGGCGGCGTCGAATCTGGGGTTGGGGGCGGCGTCGAGGGTGTGCGGAGAGCAATTGGAGAGCGCGCAGCGGCCGACGGGCGACAGCGGCGGCGACGGCGGAGTAGTTGGGATTTGGGGAAAGTGGCCGTGGGGAAGAACGAACCGCATGGTTAACTCAAAAGTAGCAGTAGCGCATTCCAGGAAGTGCGCTACTGCTAAGTTAGCTATAGCGCGTTCCCGGATATGCCCTACTGCTATTCCTTTCTCTTTTGCCCCTTCTTATTTATTTTTCTTTACATTTTATTTTTTCCTTTCTCCTTTTGCTATTTATTTTATTTTCATTTACTTTTCTATTTGCTTTCCATTTAATTTTATTTCCTTTAGCAGTAGCGCCTTTCTGCGTAAACACGCTGCTACAAAGGAAGTAGCGGTACCGCTGTTCGCAGTAGTTCGCTACTACTATATGTAGCCTATCGGCTTAGCAATGAGAATTTTAGTAGTAGCGCTTTTATCTTCAGGAGCGCTACTGCTACAATTGTATCTGTAGCGCGGGTTACGTCTACGCGCTATTGCTACTTAGCACTAGTGTGCTTTTTTAACACGCGCTACTGCTAAAGTTCTGTGTATAAGGTTTTCCCTAGTAGTGCATGCATATAAGAATTCAAATAATATTCATAAATAATTTAATAATAAATCCACAATTCATCAAATCTCGACATACACACCGCAAAAGAATATTACATCAGATAAAAATCAAAGAACATCGAGGAGAACATGGTATTGAAGATCATAGAGAGAGAAAAAGCCATCTAGCTACTAGCTATGGACCCTTAGGTCCGTGGTAAACTACTCACACTTCATCGGATGGGCGATAGAGTTGATCTATACACCCTCCGTGATCGAATCCCCCTCTGACACGGTGCCGGATAAGGCCCCAAGATGGGATCTCACGGGAACATGAGGTTACGACGGCGGAAAAGTATTTTTGTGGATGCTTCTGATGTTGGGGAATATTTGGGTATTTATGAAGCAAAGATTAGGGTTAGGAGGAGGAGGAAGACGCGATGGAGGTGGTGGTCAAGGTGCCAGAGCCAGGAAACCGTAGTATGCCAATCGATTTGACCGATGGCGAGGATGATGTCGCATGCTACGATCGAGCCGGAGGACAATTACAAGGCCAAGGGCCCCCTTCGCTCCAATCACCTCCACGATCATTGCACTTAGGCATTAGCGCTATTATGTAAGATTAACCCCGAATCCCCATTCCCCTTGTACTCAATCCCGGTCGAAACCCTAAAATCCATCGCTACTTAGTACTCGTGAATAAGTGTTGATCAATCCTATAGATATTTACGCTGATTTCCCATTCACCTAGAACTCGGATCAAATAAGAGGACCAAACCTAAACACGAATTGAATACCAAAATAGTAAGCAAGGAGGTGAAATTAGGGCACACCACCATGGCCAAAGTGCTGCAGGTGATGTTGGTGATGCCGGTGATGGACACTGGTGGTCCCCTTGTTGTTACCTGATCCATTGATCGTGGCTGCCAGTTTGAGAGTGGGGGAGGAGAGAGAGTGGTGAGGGAAGGTGAGGAAATTATGTTGGCGCTTTGGGAAACAACGCGATGTTTCAAGTGTGGCTCCTCGCGTGCAGCCGACGCCTACGTGCTTTCCGCATGCCTGGCTATGAAAAAACTGTCGATCCGGCGGTTCCCAGTGGGTCTAGAGCAAGGTGCGTTTATGTTTCGTGCTATGCAAGCCAAACAATGAACACATATGCAATCAAACGGGCCATTTTCTTCCCACACGGGCCTGGTTGGGGTATATGTGGGCAACCAAACACGTCACTACAATCCACGCTTGACATTTACATTAGATTCATACTATGCGTGTCATCGAATCACTACTAGGAAAAGGCTAATTAGTGGCGCACCTATTTTGGCCATTAATTATGCACTACAGGCGCACCACATAGAAGTGTGCTTTTTCAAATTCTTTTTCAATATTTTTCTTAATCTTGGGTCACTATGGCTTAATCTCGGGTCAATATGCTTGATCTCAAGTCAAATCACACTAAGTAGTCAAACTTCCCGAAAGGTCACCCATCCTCACACTACTTCAGCCTGAGCACGCTTAACTTCGCAGTTCTATCCAACCCCAGCACCACCTCACTTAACAGGCACTTGTTGATATATCTATCATATCAATCCTATTAAACCTTGTTGATGTTTAGGACTTTGTTCATGTTCATGAGGTGTGATGAAATTTTGAAAAATATTTCAAACTTCCCGGTCATATTACGTATCATATTTTGAAAAAAAATCGAACCAATTTTTTTTCTATTATTAGTGGCTCACCTAGCAAATGGTGCGCCACTAGTAAGTTTGAATTTTTTTTCCATTTTTCCCCCTCTAGATCTTAAAAGCCCCATATCTTTTATTCTGTTAGGTTTTGGGGGATTCTGAAAATCTTTTTAATACAATGGTTCAATTCGGATGTAACTTTTCGAGTAGATGATTTTTCATATAAAAAACTTTTTAATCCGAGTTCGCATGCAAAAGTTATGCCCATTTTACTAAATTCCACAAAGATTTTGCAAATAAAGTGGAAGTTCATATTTGTAAAATTTCCCAACAAGTAGACCACATATCAGGTGGGAAACTTATTTTCTTTTATTTTTTTACATTTCCATCATTTTATTTTATTTTTTGTAGAACTAAAAAGGCAGTCCACGAGGGGGTGCATTTGGTTAGCAGTGGCGCACCAGGGGATAGTGCGCCATTATTAGTTGATATAGTAATGGCGCATCTTCACAAAGTGCGCAATTACTATGTGTATGACTTGGTCAAACCTTGGTCAAAGTTAGTAATGGCGCACTTTGTGTAGGTGCGCCATTACTAAGTTTGACATAATAATGGCCCACCTATGCAAAGTGCACCATTACTAGTAATGGCGCACTATCCCCTGGTGCGCCACTGCTAATAATTTTTTTATATTTTTTCTAAAACTAGTAATGACGCACCACACACCAGGTGCGCCATTAGTAATATGTCAATAATGGCGCGCCTGTATCTAGTGCGCCACTGCTATATAGCAGTGGCGCACCACATACATGGTGCGTCATTAATGTTCATATTAGCTATAGCCCTTTTCCTAGTAGTGAATGAATGGAGGATGAGCGGGGATGGCAATGCCACGAGCGCGTGGCCCACCTTTGGCCTCAGGGCTATCGACCAATATGATCCTATTTTCAAGCAACAAATAAATAGAAAAACACAAAATAATATCGGGGGTCCTTGAAGTTTCCTTTTTATATACTAAGCGCATCTCAAACCAGTGTTGTAAAGCTCCCGTAAAGGTCTGGACCACGTGATCCACACACTTTTTTCCATCTACTGCCGACCCCTAAATGTCCGTGGACCACTTTTCATGTTCGTCCCCCCTGTTAGAAGGGAGAGAGGTTTGGTGAAATAGTTTGTTGTATTGTTTGAGCCTCGTGGGCATATAAATAGAGTACAAAGACCAACTTGGAGTACAAGACAAGGTAGGACCAAATCCTAGTCTATCCTATACTTCCTAATAATTCTTATACCCAACATCCCCCCGCAGTCACAATGGTAGCGACGCAGACGGTGAGACTGGAGAAGAATCCGAAGGCAAGCCAACGGACACCCCCCACACAGTCGTAACGGTCGACGCATCGCGGAGTCGTGGCTGGAGTGGAAACCGACGAGGTTGCTCAAGCAGGCGGTAGCCCTTTGTGCCGTTTGTCAATGTAGCCAAGAGCGTGCGAAGAATGCCGTGGTCGATGTCGAGTCGGGGTGGCCGGTGTCGAGGAAGTCGCCGTGGAGCCGCGGGCGCAAGGGAGCGCCAAGTTAGCATGGGCGCAGTGGTGTCGAAGTAGTGGTGCGCGGGGGAGAAGATGTTGTTGACGACGTGTCGCGGCGGGTTTGCCAAGCCCGGGGACACATCATGGACGAAGGCACGCAACGGTGTTGCCAGCACCGGGCATGCGTAGAAGGACGAAGACGAAGTTGACGAAGCGCCTACCAGGCTTGCCAGGCCCGGGGAAACATCGTGGATGAAGGCACACATCGGTGTTGCCAGCACTGGGCATGCGTAGACGAGGGACCTGCACGAGCTGTATGCCATGTCGGAAAAGTCGAAGGGGCCAGCAAAGAAGAACTCGACGACGATTGCGGCGTCCATCAGCGTGGGGCCGATATCGCCAATGGTGGTCGGAGTAGACGAAGTGGTCGGGGTAGATGATGGCGACGCTGGTGATAGGCTGGTGCTTGGACGAAAATTAAGGGGGTGGACGGGCGGCGGCGGCGACTACGAAGGTAGCAGCGGCAGCGGACAAAGAAGAGCGGTAGCGGCGGCCTGACGGCGACGGTGGCGGCTAGGTTAGGAGTGCGGCGGCGGTGCTCGAAGTAGGCGAAGAACCCTGACAGCGTGACGAAGACCGGCGCGGATGGTCGAGTTCCCACACCAAGGGAGAAGGCGCGGCGCATACCACGGGAAGTCGACGTGCTGTGACGGTGGAGCGGACCGCGGGCCGCGGCGCTACGGCCTGAGGGGGCGACGCAGCGGCGGCAGGCGGGTCGGGGCGACGGCGTGAAGACCTCTGGGCGGCGGCGGGGACCACGGGCCACAACGCTGCGGCCCGAAGGGGCGACACAATGGCGGTTCGCGAGTCGGTGCAACCGCGGGGACGGCCTCGAGGCGGCGGCGGGGACCGCTTACCGCGACACTACGGCCCAAAGGAGCGACGCAGCGGCGACGCATGAGTCGATGCAGCTGCGAGGAGAACCATGGGGCGGCGGGGCTACGGTCCGACGGGGCGACGCAGCGGCAGCCTGATGCTCAGTCGGTGGAGAGGCGCACTGAACTCGAGGACGATCTTCACACGACCTGCGGAGGCGCGCGTAATCGACTGGCCAGGTCGGTCGCACGGCGGAGATTAGGCGGATCGCGGCGGCGAGCGGGTGATCAAGCCGATCACGCGCGAGGTCGGGGACGCCGCTCGGTGGAGGCGTGGTGGCGGTGGAGTCCAAGATGAAGCCGACAACGACGGACAGCGTGGGACGTCGTGCGGATGAGCTTGTCAGCACCGACACCTAGGCTGCCAAAGCAACGCCGACGCCCGGGCAGCGAGGCCCGAGCGACCAACGGAGCAGCGGCTCCCGAGTTGAGGCAACCGATGAGCCTGACGCAGCCGTCCCGATGCAGCCGAGGACGAGGCCGGCGAGGTAGACTGCCGGGCCGCCGTGCAGACGCTGCGGAGGCGGGTGATGTGGATCGATGGGCGGGTCGGTGTGTGAGTGACGGCTATGATTGGCCGTCGCATGGTGCGAGGCCGCCAGGTCGGGGCGATGCAGTTGTCCCGGTCGGAGCAAGGCGGTGACGGCCGGCACAGGGCGACGCGCGGACGGCGGCTGGCCCTGACGGGCCACCTCGGCGCGCGTGGCCGCCGGGTCGGAGAAGAGGCCGGCTGGTCGCGCCGGGTTGGAGTAGAGGCGCTCGGGATCGACGGCGGCGATGGACGACGCAAACCAATCAAGAATAGATCGGAAAACCAAAAAGAAACCGCGCGATCAAGATGACTAGCAGGAGAGAGAAACCCCGGAGCTAGGCTCGGGGAAAAGACTCTCTAGGGCAGCTTGTCAACACGACCGGCGAACAAACCCTAGGTACGGGCGGCGCAGCCCCCGGCGGCGGTCATGGAGGCCGACCGCCCCCGGGGGCGGCGCGCGGGTGCGGAAGCGGCGGCGGCTAGGGTTTAGGATCAACCTGCGATAGATACCATGTTAGAAGGGAAAGAGGTTTAATGAAATAGTTCGTTGTATTGCTTGAGCCTCGTGGGCATATAAATAGAGTACAAAGACCAACTTAAAGTATAAGATAAGGCAAGACCAAATCCTAGTCTATCCTATACTTCCTAATAATTCTTATACTCAAACACCCCATTGCCCCAAATATTTGTTGGAACCGGCCGTGGGGATTTGCAAGAGTCTGAACACCACGCGGACGTCCGCTTGGCCCACTGTTAGCTGGATATATGTCCTCACAACTCATGTGCCATGTCCTTTAGGTCCGTCTGATACATCTATGATGCCCGGATTTTATGTCTATTTGAAAGACATGGTTGGATGACCGGCTCTTGTATCCTGTCCGAAGACACATCTGGACGTGGTCTGTGAATGAATATTGTGTCCGTCTGAGGGATAACAATCACTAATAGAAAAGGGGGCTTTGGTCCAGGCTGGGTGACCCCATTAGTCCCGGTTCAGTCCAGAACCGGGACCAATGGGAGCATTGGTCCCGGTTCGTGAGCCCAGGGGGCCGGCCGGGCCACGTGGGCCATTGGTCCCGGTTCATCTGGACCTTTTGGTCCCGGTTGGTGGGATGAACCAGGACCAATGAGCCTCGCTCCTGGCCCATAACCATTGGTCCCGGTTCGTGCCTCAAACCGGGACTAAAGATTAGACCTTTAGTCCCGGTTTGAGGCACGAACCGGGACTAATGGGGATGAGACCTTTAGTCCCGGTTCGTGCCACGAACCGGTACTAAAGGTCCCATTTTCAAACTCTACCCCCCCTGTGGATCGCCTTTTCAGTTTTAAAAAAAATAAAAGAAATTGATGGAAATGTCAAAAAAATAAAAGAAAATAAGTTTCCCATGTGATATGTGGTCTAGTTGTTGGGAAAATTTGCAAATGTGAATTTTGACTTTATTTGCAAAATCTGTCTGAAATTTGTAAAAATGGGCATAACTTTTGCATACTAACTCGGATGAAAAAGTTTTTTATATGAAAAATCATCTACTCGAAAAGTTACATCCGAATTTAACTGGGGAAACCCCGTTAAACATTTTCAAAATCCTCAAAAACCTAATAGAAAAAAGTTACGGGACTTTTAAGATCTAGAGTGAAAAAAATCGAAAAAAATCGAACAGTGGGCAAACTGTGGTCAAACAATGGTCAAACTAATTATTCTAGAATATTAGTGTTACTAAATAATTATTTCAGTTATTTCAATTTTGGTCAAATCTGGTCAAACTGTGGTCAAACAATGGTCAAACTAATTATTCAAGAAATATTAGTGTTACTAAATAATTATTGTTTTTTAAAACAATAGTTTCAAAATAAAACTATGAAATGTGTCACTTCATGCTCAAGCAAAATTCCTGAAGGTTAATAGGATTAACATCTTAGTATTGTCAGGAAAACAACAAGTGCAGACTTGGAGCGAGGGAGAATAGAACCCGAAAGTTAAACGTGCTCAGGCTGGGGGAGTGGGAGGATGGGTGACCGTTCGGGAAGTTAGATGATTTGGAATGATGAGGGGTGATTAGAGGATAAATTGAGAAGTGATGAGGGGTGGTGATTACAGACTAGAGGTTAAAATAATTCAGAAATTTGAAAATTAAAAAAAATTAAAAAAAATTTCAAAAAAAAAATCATAAAATTTCCTTTAGTCCCGGTTGGTGTTAGGTGGAGCTCCACGTGGCCGCGCCCTTTAGTCCCGGTTCTGGATTGAACCGGGACTAAAGGAAGAGGCATTAGTACCGACATTTTAGTCCCGGTTCCAGAACCTGGACTGAAGGCCTTTTTCTACTAGTTAGATGATTTGGAATGATGAGGGGTGATTAGAGGATAAATTGAGAAGTGATGAGGGGTGGTGATTACAGACTAGAGGTTAAAATAATTCAGAAATTTGAAAATAAAAAAAATTCAAAAAAAAATTTCAAAAAAAAATTTCAAAAAAAAATCATAAAATTTCCTTTAGTCCCGGTTGGTGTTACCAACCGGGACTAAAGGTGGAGCTCCAAGTGGCCGCGCCCTTCGTCCCGGTCTTAGATTGAACCGGGACTAAAGGAAGAGGCATTAGTACCGATATTTTAGTCCCGGTTTCAGAACCGGGACTGAAGGGCCTTTTTCTACTAGTGAATGAAGATGCCCTAAGAGCACCTACAATCAGAGTGGGCAAATCCGCCCACTAAACGTCTACTGGCACATCCGGGCACATCTCCGGACAGCTCCGGGCGGCTCCTCATTTTCTCGTCCTAGACAATTACACTCCTCATATTTAACTCCTTAGATCCATGCAAATTCATACACGCCAACATATAGAATGAATTTATCACCAATTGTGCAGCCGAACGGACTCGGTCGCGTTTGGTGCGTATGCCATCTTCCTTCTCCCGCCCTGCTTCCTTCGTAGCTCCCTCCGGGTAACGTTCTTCGTGTTGCCACCCCCAGAGACAACGCCAAGACAACATCCATGCCGCCTGTGGGGGACGGGGTAGTCAACAACGACAGGCAAGCCGAACTTGGGCGGCAACTCGGATGTTTGCAGTGGCGCGGACGGGCAACAAGGGTGGATCACGACCATGACTTGGGCGCGGGAACTGAAGGACAGACATGTTAATTTTGATGGATAGGTCAATTTGAAAGCATTTGACATTGGTTCGGTATGTTGGATCCAGCATGATGGACGTGTCCGGACACGCCCGAGCCTCCCAGCTCCACTCCATGTATGGAATTGGTTTGAGCGGCGCCTAACAAACCGAACGTACAATGCCGGTTTGAGGGGAGCCATTGGGTCACCTGTTGGATCAGTCACCAACCAGACAGTCCACCGGACGTATAGAAGATTTTTTGGTCTAAGAAATCCAAAACGGACAAGTGATAATCACGGATGCCACAACCGTAGCCACGGTCTCTCGCGTGACATGCCAAGAGCCACGTCGCCGGCACGGTAGGTGTGGTGCGTCTCGGGACAAGTCAGGTTGGTTTCGTTCGCTTGGTGGCACCAGAGCCAAGTGCCGCTCGCATGACACGTTCGCACCCCAGCCCACCCGATCATGCATGTTCACCGCATGCGTTTCCTTGAAGGGTCCGTCAAGGGCACATCTAGATGAGACATAATTATATCACATCTAACCCTTTTCTTTTCATAAAAAGTTTCTAAATCTTGTTTCGTCTTCTTTTTTTTAGACAATCATGTGAAGATGTATTTAACTCGGACCAATATTCAAGGGTACAAAAAAAAGATTGCCGGGTTGCCTAACCAAACATGGCGGCCAACCCCTAACTTTAAGACATGCTTCGGTAGACTGTGAGTCTCGAAATTCGAGCTCCTAAACTCATGACCAAAAGTGCAACAAGTAAATGAACTACTATGGTCTATCATTTCATGTAAGATAACACCGTAGCTAGCCGGAGTTCTTTGCTTGATGTCATTCACTACGACATTGCAATCCGAGGAAATATGAATCTTGCGGAGGTTGAGATCTTCGGCAAGGGCTAGAGCCTCCCAAATTGCTAAAAGTTCAAGATTTGGTGGGTCATTGATTCCCTTGATAACAATAGTCGATGCTCCCTGGAAAAGGCCAGATTTATCCCAACATATTGCAGCAGCAACTCCACGTCCTCGGTTGGGTCCGACCGCTGCATCGACATTTACCTTAGCACACATACTCGGCGGCGGGATCCAGTGTGTAAGCCTGACCGTTGGAGGTTTCACCTGGGCATTCCCCGCACCTGCAATGTTCTGTAGGTCGGCCATGTATGCTTTGATGAAATGATTAGTTGCTTCATGGCTCTAAAAAACATCCTCGTAAATAGCCTTTCGCCTAGCTCCCCAGACTGCCCAAAGTGTGACCACCATAAGCACAAAATCCTTTTGAGGTAGTTGATCATGCATCGCAAAAAGCCAGTTTTTTGCATTTAGGTCCGTGTCAAGGCTCAAGTGTTGTACCAACTCCTCTTCAGAAGGCGCCTATATGCACCCCGACATTGTACACTCTAAAAGAGCATGCCTCCATGAATCTTCCCTCCCACACAGCGCGCATAGGTGGGTGTCAGACATATGGCGGTGGTGTAGCAGGTCCGCCGTCGGCATCGAATGCCTTGCAAGGCATCATAGGAATACCTTGAGTTTAGACGGGACCTTGATGTGCCATAGCATAGTCCAAGCATTGCTGTTCGAGCTCAATGTGGAGCCCCCCGGATTTTCTTCCAGCCAATTCCCTCTTTGCTTCTTCGTGTTCAACACCATCGAATATGCAGACTTGACAAAAAATTTGTCGTACCTCTCGGCAGACCATGCCCAAAAATCGTCCATAGCTCTAGTACAAATAGGTATTGCCATAGTAGCGCCAGCATCAAACGGCATGAAAGTGGCCCGAAGCAGCTCTTCCTTCCATGATGTCGTGGTCATATCGATAAGTTTAGATACCATCTAGGTGGATTGGGCGTAAGAGATGTTATCAGCCGCAAAGGTCCAGTCCTCTATAGCCAGTTAGATCTCCATATTTCTATTGTTTGTCCATCCCCAATGCGTCTAATAATACCTTGCTATAAAACGTCTCTCCCATTAAGCACAGCTATCCATATTTGAGATGGATGGTTGCCTAGATCTTCTTCCAGAAAACATGTGTTTGGGAAATATATCGCCTTGAAAATCCTTGCACTGAGAGAATTTGGTTCAACAAGTAGCCTCCATGCCTGACGAGCTAGCAATGCAAGATTGAAGATCTCCATGTCCCTAAAGCCCATACCGCCAAGATGCCTTGGCTTTGTCATGACATCCCATGAGACCCAAGATGGCTTCCTCTTTCCCTATTTACTTCCCCACCAGAACTGCCGGATTATGGATGAGATGTTTTCACATAGACCTCATGGTAAACGGAAACATGCCATGGAGTAAACCGGGATGGATTGAGCCACTGCTTTAATAACACTTATTCTTTTTCTGCCATTGAAAGTAGTTTTTCCATCCATCCTCTAACCTTTTCCCCAAATTATGTCTCTCAAGTACTTAAAAGTACCCATCTTTGACTGCCAACATCCGTTGCCACGCCCAAATATCTTTCACTCAACGATTCATTTTTCACATTTAAAATATGTTTGACATTGTGTCTCACAATTTATTCACATGCCTTGCTGAAAAAGATTGAAGAATTTGCATGGTTGTTTCTTTGTCCTGAAGCATTATAGTATGTCTCCAATAGGTTTGAAATCATCACAGCCCCCTCGATACCTGACTTGAAAAGCAACAGGCTATCGTCGGCAAAAAGAAGATGGTTGACAAGCGGAGCTGTCGGAGCCACCTTTGAACCCTTCAAGACCAGACGACAAAGAACTGGATTTTAAAAGACACAAAAGGCCATGTGCTACAATCATGAAAAGGTAAGGGGAGATTGGATCTCCCTGTCGGATACCCCTGGTAGGTGTGAATTGATCTAACTTCTCACCATTAAATAAAACTGAAAAAGAGACAGACCGTACCATATTCATCACTATATTGATCCAAGAGTGTGCAAACCCCAATTTCTCCATCATAGCACGGAGGTATGGCCACTCCAGTCTATCATAGGCTTTCATCATATCCAACTTCAAAGCACAAAAGCTATTTGATTTAGCCCTACTCCTCTTCATAAATTGCAAACACTCATAGGCACATATAATGATATCTGTGATCAACCTGCCTGGTACAAATGCTGGTTGTTCCTGAGATATGGTGTCTGGTGGGATGATTTTGAGCCTGTCTACAACTACTTTGGAAGCAATTTTATAGATTACATTGCATAAACTCATAGGACGGAACTGAGACAATAAAGTTGGGTTCATTGGGACAAGAACAAGTACCGTGTCATTCACACATGCAACACTTTCCTCTCCTCTAATAATTCTCAAGACCGCCTTAGTAACCTCATGTCGGGGGAAACGACACCTATGGGATCCCGGGGAATCCCTTGTACGGTTGGCGGGGCGTGGGGCTGCGCAAAGAGCAGGTCTAAAAGATCAACGTGAGGGGATTTTTACCCAGGTTCGGGCCGGAAACGATGCATAAAACCCTAGTCCTGCTCGTCTATGTTTATTTGGTGTTCTTGAGTTCTTGAACTAGCTGCGGTGCAAGCCCAGTCCAAAAAGTCTGAATCCTTCCTCAGTAAGCCTCAGGCCTCCTTTTATATGTCAAAGGGGTCGCCACAGTGGCACATAGGAGGTGGAAAGCATCTACAGTGTACAAGTTTATCGCCTGGCACCGTAGGACAAACGCATTTAATGCGCTGCCGATGTGCCCTCTTGCTTTATCGGGGATGGCAACGAAGCTCGTCTCGTCTGCTGCCTCGCCTTGCTTAGACACGCGTCCAAGCCGACGAGGCATGCAACGCCATGCTAGCTGGTTGCTGAGCTGGTGCGGTGACAGGGTCTTCACGAAGATCTGCATGCCACCACGCAGGCGCTTGCCTAGTTGGCGGGCTGGTTGCCTCGTCGGAATGGCCGCGGGGTAGCGAGACATTGGTGGGTGCGGGCCTAGCCGTGGCCCCGCAGATGCCCCCGGCAACGGTCTTGCCGGGGCCTCGTGGCCGTCCTCGGAAAGTATGTTGCCCGGGGTCTTTATCTATCCCCGACAAGGATCTTGCCGGGGGTCTTCATCTTCTGGTTCTTATTTAGGCTCACAGGCCCTTGGTCTTCACAAAGACTGCATGCCACCATGTGGGTGCCCCCGAGTCTTGGTCTTGACGTTATCGATGGTGTCAGAGCTCTTAGGCTCAAGGGTGGCGGCCTCGCTAGTGTGGGGCGAATTGCCCCGGCAAGGCTCTTGCCGAGGCTATGTAGGACGCCCCAGCAAGGGTGTTTCCAGGGGAGATCCATCTTGCCCCTTTGACCTTCATGCCTCTGATTTGAGTGCTGCCTCGGTAGCCTTGTATCTTTCCTTCCTCTGCCGAGCCAAGCATGGCTGTAGGTGTGGCTACGACTGCCCGTGCACAAGTAAAGGGGTACATAAAGCCACCTACTTTTGTAAACCGACGGGAGCCGCCAGGCCTGGGCTACACATAAGCGCGAAGCATTGTTGGGCCAGGCCCAGAACGGTGTGCGGGCATGCCTGGCAGAGTTTTAATCGCGGTAATTTCTTCACCAGTTGCGCTTCCACACGACCTGCATTGAGTACGTTACGTGGGGGTCATGCGTGGAATTATCGCAGCACGCTTGCATCACCCTACGGTGAATAGTAAAGAGGCGGCCCGCGCCTTCCCCATAAAAAGAGGGAGCCGTAGGGGTGTGGCTCATTTACAAAGGGGACTCGGGTGGTGGTCTTCATGGCGCCCGCGCCCCAAGATCACGGGGTGGAAAAGGGTTGTCGCACTTGTCTTCTTAATTCCGGCCCGCCCGCCACGGGTCCCGCATGCCTCAGGGAGGGTAGGTGGCGGATACGGAGGGCATGGGCCTTAATGCCGAGGTGGGAAGCCGGGCGTTGCTGATTGGAGCAGCGGGTTGGTCCTGATTCCTCGCGCCTCTGGCGGCCAGATTAGTCGAGTGGGGCGACCGCCCTCAGGTTGGGAGGCCCAGCCCCGGCCCCGCCCCTCTATAAAAGGGGAGAGGGACAGCGTCCTTATGCATTCATCTCCTTCCTGCTTGGTCCCTTTCTTCCATTCGCCATGGTGAGAGGGCGTGTCGGCGCTCCAATGGCAGTGACGAGGGCTTCTACTCGACAGCGTGTCCCCCCTCCTCCGGAGCTCACGGTGGCGAAGCCCGCTGCGAGAGGAAGAGGGAGGGGACGAGGCCGAGGTCGCCGTGGCACTCGGGGGAGAGGAGGACGGGGCGGAGCACTGGCCGCGCTTCCGCTAGCGGATCCCCCTCCCCTAATGGAGGGCCACGTCAAAGACCAGCCCCTTGAGCTCTTCATCAGGTTGTACAAGCCGGTGTGCGGTCACCTCCGCCCTCCCACCCCGTTCGCTCGGGAGATGGAGCTCGACCCTCCACAGGCCTTGAGGCTGCACATGAGGGGCTGTGGGAATGGTGGCATGCGAGTTGAGGTCGACTTCCCCGCCCCTCATGTGATGTATCTTCGTCGTGGGTGAAAGACCTTTGCCCGTGCCCATAGCCTATCAGAGGGGCTCATTGTCCATTTCAAATTAATTGAAAACAGTCTGGTCTCCGTCAAGGTCTTTGGGCACTTAGGAACCCGCTTAGGGTGCTGCGCAGAGAGATCCATCGAGAACGAAACGTCCTCCTCGGGCGACAGTGATGAGGAGGACAATGACAACGACGATGACGATAGAGGGCGGGAGGACGCCGATTCCGACTCCGGATGATCGTTGGCGGCAGCATCGTCATCTGCATTGCCCTCCTCCCTCGGCCCGTGCCTTGCCGAGGGTCATCCCCTCCATGCTCTCCATCGGCGCGTTCCCCGTTGCCCCTTCTTTGCCTTCACCTGCCGCACCTGGGAAGAAAGGGGCAAGAACGGAGACCACGGGGCACTTATCTTTCTTTTAACTTGTAGGCACTTGATAAATATTAATTTCTAAGTAACATGCTTGTCTCCTGTAACATTCGTACTTGTATCAGCATGTCAATGAAAAAGACCAGCCTTGCCGGGAACCCGCGCATGTATACGTCCATGCAGAGGCGAGATGCCCCCTTAATGCAAATAAATGACTCATTCCAACAAGCTGCCCTACCGGTGTGCTCTGCGCTTGGCTGAGAATCACATCTGCCGAGTTACAGACAAAGGGTCCAGCCCCTCATTAATCTCCTTTTAGCAATGTCTACTACAAGCATTCTGACCGAAGCAGTGTTCGGGTCAGGGATGGGAGCACCTAAGTTTAAAAGAGAGTGGCGATGTTTTCTAGTGCACAAGTCACAGGTTACGAATAGGAATGGGCAAGAGGTGAACTTAATCTATTTGGTTTGCTGGGGGTCACCATGTCGGGCAGTGTTCTCAACTTCTCGCCGGAGCCGGGTCCTTGCTGCGGCTGGAAAGAAGAGAGGGCAAGAGCATGGAACCTTGGCGGTCCATTAACATTTGTTGGAATCAAAAAGTAGTGCAATATCCTGGACAAGCATGCATATATGTATACACATAAACATGGAAATCAACTGGAAACTGTACATACTAAGGGATTTCTTTCCACAACTGCGCGCAGGGTCTGCGCCTGGCTTTGTCCATAGGGTTACATGCCTTGCCGCAAGGCTAGTACGAAAGGGGGTTGCCGGGGTTCCCGGCAACCACGCCTTGTGGGTAAAACTTGCAAAGATGTTTGATATTCCAGGAATTGCTCACCGTAATGCCATCTTCGGTCTCCAGGCGGACTGCGCCGGGCCTGGTGACTCGTATTACCTGATAAGGGCCTTCCCACTTTGGTGTCAACTTGTTTAAATTCTTGGCGGATTGAATTCGCCGAAGAACAAGGTCGCCTTTCTCAAGGCTTCGGACGTGAACCCTGCGGCTATGGTAGCGGCGCAAGGCTTGCTGGTAGCGAGCAGCTCGCATAGCAGCCTGAAGACGATCTTCCCCAAGGAGCGTCGCATCATCTTGGTGCAACTTCACTTCTCAAGCTCATCATAAGCGAGCACTCGAGGTGACCCATATATGAGTTTCATGGGGAGAACTGCTTCTGCCCCGTATACCAGGGCAAAGGGTGTCTGGCCAGTGGCTCGATTTGGTGTCGTTCTGATTGACCAAAGAACCGTTGGCAACTCATCAATCCAGTGCCTCTCGCACTTGTGTAGCCTGTCAAAAGTTCTAGTCTTGAGCCCCCACAACACTTCTGCATTTGCTCTCTCAACCTGGCCGTTACTCCTGGGATGAGCAACAGAAGCAAAACAAACCTTACCGCCAAGGTCTTAGATATACTACATGAAGGTGTGGCTCATGAACTGTGTGTTGTTGTCGGTGATGATTCTATTCGGCACACCAAAACGGTAGACTAGTCCCTTGAAGAACTTGACGGTTTATTGTGCTGTCACCTTTCTCACCGGTTACACTTCCGGACACTTTGTGAACTTGTCGATCGTGACGTACAAGTACTCAAAGCCCCCGACAGCGTGGGGAAAGGGTCCCAATATGTCGAGCCCCCAAACCAAAAATGGCCAGGAAAGAGGGATTGTTTGAAGGGCTTGGGCTGGCTAATGAAGCTTCTTTGAATGGAACTGGCACGCTTCACACTTGGTTACTACTACAGTTGCATCCTGGAGAGCGGTGGGCTAGAAGAAACCTTGCTGGCAAGGGCTCTTGACCCTATGTGGGAGCCACACATGCCTCCATGTATCTCTGCCAACAGCTCTAGTCCATCCTCCCAAGGAATGTACTTCAGTTTCACGCCGTTCGGTCTCCTTCTGTATAGGGAGTCATCCACAAACTGGTACATGCTGGATCGACGGGCTACTTTCTCTGCCTCTTCCTGTTCCTCAGGGAGTTCCAATGTCTGGAGAAACGGACGGTATGATGCGCCCATGCCGGAGCCTGGGGCTCAACGGCAAGGACTAAAGGCTCATCTTCGGACGTAGGGGCGGCTGCCTCTACGGTCAGGGCTTGAGGCCCTGCCGGAGGTTGCTGCTCCCCGACAAGCTTGGGGCACCCAGCAACGTCCTTGCTGGCGACTCCTGGGAGCTCAGCGGGAAAGAACATGTCAGGGCCTGCCTTCCTTCATTTGTTCTGTCATGTTGATGGCTCAACGGATGGCTGGTTTAATTGAAGCACAAAGGTGCCTGGTTCCACAGGCAACTTGAGGGCAGCGCGTTTCGACAAGTCATCGGCAATGATGTTCTCTGCTCGGGGAACATGCTCTTCTTGTATACTGTCAAAACTCTCTTCCAACTTCCTCACCTCACCATCATAGGCCTCCATCAATGGGATCTGGTAATCCTTGTTAACTTGCTTGACGACAAGCTGTGAATCACCTCTGATGGGCTTCCTGATTCCGAGGTCTGCCGCGATCCTGAGACCGGCAAGCAATCCCTCGTACCCCGCTGTGTTGTTCGTTGATTTTTCCTAGGGAAAATGCATCTGGACTACGTACTTGAGGCACTCTCCGGTGGGTGCGACGATCAACGCACCGGCACCAGCACCTTGCAGCAAGAAAGCTCCATCAAAGTACATGATCCAATCATGCCATGTCGCCTTGCCAGGAAGGATGGTCTCTCGAATCTCTTCGTCGGGCGTTGAGGTCCATTCTGCTATGAACTCTGCTATGGCTCTGCTCTTGATTGTTGAAGTGCTTTCAAACTTGAGGCCAAAGCTCGACAATTCCAAAGCCCACTCCACAATCCTCCCAGTTGCATCTGGGTTGTGCAAGATTCATTGCAAAGGGAGGCGGGTGAAGACGGTGATCTCATGCGCTTGGAAATAGTGATGCAACTTTATTGAGGCCATGAGGAGGCCAAAAAGTAGCTTCTGTATACCAGAATGTCTTGATCTAGCCCCCTGTAAAAGGGAACTGACAAAATAAACCAGGTGCTACATCACCTTCTTCTTCTGTTCGATTTCGCGCACTTGCGCAGACTCTGTCTTGCCGGGACCAGGCTCTGCCGGGGGTTCCGCCCTGCCGGCATCAGGCCCTATCAGGGAGAGCTCCGGCCCATCACCCGACGGCTCTGCCGCTGCCGCTGCTTCTTCCTCAAATTCTCTTTGTGCCACCAGCGCGGCACTGACCACTTGATTTGTTGCCACTCAATACAGCAGCAACGACTCTTGCGGTTTAGGCACGACTAGTGGAGGAAAGGTACCTCTTCAAATCTTGCAGTGCTGCATCTGCCTCTGGAATCCATTTCATTGGACCCTCCTTTTTCAAAACTTTGAAAAAGGGGAGGGCGTGCTCAGCAGATTTGAGATGAACCTACTTAGAGCAGCAATGCAGTCGGCGAGCCTACGGACGTCTTTGACTCGTCTTGGCGCCTCAATCTGCTCAATCGCTTTGATCTTGTCGGGATTTGCTTCGATTCCGCATTGAGACACAAAGAACCCAACAAGTTTGCTAGATGGGACACCGAACACGCACTTCTCTAGGTTGAGCTTGAGGTTGATCTTGCGCAGGTTAGCAAATGTTTCCTCCAGATCCTGACGAGCGTGTCCCTGTCCTTGGCTTTCACTACTATATCATCCATATAAGCTTCCATAATTCTATGCAGCTGGGGCTCAAAACCAATTTGGACTGCTCGGGCGAATGTCGAACCAGCGCTCTACAACTCGAAAGGCATCCGCACAAAATAGTACGTACCACATGGGGTGATGAATGCAGTCTTTTCCTCGTCTTCCTTCATCATGAAGATCTGGTGGTATCCTGAGTAGGCATCGAGGAATGACAGCAGGTCACACCCGGCAGTGAAGTCCACTATCTAGTCAATGCGTGGCAGAGGGAAAGGATCCTTTGGACATGCTTTATTGATATTTGTATAGTCGATACACAGCCTCAATTTCCCATTTGCCTTATGCACTACCACTGGGTTGGCCAACCACATGGGGTGGAGCACTCCTCGGACCAAGCCTACCACCTCCAACTTCCTGATCTCCTTGATGATGAACTCTTGTCGCTCCAAAGTTTGCCTTCTGACCTTCTGCTTGGCGGGCCGCGCATGGGGACAGACAGCAAGGTGGTGCTCAATCACCTCCCTGGGAACGCCGGGGATGTCCGATGCTTGCCATGCAAACACGTCGACATTCGCCCGCAGGAAGGCAACGAGCGAGCTTTCCTATTTGTCGTCAAGGGTGGAGCTTATGGTAAAAGCTCCACCCGTGCCATCCTCCTTGATGGGCACCTTCTTGGTTTCTGGTGGGGCCGCCTTGGACCTCTTGCTTCCGCTGGTGGAACTTTCTGGCACATCCTGAACGGGAACGCGATGCTCCGAAGAGGCGCGTTTGCCGGAGGAGGTGCGGGAGTCCTTGCCGGGGTCAGAAGTCTTGCCGGAAGGGGCCTTGCTAGCAGGAGCAGAGGCCTCGCCGGCTTTCTTCCCTCTCGGGGTCTCAGCAGTAGGAACAAGTGCATTGGCAGCAGCTGCTACAACTGCCTCCCAATAGAGTTGGTCAGCACAGATGAGCGTGTCTTTCTTGTCAGAGGGGACGGTGATGATGCTCATTGGCCCGGGCATCTTCAACGTGTTGTAGGCGTAATGCGATGCTGCCATAAACTTGGCCAGCGCTGGCGGCCAAGGATCCCATTATAGGGCAAGGGGATCTTGGCGACATCAATAACAATCTTCTCCGTCCTATAGTTCAGTTCGCCCCCAAATGTAACGGGCAACATGATCTTACCCTTCGGCTGACTCCTCCCTGGGTTGAACCCTTGAAACGTGCCCGTATCCTCGAGATCTCCATCAGGGATTTGCAGCCTCTCGGTCAAGGCGGGCGAGATCAAGTTCAGACCGGCCCCACTGTCAACTAGCACTTTTTTCACCTTGAGGTTGTGTATTTTTGGTGAAACCAACAACGGCAAACACCCGACCGCAGTCGTGCGATCAGGGTGATCCTCGGTGTCAAAAATGATAGGCGTGTTGGACCACTTCAGTGGCCTCTGGGCATCGAATGATGGCTCCGCCGCAGTGACTTCACGCCCCCACTGCTTCAGTTGGCGGTGAGAGGTGTGCAACGACGCGCCACCATTAACGCACATGGCCTCCGTAGATTTCTGGAACTCGTGCTCGCCGGACTCGTCGTCCTCATCATGATCATCGTCTCCCTCCTTCTTGTCTCGGCCCTGAGCGGGGCTCTCTTGTTGATTATCTTTGTCACGGCGACCTCCTCGACCGCCGCACTTCTTGCCGGACGCCTCAGCACCATCCTGGCGCTTCTTTTTTGACTATGAAGACAGTAGGAAAGGTTCCTACTTCATATATATTACCAAACCTCAGGAGGTATAATTACATGTGTGTGTTACATACATGGGTGGTGGTGGCACCACTCAAAAGCACCAGAGAGTACAAAGCACCCATTGTATGGATTCAAGTATGGCAGTAATAATATGCTCTTTGGAGGGTTTCACTCTATATCTAAGATTGGAAAAATCCAACTTAAATCTCTGTTTCCAGGCTGTGACCGAAGGCTTGATCTTCCTGAAGTGGTTGTTATTTCGCTCCTTCCAGAGGCTCCAGGCCAACATCAAAAAGATATCCATCCACATCTTTCTAGGCTGCATGGTTTTTTGATGTTTGATCATATCAAGTCTGTCATGTTGTGTGGACCAGGTGAAACCAAGAGATCGCCAGCATTCCTGACGGAAAGTGCAATGAAAGAATAAGTGTTCCACCGTTTCTTCAACATGTTGGCCACACAAGAGGCAGTCAGTGTTTGTACCAATGTTATAGTGTCTCCTCTTAAGCATGTTTCTGGTGTTGAGACGATCAACAACTAGGAACCACCCAAAGGTCTTAATCTTGGGAGTACATTTTGCTTTCCACAGCCAGCCGAAAGCTTCATGGGCAGTCACATCTCTGAAATAAAATTTGTAGTATGAGGATGTTTTGAAAGTTTGGTCGCCCCATATACATTGTCAGGTGTCATGTTCGTCCGTAAGAGCAATTTTGGCCACCTTAGTTTGGATGGATCGCAGCTCGTCACGGGCTTGAATAGAGAGTGGGATTTGAAAGGTTTCATGCAGATCGGTGGACATCAGGAGTTGTTTAACCGAGATGTCTTCAAAAGTAGCATTCCCAATTTGTATGCGTGTCACACCATGATACATGGGCATTAGATGAGTTAAGTCTTTCCACCAGAAGGAGCCACACGAGTCATGAGCATGTGGAATGGTGTCACCGTAGTAAGATTCCCAGATTAGATGGACCCAAGGGATATCATGCCTGTTATAAAATTTGTGGAGAAATTTAAGTAGCAAGGCATCATTCTGAATTCTGAGGTTAATAACACCCAGTCCACCATTCTGAATCCTGGCCCTTCTCCTTATCACGCCTCTCATACTCGGCTTTCTGCTTCCCTGCAAGCAGCTCAACCTGCCGGCAATTCTGGAGGTCATGGCCCTTAGTGCGATGAATCTTAAAGTACTGCTTGTCGGAGCCTCCCGTCTTGTCGGCACCCGCCAAGGCCCGACAGGCGGCGCACCCGGCAACCTTTGCCTTCTTGGCGGCACTGGGGTCGCCGGATCCCTCGACGGCAAGCACAATCTTGCCCTTATGCTTCCTATTGCGGCGTCGACCCTTCTTTGCCGGGGCGACGACGTCTTTGTCTGGGGAGTCAGTTTCCACGCCGGCATCTTCGCCGGGGTACTTCCTCCCTTCTTCAGCCCGAGCACATCTATCGTCCAGAACATAAAGCTCGGCTACATCCTGAACCTTGTTCATCGCCAGCTCCCCACGCATCTTGCGGTTGCGCACATTCTGATGGAATGCACTAATGACGGCGGCGGGATGAACATCTGGGATGTTGTACTGCACACGGCTTATAACAATACAACAAAAACTGCATGTAGAGACGTCATATTCCAAAGCTAGAGATGCGTTATTTCATCTCTAGGCAACCATAGACTCGACTTAGTAAAGCGTCTTTGGAGCCTCTCCTCGCGGACCGTCTCAAAACTTTTAGACACGCTGGCTTAGCGTCTATACATGGCACGAGACGCTATATTGGGACGTCCAAAGGCGTCTCTAGATATGACATGCTATATTTGGATGTTCAAAAGTGTCTCTAGATATGTAGAGCCATTTCATTCGTCATAGGCCCATTCCTATAGACGCTAGGTACAGACGTTATATTCGTCTCTAAATATACAGAAGATTTTGTTTCACCACGTAATGTTTTACTTTATTTGATTTATTCCTTATTTGTACTTCGCCATTTCAAATCCTGTAACTTTATCATGTCGTATGCTTGTGCCGAATGATCAACATATATTGTTACATAAAAGCATCCACCCATATCACCAATAACATTCATAAGCAACAAATATCATTATAGGAAGGGATCCACCCATATCACCATTTGTATCCACAACCTTCCCATTCGCACAATTTCATTTAGTAGGAACAAACACCTTAGGTTCACAACTGAATCAAATCAGATCTTCCTATAAAATATGAAAATAATTAAGAAGAGATCATACAAACTAGAACTAAGTTTTCCTATAAAGCTAAAATCTTTATATAATACTTAATATTTGTCTATCTAAAGATTAATTCTTCTATAGTTGCTCCTAGCTCCTGCAATGCAGTCCTTTTGTAACTCTTGAGCTACCCTGAAAAAGAATGATAACAGAGAAAAATTTAGAACATAGCTTTAAGACTAGTGTGAGAAGAAATGTACTTTGATGATGTACAATACCAGTGTTTGGTGGCTTGTTTTGAGGTTGTGTACGAGTCGTTAATTTTGTTTTTTTACCTAAAAATCACAAAGATACTTCATAAATAAAAAACCTTAAGCACGCACATTACAGCATATGATGATTGCATGGAAGTTTACTTACATGTGATAGAGGCCATGCAATAACATAACCAATAGCATCCCTTACTGTTTGCAATTGTTCATATATGGTCTAACCAGTGTTCGATCTCCAAGTCTTGAAACAACACAAACAAAAACCGCTACATATCGCTCTTCAAGCATGTTTCCTCCAACCACGTATGTTTTATCTCTACTCACTAAAGTTTCTTCATCCACAAAATTATCTTCACTTCTCGGGTTCAACGAAACCAAGAAGACTTACATGTGATTTCTACAGTTTAGGTTCAGTTTAGTTGTAAGTAAACTTATAGAAAACATAGACATTGTCTGTTAACATAGAAGAAATTTATGCGCTCATGCACACACACCTTAGCAACTGTGTGTTCATGTGGTGATTGGTTCTTGCGCAATCGCTAGGATGCAATTACTGGTTAGTCTTGTCCGGCAAAGTTGATATTGACCCTATGGTCAATTGTTTCAATGTGTGCTTTCTACAGTTGAGGTTTAGTTCAGTTGTAAGTAAACATACACAAAACATAGATATTGTTTTACAATGAATCGGAAGTTTATGCATACACACACACCTTAGCAACCATGTGTGGTAAAGATGAACCAGTGTAATCCTCTTTGGTTCTCGAAGAAAAGCTAGGATGCAATTCCTGGGCAGTAATCTGCTTATCTGGCTAAGTAAATTATGCACTTCCTTGATTGGTGTAATCCTCTTTGGTTGATTCTGCATGGCCTTGATTGTCCTTATCAAACTTTTCAATGCATGCCTTCTACACTTGATGTTCAGTTTAGTACGACATCAACATACACAATTATAGGCATTGGTTGATAATGAGGTAAAAAATTATGCGCACACACCTTAGCAACCATGTGTGGTAAAGATAAACCAGTGTAATCCTCTTTGGTTCTCATAGAAAACCTAGGATGCAATTCCTGGGTAGAGATCTGCTTGTCCGGCAAAGTTGAGTCTACACTTCCTTCATTGGCCCTATCAAACTTTTTGATGTGTGCTTTCTACCATTGAGGTTTCAGTTTAGTTGTAAGTGAACTTATACAAAACATAGACATTTTTTAATAACACAGCAAAAATTTATGCACACACCTTAGTGACCATTTTTTCTTGTGGTAATGATAAACCGGTGTAACACTCTTTGGTTCCCGCACAATCTCTAGGATGTAGTTCCTGCAACTTATGATGAACAATTGTTTAAGTATGATAATGAAGAAGAATATTTACTAGTGAAGAAGCTATTACATCACCTGCATAGTATTCAATGGAGCATATTCTCCAGCTTCGTTATGTGATTCATTTGGGAGGTCACTGCCAACAACTCTTTAATTGAGATCAACCTGAGACAAGAACAGGATAATAGTATATTAATACTCATATCTTTATCTTTGGGAGGTCACAGCACACTCCAGTTTATCTTACATGTGCTAGATAACTAGAATCTTTATGCTTTACAAGTTTTTAAAGAGAATCTAGTTGTAGCAAACGGTATATGTTGGACTCCATTGGAATAAGGTGATCTTGCCATAAATATGACCCATACACGCATGTAAGTGAAAAGGCACCCAGAAAGCACTTCAGAAGTTACTGTAACGCACATAGCAACATACAAACCTATAACAACAATCTTTTAGTACAAAATCTGAGAGCTGCTGATTGAAACCTCCCTTCAACTAAGATGCAAGAATCAAAACTAACAAAATATTGGGACTGCACTAAGATGAGGTAGGAAATAGGACAGACTAAAATTAGTACAAAATAGCCTGTGCAACCAAACACTATCATGTTTTATGCTCAACCGTAATGTGAGGTTATTTGCACTGGTGGAGCCTCATGGAGGCCAAAGGGGGCAATGACCCCCCCCCTTCCAAAAGTGACAAAAATTATTACTAGTAAGCATTCAGCCCAACCCAATATGACACAGCCCAATGAAGCGACAACTCTCCCATGTACAGACGCATCGCTCGTATCACCTCCTTATCCTTTCCCCCAAATGGACAAAAACATCTCACTTTCCCCCAAATCGCCATGGATGAATCCTAGGTCTTGGACTCAACTACCAGTGGAGACTGCAATAGCAAGCTAGGTATGTTTCAAGAAAAGAATCAGTGATGTTCAATGTTCAGAGACTTGCATAAATTCAGTGGTGTTCAATGTTCAGAGACCTGCATAAAGTTCAATGTTCAGAGACTTGCATAAATTCAGTGATGTTCAATGTTCAGAGACTTGAATAAATTCAGTGATGTTCAATATTCAGAGACCTGCATAAAGTTCAATGTCGTCCGCGTAATTGTGTTCTCATGTTCAGAGACCTGCATAAGATTCAGATCATCCAGGATTTTTGTGCTATGCTTTTTTTAATAATGTACTAGTACTGGACCTGTTCTGATTTAGAGAATAGGTAACAATGGTGAAACAACAAGCAATATAGATATATGTATATAAGATGTACATCTTGTTCCAGTTTATGTTGTGAGGATGTGAGGCTGTGAGCTGCATCTATT
>NC_041392.1:645000184-645066516 GCF_002162155.2 Triticum dicoccoides
ACTCCGTTGGCCAATCTATCTAACACCACTTGTACTACTTTTGAGTTTTACCATATAAAGTTTGATTGGACCAAACAGTTGCTCACATATTTCCAAGAAAATCTGTTAGAATTGATTTCTAGGCAGGCAAGCAATTCAACAAACACTTAGAGTGCATTGCCTACATGAAGGAAGTAAGGAGACGAAGGAGAAGAGGATCAAGATTTGAGATGCATAAATGAAGGAGCCACTTGGGTTGATTTAATGGTAAAACTGTAGGGGCTATGGGATTCAAGGGATCACCTACTTGACGTGGTGGAGGCTGAAGATGCTAGATGGAGGCGAGAGCTGCTTGCTGGGTGGTGTACCGATGGACAAATGGCGCAGCTTCATGTGAAGGATGAAATTGGCCCGGATGCGGCTTCGGGACGGTGAGGACGAAGTCGGGAGGAGCACCGCTTTGTGACGGTGAGGACGATGGACGCCGACGAGTCTCCAACTGGTGACCTTGTTGATGGAGGAAAAAGGGAGTCGGCGGCGGGCGGAGCTAGCTGCGGAGGGCAGCGCTTGAGGATGAGGCTGCCACCATGCGGTGTGCGAGAATGGTGGCGCGCAAGGAATTGGGAGGTTGGATAATGGGGAGGTGGGGAAGATGGCGTGGAGGAAAAATAGCAGGCGACAATATATGAAAACGAAAATTTAGAGTCGTGGGAAGTCTTGCGCGTGGTAAAGAAAACATCTGTAGCACCAAATTTTGTTAAGCGAAAATATTCCCGAAGGCCAAATTTAATTAAGTGTGAATAGTTTGGCAGCTCACATATATCGATAAGTAATTTTTTAGGTATATCCTTTATTGGATAAATCCGTATGCTTTGTTTTTTTCCAAAAAATTATCAAACTTCATTGAGTAATATACATATCCAAGTAATATCGATATAGCTTAATAAAAATAATAAAGGCAGTGATAGATCAGAGTTGGCTTGCTCCTCCTCTGCACGCTGCCGTGTCGACCACGGACGCCGCCCCGGCGTGCCATCCCTTCACCTAGCCCTTGCCGGCGACGGGGGCGGCGACTCGTAGCGACTCCTCCAAGCCGATCTAGACCAGCCGGTCACTGATGTGGTGTCGGTGTCCGATGTGGCAAACGTGGCCCGGCATTGTGCCACTCCTGCCGCTCCTCCTCCTGTGCCACCCTCTTGGCCGACGTCAGGGTGCTACGTGAAGATGTGTCGTTGTCATGTCGAGGTAATGGAGGAGGCGCCCAGGAGAGCTCCTCCTCCTTCACGGCCTTGTCACGCCAGTTGCGGCGCGGCGGCGATGACAAACGGTCGAAACAGTCAAACGTGATGCGCGAGGGAGGTGGCTCCTCCTTGAGGCAACATCCGGTTTGGTCTCCGCAGTTTCATTAGAGGGGAGGCTTCGCAGTCCCGTGTTCATTTAAGCTTCTAACAGTGGTTAATGTAGTACCTCGCTTGAAGCACCGCACCGCCTCACATTTCAAGCATCTCACGCCGCCGGTCATAGTCCACACCCAACTCCGGTTGGAGGAAAAATGCAATTGGTTCAAAATAAACCTGCCACACCGATTCCAGCAAATCGTGTGGCTGACTTGATCGTCCAGCAGGGCCACTGTCACCATTTCCAGCTGGAGGCATGGCCGGTTGCAGCATCTCGCGCCATGGTATTTTTGTTATCATGAGGCGCTCCCGTTGCTTCCTTTGGTTTTAGAAAACATTACACACCCCCTTCCCTTGATATGTTATAAATGACCGGTCCAACTAAGGAACAAGCATGAACCTCCCTCTTGCTCCCGGTTTTCAAGGTCCCCAAAAGCTTCCTCGGTCTGGTTATAGGAAGCATCCGGAAGCTTGTCTGGTTTTTAAGTCAGTTATCTTTATCTTGTTTAGGTTATTTTCGGCCAGTTTTTACTATGTTTTCCTGGGTTTTCCTTTTTTTCTCTTTATCTTTTATTTTTACTTTTTATTTATTTTTCCTTTCTAATATTTATATTTCCCTTTCTTTTTTTTCAAATTCTTCCAAATTTGTGAACTTTTTTTCAGAATTCCCAAACTTTTTTAATTAATGAATAATTTTTTCAAACCGTGAACATTTTTCAAATTCAAAATAATTTGAAGTTCACAAACATTTCTTGAATTTGTGAACTGTTCCCTAATTTGTGAAATTTTAGATTTTTTTGCAAAAAAAGCTTTGAAACCATAAACGTTTTTCAAATTCACAAAACTTTTTCAAATACTCAAACTTTTTCGAGGTCATAATTATTTTTAAATTCATTTTTTAGTTTGTGATTTTATTTCTTTGAATTGGTGAACTTTTTAAAATTCACGAACATTTTCAGAAGGCATGAACCTTTTTCAAATTGATTTTTTTTCAAGAATGCAAACATTTTCAAATTGATTTCCCCCCAAATTTTTGTACTTTTATAAAATTCAACGGCCATATGTGGGCGTTCCCAGGATTTTAAGAATAATAAAAGAAGTGTACTAGTTACTCTAACACTTCACGGATTTCACCAAATATCCCTTACTGCTTTTGATTTATATGATTTTCTAGTTTCTCTATTTTTGTTGACTATAATTTCTTCTGGTTAACTGGGATGTCAACCATGCAAAGTCGATGTCATGCACTTGCAAAATATTATTGAAATATTGACTAGACTACTTTCATTTTCTATAAACTAGTTCAAAGAATCATCCAATCAGGACATGTGAACCTGAAGCACACTTCATTAGTACAAAGCAGTCCACGGAATTCTGAGTGCTCCTGGCCTTTTCTTTTAGGCACAGAGTGCTCCTAGTTGACGCTCGCGTGCGTCAAAACGAGCAGCTTCCGCTAAATGATTAGCGCAAAACGGGTCGGCCCATTCCCACCAGCGAACCTAAAAGGAGAAATGGCAGGAAAAAAAGCAGTGTTTGATGGATTCGAACCCGCGAACCATCGCACTACAACAGCTTTGTTCGCCACTGCACCAGCGACCAACCATACTTTAAATTACAGCGCTCAAAGATAGGTATTATGTACAGAGGTAGGTCCGTCTGTATTCATTCCTTCAAGAAATGAATAATGTTTTCTCGAACAAAATTTTAAAACGTAATTTTTACAAAAAACGTGAATAATTATTGACCAGCGATGAAAATCCAAACATTTGTTGAATTTTTATAAGTTTCAAATATACATTGAATTTTTTTGTGAATATATACGCTGAACAATTTTTAACTACACTATGTAAATTTTTGTGATATATGATGCACAAATTTTAAATATACATTGAACATTTTTGTAATATACGTTGAACTATTTTTAACTACACATTGAACAATTTTGTTATATACATTAAACAAATATTAAATACATATTGAACATTTTTGTGATATACGGTGAACAATTTTGAAATTTTGAACAATTTTTTTAAAAAAGTGAACAAAAGTTTAAATCTATGATTTTTTTAAAATCATGAACAAAATTTGGAATTCGAACCATTTTCTTGAAAACGAAGTATAAAAGTAAAATGAAAAAGGATAAGATGAAAGAAAAGAAACAGAAACAAAAAGGGAAACAAAAAGGTAAAAAAGAAACAAGAAAAAACAGAAAAACTAGGTCTCGCTCGAAGTGGGCCGGCCCGTGTGCCTCGTTCGCTCGCTTCGCTTCAGCGAAGCAGCGACGAATGGACGCACACGGGCGTCATATAGGATCTGCTCGGAATTCCCAGGAAGAACAGCAGCTCCGACGTTGCGTCAGGCGACGGGGGAGCTTGGGCTGGGGGGAGACCGGCGTCGGTTGGCAGGGGAACTTGGGCTGGAGGGAGGATATTGGCATATGGCGGCTAGGGAACTTGGCTGGGAGGAGGAGCGGGGGGTGGCAGGGGAGCTCTTGCCAGAGGGAACCACCGTCGAGCGGCGGGGGAGCAGAGTGGAGCGAAGCAGGAATTCAGGCTAGGGGTGAGTGGCGGTGGTGTCAGATCTATGACAGGTGGCGACCTTCGGCGGCTTGAGAGCTCTGGCTGGGGGCAAACAGCGGCGGGAGAGCGGCGGCTGGTGCCGAGGTGCCGAGCAGCGACGGTGCTAAGGACGAACCCTCTTAGTAGATTGATTTGTTTAGTCCAGGAGTCGTGTATAGTAGTATAAAGCAGATTGCAAAAATACCAAAGGGTATAGGTCATTCCACCATGATTCATCAAAATAAATTAAAAATCAACAAAACCCCGCTTAGGGCAAATGATCAGTAAATTAATGTAAAGTATATGTAAGTCTAAATCAAATGTTGCAAATCATCAAGTGCCAAACTAAAATAGGGCAAATCATCAAATCCCTTGTATCTTTGGGATGATTAAGGATTTTTTTTCCTAGGGAGAGATGATTAAGGTTTTTGTTTTAACATGAGAATATTACAGAGGTAATATAATATTACTTAGGAGAATATTATGAATGTGATGATTAAGGTCACAATCAAATAACAAAATGCCTCTTGGTCAATTTGTTCGTGCAATTACTCGGCTCATCTATTTGAATTTTACCACAACTACAATTTTATTAGCCTTTTGAGTACAACAATAGTGATTATAGTCGCATATAAAACGTCTCACAAATCATCTCTAAGTTAATTAAAATTATATACCTATTTTCTAAATGGCCAATTATAAGAAAAAGTTTGTGACGCCCTATAAACATCTTAAGAAGCGTCTTTAGCTTGCTAGTGTTCATGGGCGTAGAGACGAATACAAATAGCGTCTCAGAAAAAGCGACCATACAAGCCGTTTTTGTTGTAGTGTAACGCCCGAGTCCGATGCGCCAGGTGTCTTCCAGATATTTGCCGTCTTTGCCATGTCATTTTGCTTGCATGTTGCTCTTTGACATGTCATCATGTGCATTGCATCCTCATCTTTTCAAAACTTGCATCCGATCACTTTCTCTGTTGTCCGTTTCGACATCCGACACTCTCACATGCACCCGTTGCACCTCTCAGATCTTGTTTTATGAGCGGGAGAAAAATGTTCTCGGAATGGTCCGAGATTTGTCAAGTGGTCTTGGTATATCACCGGTAGACCTCCTGTCAAATTTCGTTTCATTTGGAGGTCGTTTGATGCCCCAACGGTTAACCGTGTTAACCGAAACCCCCTTTCTCTTTGCAGCCCAGCACCCCTCCACAACAGCCCACTAGCCCATCTAAACCCCCTCCATGCTCTCCGTCATTGGATCACGATCGTGTGGGCGAAATTGGCACCTCATTTGGACTCCCCTAACTCCCTCTACCTATAAATAAGCCCTCCCCTCCAAAATTTCGGGTCCAAAACACTAGTCCTCTTCCTCCTCGCGCCGCCGGACATGCCCTCCCGGCGGCCGGCCACGTCCACCCGCCCCCATAGCCAATCCGGAGCCGCCACCTGGCCTCCGCCCGCCTGCAGCCGCCGCGGCCCGGGGAAGCCCTTCTGGGGCCCGCCCGGGCCCGAGCCACCTGCCGCCGCGGCCCGCGCGCCCGTCTGCCGCCCACCGCCTGCTGCGCGCCGCCGCCGCCGTGCTCGACCTCGCCCCTGCGTGGGGACGACGAGCACGCCCGCTCGCTCATTCGCCTGGGCCAGCCGGCCTCGCGTGGGCCCTTGGCCCAGCAGCGCGGCCTGCCTCCCTCCTCTCCACCAACTTGGGCCAGGCCCATGGTGAGCAGCCCCACCTATCCCTCGCATCATGCGCATTATAGTTTCCAGCGCTCAGGTCTGGTTTTTCCACCAAGTCCCAGTAAAAAACATCTCATGTGTGCATCTTTGTGTGCTTGTAACTTTGTGCATATATGTCCGTTTGTGATGATCTTCATATGGAAATGTTCATCTCTGAGTGCTCTATAAGATGGTGTAGTTTGAATGCATATTATTGTTCATATTGATGCCATTATCCCTGTTGCAAAAGTGCTAAATATTATTATTCATATTGATTTGTCTTTTTCATAGCATTTTGTGTGTTCATCTTTTGAGCATCATGTCAATATGTTTTAGGAGCATTTTCATGCCATCTTTACAGTTGTGCAATCCATGTATTTTTATGTGCTTTGTGGTGACTAGCACAAGCTTGTGAAGTGTGCTACTTGATGTTGCTGATTTTTGAGACTTGGTGATTTTTGCTAAGTCTGTAACTGTTATGTGATGTTGCCATGTTAACTTGAAGCTGCCATCAATTCCATGCATAATTTGGAGATGCCTAGTTGACATGTTTTGATGTACATGTTATGCTCTATCATGCCATTCCTTTTCATGCCTCATATATGTCCGGTAGCATATGTTTTCATTGCCATGAACATTCCTAAATGATGTCCCAGTTTTCTGTTAACTTCATGATGCCATGTTGTGAGCTCGGTATTGATTAATCTATGTCTCTTTTGGAGTTGCTCCAATTACATGATTTGTCATATTCTATGAGTACTCTATCCACATGCCAAGTTTTTTAATTTTGGAGTTTATATGACCTATGTTCCAAGCTTGCAAACATGCTATTCTAATGTTGCTATTTTACACTTGTTGTAACTGTTACGACTTTCAAACTTGTCTTGATGGTTCCCACTAGTCCATGAGCTATATGGTTATGATGCCTTGATGTTCTTTTCTCCTTGTTATGTGTACTTTGATGCCATGCCCTTGGTTGCCATATATTCTGTTGTAGTTTGTCTCTTGCTTGCTCTCAAGTTGCTATCATGCTAAAACTGTCATCCTGTTAACATCATGTTCCTTTTTGCAAGTATCATAGTAATTACTCCATACATCATATGAACTTGTTCCCTTAGACTAAGTTGAAGTATATCCTGTCTAATACATGCCCATGTCTTGTTCATGATTATTTAATTGCTATGCCTGCGGTTATGTACCTCCAAAGTTAGCATCATAATGTTATTGTTTGCATTCCCAGATTTCCTCTAAGTCCGAGAATCATCTTATATCATGTTGCATCTTGTATTGTTGATTGCCATTGATATAGGGGTCATATGGAGATGCTTAGTAATCATGTTTTGCCATGTTTGGCCTATACTTTAATGAAATGCTTTTGTTTTCCATGATCTTGCACTATACCATCTTTGTTTCATGCCTCCAACATGTCACATGTTATTCCTGCACACATGTATGCCCTGATTTTCACTAAGTCATAATCTGTGTTACCAAGTTGCTTTTTGCATTGATCATGTTGGATTAATCCTGATGCATATGGACTTGAACCTTCATGATATTTGAAGAATCTTGTCTATACTTTAAGGGCATGTCAAGTTTGTGTCCTTATGTTTCCTGTAGCATGTTGCTTCTTTGATTGCAAAGTGCTTAGTTGCTGTTTTGGGCAGATTATGTCTGAAACTTGTATTGAGTGTATGTGTTGAACCGTTACTCCGTTTGAAGTATGCTCTATATGAAACTTGCTTAGTTTTGCATGTAGTTTCATGTTAACTTGTTGCATCCATGTTTTGGAGTGTTTGTGATGTTGTTTTTCTTGCTTTTGTATCAATGCCATGTTTAACTTGTTTTGCTCATACCTTCTAGGCCGTAGCTCCGAGTTAAACAAACTTTATATGTAACTTGACTAGAATAGCGCGTAAATCATCTTGGTGCACTTTAACTTGTTGTTTAACAACTTTAACTTAATGTTTTGTTCAGATATGAACCAATTTCGAAATTTGCATATGAGGACTTACCGGAATTGTTATATGTTGTTTCCGACCTCATTTAAACTTGCTTTGATGTTTTGCTCTTGTATGCATCATCTCTTGGCATGAGTAGCATCATGTAGCCTTGTCATGCATCATACTTGGTTGAGCTTCATGTCATGTTATGTGTTGTGTGTTTACCATGTTGTTTGCTTCTTTCCGGTTGTGCTCCTTCTCGATAGTTCCTGCTTCGTTGTGATTGTGAGGATTCGTTCGACTATGTTGGATCGTCTTATTCATGCACTCGTTCTTCTTCCTAGCAGGATTTCAGGAAAGATGACCATCACCTTGGATGGCACTACTATCTTTGTCGCTATGTCGTGCAACCTGCCACTTGTTTATCAAGCCCCCCAAATTGCCATGATATCCTCTAACCTTTTCCCCCTTCCTAGAAAACCGTTGTTTGGCTATGTTACTGCTTTGCTCAGCCCCTCTTATAGTGTTGCTAGTTGCAAGTGCAGTTGCAGGTTGTTCCATGTTGGGACATGGATATCATGGGATATCACAATATCTCTTATTTAATTAACGCACATATATAATTGGTAAAGGATGGAAGGCTCGGCCTTTTGCCTGGTGTTTTGTTCCACTCTTGCCGCCCTAGTCTCCGTCATACCGGTGTTATGTTCCTTGATTTTGCGTCCCTAACACGGTGAGGGTTTATGGCCCCCTCTTGAAAGTTCGCTTTGAATAAAACTCTTCCAGCAAGACCCAACATTGCTTTTAACATTTTCCATAATAATACTTGAACTAAGTAATTAGTTGGCATAGGGCGTCATGAACCCGAGGATTATATAGGGGGCAGTGCTGATGGTGTTGGTCCTAAATGGCAGTAGCCAGGGCCACCAACGGGTGTGCCAGCCGGAAACTTAGCCAATCCGGACGTGGCATGAGACAAGATACGCGCGGCTACTCTCAGGGTGTAGACACGCCGAGAGGTCTTGCTGGATTAGATTTACCATTATTGAAATGTATTGTGCACCGGCATTCCGAGTCTGATCGGAGGGTCCCGCGACGGAGGATTGTTTTCGCAGATCGTGAGCTTGTGATGGGTTAAGTTGGGACACCCCTGCAGGGTTTGAACTTTCGAGAGTCGTGCTCGCGGTTATGTGGCAGATGGAATTTGTTAATATTCGGTTGTAGAGGACTTGAAGTAAACTCAATTAAAATACACCAACCGCGTGCGTAGCCATGACTGTCTCTTTTCGGGAAGTTCGAGAGGAGAACATGGTTGGGTTATGTTTGATCGTAAGTAGTTCAGGATCACTTATTGGTCATTACTAGTTTGCGACCGTTTGCATAGTTTCTCATCTTACTCATTTACTCATAAGTTAGCCACCATACATTGCTTAGTCACTGCTGCAACCTCACCACTTATCCTTTCCATACCCATTAAGCTTTGCTAGTCTTGATACCCATGGTAATGGGATTGCTGAGTCCTCGTGGCTCACAGATTACTGCAACAATAGTTCTTCTTCTTCTTCTTCTTCTTCTTCTTCTTCTTGGAGTTCTTCTTCTTCGTCATCGATCTTGGGTTGGGTTCATGGTTGGCAGCCTGGCCTAGCATGGTGGATGTCGTTTGAGTTTTTATTTGTGTTTAATCCGTAGTCGGATATTCTACTCTTCAATGATGTATTGATGTATTCTTGTGGCATTTGTATGTTGTTTATGTATCCCCATCTATTATGTAGTGGTTTGATATAATGATATCCACCTTGCAAAAGTGTGTCAATATGCGGTTCTATCCTTGGTGGGACCTTTGAGTCTCTTTAGGATAGAGTCGCATATTTGGCATGACACGGCTGAATCTTTGTATGTACTTGTGCAGGGTTTCGCCATCTTCTAGGGGATGACATGCAAATCACTTTCCTGGCCAGGAGCTTGGTGGCCTCCGGTAAAGGCGCCAACACACTTGTGACACATATCCTACCAAGAAGAAATGGAATCCACTGGCAGGTGCATCAACCATTACATGACGTTGGGCTTAAGCGCCAATGGGAAGTAGTTGGCAAGCACCTTGTCGTCGTGAGCCCCAGCAGCTTGCATCGCAATAATGTAGATGATGAGGAACTCCGACGGGTGAGTCTTGCCGTTGTATTTTTCTCCGACCTCAGGCTTGAATGTGCGGTGGGTGGGCCACTAGAATTGCTGCAGCTCGCAGGTTAAGGCTGGACAACCCACCTCATAAGGTAGGTCACCGGAGCCCCCCGACGCTGGGCGGTCCATAGTGGATCCCGCACGCCTATCTGACTGATGGCGCGCTTCCACCGCCGCTCGATAGTGGTCTGAGCGTCTTCCTGAGCTCGCTCCCGGAGAACTTGACATTGGTCGCAGCGGGCTCGTGGGTCATACGACGCTGTGGAAACGTTGTTGCGGGCGTCGGCCGACGAGCCGGCGGCTGCTGATGCTGGCGTGGGGGAGGAGAGTGCATCGTGGTCGCAGCGTCTCCGGTCCTTCCACCACTGACGTGCATTGGCTCGACAGAGCGCCTACACGAGGGTCCCGCCGGTCGCGGCTCATCTTTACTGGCGAAGCTGATGAGGCTCCGAATGGTGGCTCTCCACTCATCGAGCTTCTCCACGGCAGGGGGAAAGTCGAGGAGCAATTACACGCGTGCCAACGCTTCTGCTGGCGTGGGTGGCGGCGAAAGCTGTGTGGACCGTGACATACTCCGACTTCTAACCACGTTAGAAGGAGCTCTATCATCGTCTCGCGGTCACGCGCCATTTTCGCCAGCGTTTGGGCGCGCATCCTGGCCTAGTGCGTCTTGAGAGTGATGCAAAGGGCTCTTCCCGTGGAGGCGCCCGAGGGAACCAATGTCGCGGCGTTGCTCGTCGTGCGCGACCCGGGCAGGCCGCGGCGCGGTGGCCAGCTGGGGCATCCTGGAGGTCCCCGCGCCGCCCATGGGCCGCACGGCCCCGCCTTTGGACCCAGCGGCGTGCGGCTCGTCGTCTTGGGCACGAACGATGCCGCTCGCCTAGCTCCGATTGCCATAGTGTTGTGGATGCTCACGGGCCTCGCCTCTGCCACCATCCGCGGCCGTTCCGCCGCCTGCCTGTGCTGGTAAGGGCGGTTCGGCTCCGAACGAACCAATCGCTGTGATCGCCTTCTTCTTGGGAGCCATAGTGATGAAGAAGTCGATGCGCTAACAGAGGCACATAGGAGGTGGAAAGCATCTACAGTGTACAAGTTTATCGCCTGGCATCGTAGGACAAACGCATTTAATGCGCTACCGATGTGCCCTCTTGCTTTATCGGGGACGGCAACGAAGATCGTCCTGTCCGTCGCTGCCTCGCCTTGCTTCAACGCGCATCCAAGTCGACGAGGCATGCAGCGCCATGCTGGTAGGCTGGTTGCTGACCTGGTGTGGTGACAGGGACTTCACGAATATTTGCATGCCACCACGCAGGATCTTGCTGGGGGGTCTTCATCTATCCCCGGCAAGGATCTTGCCAGGGGTCTTCGTCTTCTGGTTCTTATCTAGGCTCGTAGGCCCTTGGTCTTCACAAAGACTACATGCCACCACGTGGGCATCCCCGAGTCTTGGTCTAGACGTTATTGATGGTCTCAGAACTCTTAGGCTCAAGGGTGGCGGCCTCGCTGGTGTGGGGCGAATTGCCCCGGCAAGGCTCTTGCCGGGGCTATGTAGGCCGCCCTGAAGGAAATATGCCCTAGAGGCAATAATAAAGTTATTATTTATTTCCTTATTTCATGATGAATGTTTATTATTCATGCTAAAATTGTATTAACCGGAAACATAATACATGTGTGAATACATAGACAACCAGAGTGTCACTAGTATGCCTCTACTTGACTAGCTCGTTAATCAAAGATGGTTATGTTTCCTAACCATGAACAAAGTGTTGTTATTTGATTAACGAGGTCACATCATTAGTTGAATGATCTGATTGACATGACCCATTCCATTAGCTTAGCACCCGATCGTTTAGTATGTTGCTATTGCTTTCTTCATGACTTATACATGTTCCTATGACTATGAGATTATGCAACTCCCATTTGCCGGAGGAACACTTTGGGTGCTGCCAAACGTCACAACATAATTGGGTGATTATAAAGGAGCATTACAGGTGTCTCCAAAGGGAGATGTTAGGTTGGCGTATTTCGAGATTAGGATTTGTCACTCCGATTGTCGGAGAGGTATCTCTGGGCCCTCTCAGTAATGCACATCACATAAGCCTTGCAAGCATTACAACTAATATGTTAGTTGTGAGATGATGTATTACGGAACGAGTAAAGAGACTTGCCGGTAACGAGATTGAACTAGGTATTGGATACCGACGATCGAATCTCGGGCAAGTAACATACCGATGACAAAGGGAACAACGTATGTTGTTATGCGGTCTGACCGATAAAGATCTTCGTAGAATATGTAGGAGCCAATATGGGCATCCAGGTCCCGCTATTGGTTATTGACCGGAGACGTGTCTCGGTCATGTCTACATTGTTCTCGAACCCATAGGGTCCGCACGCTTAAGGTTACAATGACAGTTATATTATGAGTTTATGCATTTTGATATACCGAAGGTTGTTCGGAGTCCCGAGATGAGATCACGGACATGACGAGGAACTCCGGAATGGTCCGGAGATAAAGTTTGATATATATGATAATAGTGTTTGGTCACCGGGAGGGTTCCAGAAATCACCGGAAGGGGTTCCGGATGTTTCCCGAAATGTTTGGGTACGAGAACACTTTATTTGGGCCAAAGGGGAAAGCCCACAAGGTTTTTGGAAAGCGCAAAAGGAAGTTTTGCGGACTCCAGGGCCAGACGCCAGGGTCCCTGGCGTCTGGGTCCAGACGCCGTGATCCCTGGCGTCTGGCCCTGGAGTCCGAGAAGGACTCTTGCCTATCGGGTAAAACCGACTTTGTGAAGGCTTTAACTCCAAGTTTCGACCCCAGGGCTCAAGATATAAATAGAGGGGCAGGGCTAGCACCAAAGACAGATCAAGAAACACAAGTTGATCCACGTGATCTATTCCTTAGCTGTGTGCGGTGCCCCCAGCCACCATAGTCCTCGATAATACTGTAGCGGAGTTTAGGCGAAGCCCTGCTGCTGTAGTACATCAAGATCGTCACCACGCCATCGTGCTGACGAAACTCTTCCCCGACACTTTGCTGGATCGGAGTCCGGGGATCGTCATCGAGCTGAACGTGTGCTCGAACTCGGAGGTGCCGTAGTTTCGGTGCTTGATCGGTTGGATCGTGAAGACGTACGACTACTTCCTCTATGTTGTGTCAACGCTTCCGCAGTCGGTCTGCGTGGGTACATAGACAATACTCTTCCCTCTGGTTGCTATGCATCACATGATCTTGCGTGTGCGTAGGAAATTTTTTTAAATTACTACGAAACCCAACAGTGGCATCCGAGCCTAGGTTATTTATGTTGATGTTATATGCACGAGTAGAACACAAGTGAGTTGTGGGCGATATAAGTCATACTGCCTACCAGCATGTCATACTTTGGTTCGGCGGCATTGTTGGACGAGACGACCCGGACCAACATTACGCGTACGCTTACGCGAGACCGGTTCCCCCGACGTGCTTTGCACATAGGTGGCTTGCGGGCGACTGTCTCTCCAACTTTAGTTGAACCAAGTATGGCTATGCCCGGTCCTTGCGAAGGTTAAAACGGAGTCTATTTGACAAACTATCATTGTGGTTTTGATGCGTAGGTGAGATTGGTTCTTGCTTAAGCCCGTAGCAGCCACGTAAAACTTGCAACAACAAAGTAGAGGACGTCTAACTTGTTTTTGCAGGGCATGTTGTGATGTGATATGGTCAAGACATGATGCTAAATTTTATTGTATGAGATGATCATGTTTTGTAACCGAGTTATCGGCAACTGGCAGGAGCCATATGGTTGTCGCTTTATTGTATGCAATGCAATCACGATGTAATGCTTTACTTTATCACTAAGTGGTAGCGATAGTCGTGGAAGCATGAGATTGACGACACGACAACGATGCTACGATGGAGATCAAGGTGTCGCGCCGGTGACGATGGTGATCATGACGGTGCTTCGGAGATGGAGATCACAGGCACAAGATGATGATGGCCATATCATATCACTTATATTGATTGCATGTGATGTTTATCCTTTTATGCATCTTATCTTGCTTTGATTGACGGTAGCATTATAAGATGATCTCTCACTAAATTATCAAGAAGTGTTCTCCCTGAGTATGCACCATTGCGAAAGTTCTTCGTGCTGAGACACCACGTGATGATCGGGTGTGATAGGTTCTACGTTCAAATACAACGGGTGCAAAACAGTTGCACACGCGGAATACTCAGGTTATACTTGACGAGCCAAGCATATACAGATATGGCCTCGGATCACGGAGACCGATAGGTCAAGCATGAATCATATAGTAGATACGATCAACATAGTAATGTTCACCGATGAAACTACTCCATCTCACGTGATGATCGGACATGGTTTAGTTGATTTGGATCACGTGATCACTTAGAAAATTAGAGGGATGTCTTTCTAAGTGGGATTTCATAAATAATATGATTAATTAAACTTTAGTTTATCATGAACGTAGTCCTGGTAGTATTAGCATATCTATGTTGTAGATCAATAGCTCGCGTTGTTGCTTTCATATGTTTATTTTGATATGTTCCTAGAGAAAATTGTGTTGAAAGATGTTAGTAGCAATGATGCGGATTGGATCCGTGATCTGAGGTTTATCCTCATTGCTGCACAGAAGAATTATGTCCTTGATGCACCGCTAGGTGACGGACCTATTGCAGGAGCAGATGCAGACGTTATGAACGTTTGGCTAGCTCAATATGATGACTACTTGATAGTTTAGTGCACCATGCTTAATGGCTTAGAATCGGGACTTCAAAGATGTTTTGAACGTCATGGAGCATATGAGATGTTCTAGGAGTTGAAGTTAATATTTCAAGCAAATACCCTAGTTGAGAGATATGAAGTCTCCAACAAGTTCTATAGCTAAAAGATGGAGGAGAATCGCTCAACTAGTGAGCATGTGCTCAGATTGTCTGGGTACTACAATCGCTTGAATCAAGTGGGAGTTAATCTTCCAGATAAGATAGTGATTGACAGAATTCTCTAGTCACCATCACCAAGTTAGTAGAACTTCGTGATGAACTAAAATATGCAAGGGATAACGGAAACAACTCCCAAGCTCTTCGTGATGCTGAAATCAACGAAGGTAGAAATCAAGAAAGAGCATCAAGTGTTGATGGTTGACAAGATCACTAGTTTCAAGAAAAGGGCAAAGGGAAAAAGGGGAACTTCAAGAAAAACAGCAAGCAAGTTGCTGCTCATGTGAAGAAGCCCAAGTCTGGTCCTAAGCCTGAGACTAAGTGCTTCTACTGCAAAGGGACTGGTCACTGGAAGCGGAACTACCCCAAGTGATTGGCGAATAAGAAGGATGGCAAAGTGAACATAAGTATATTTGATATACATGTTATTGATGTGTACTTTACTAGTGTTTATAGCAAACCCTCAGTATTTGATACTAGTTCAGTTGCTAAGATTAGTAACTCGAAACGGGAGTTGCAGAATAAACAGAGACTAGTTAAGGGTGAAGTGACGATGTGTGTTGGAAGTGGTTCCAAGATTGATATGATCATCATCGTACACTCCCTATAATTTCGGGATTAGTGTTGAACCTAAATAAGTGTTATTTGGTGTTTGCGTTGAGCATGAATATGATTTGATCATGTTTATTGTAATACGGTTATTCATTTAAGTAATAGAATAAATTGTTGTTTTGTTTATATGAATAAAACCTTATATGGTTACACACCCAATGAAAATAGTTCGTTGGATCTCGATCGTAGTGATACACATAATCATAATATTGAAACCAAAAGATGCAAAGTTAATAATGATAGTGCAACTTATTTGTAGCACTGCTATTTAGGTCATATTGGTGTAAAGCGCATGAAGAAACTCCATGCTGATGGGCTTTTGGAATCACTTGATTATGAATCAGTTGATGCTTGCGAACCATGCCTCATGGGCAAGATGACTAAGACTCTGTTCTTCGGAACAATGAAGCGAGCAACAGATTTGTTGGAAATCATACATACTGATGTATGTGGTCCGATGAATATTGAGGCTCGCGACAGGTATCATTATTTTCTGATCTTCACAGATGATTTGAGCAGATATGAGTATATCTACTTGATGAAACATAAGTCTGAAACATTTGAAAAGTTCAAAGAATTTCAGAGTGAAGTGAAAAATCATCGTAACAAGAAAATAAAGTTTCTACGATCTGATCGTAGAGAAGAGTATTTGAGTTACGAGTTTGGCCTTCAGTTAAAAACAATGTGAAATAGTTTCACTACTCATGCCACCTGGAACACCACAATGTAATGGTGTGTCCGAACGTCATAACCGTACTTTATTGGATATAGTGCAATCTATGATGTATCTTACCGATCTACCACTATCGTTTTGGGGTTATGCATTAGAGACAGCTGCATTCACGTTAAATAGGGCACCATCAAAATCCGTTGAGACGACGCCTTATGAACTGTGGTTTGGCAAGAAACCAAAGTTGTTGTTTCTGAAAGTTTGGGGCTGCGATGCTTATGGGAAAAAGCTTCAACTTGATAAGCACAAACCCAAATCGGAGAAATGTGTCTTCATAGGATACCCAAAAGCTACTGTTGAGTACACCTTCTATCACAGATCCGAAGGCAAGATTTTTTGCTAAATTTGGAAACTTTCTGGAGAAGGAGTTTCTCTTGAAAGAAGTGAGTGGGAGGAAAGTAGAAAACTTGATAAGGTAATTGTACCTTCTCCTTTATTGGAAAGTAGTTCATCACAGAAATTTGTTCCTGTGACTCCTACACCAATTAGTGAGGAAGCTAATGATGATGATCATGAAACCTCAGATCAAGTTACTACCGAATCTCGTAGGTAAACCAGAGTGAGATCCGCACCAGAGTGGTACGGTAATCCTGTTCTGGAAGTCATGTTACTAGACCATGACGAACTTGCGAACTATGAGGAAGCGATGATGAGCCCAGATTCCGCAAAATGGTTTGAGGCCATGAAATCTGAGATATGATCCATGTATGAGAACAAAGTATGGACTTTGATGGATTTGCCCGATGATCCGCAAGCCATAGAAAATAAATGGATCTTCAAGAGGAAGACAGATGCTGATAGTAGTGTTACTATCTACAAAGCTAGAATTGTCGCAAAAAGGTTTTCGACAAGTTCAAGGTGTTGACTACGATGAGAGATTCTCACTCGTATCTATGCTTAAAGTCTGTCCGAATCATGTTAGCAATTGCCGCATTTTATGAAATCTGGCAAATGGTTAAACAAAACTGAATTCCTTAATGGATTTAATAAAGAAGAGTTGTATACGATGCAACTAGAAGGTTTTGTCAAATCCGAAAGGTGCTAACAAAATGTGCAAGCTCCAGCGATCCATCTATGGACTGGTGCAAGCATCTCGGAGTTGGAATATACGCTTTGATGAGTTGATCAAAGCATATAGTTTTATACAGACTTGCGGTGAAGCCTGTATTTACAAGAAAGTGAGTGGGAGCACTACAGCATTTCTGATAAGTATATGTGAATGACATATTGTTGATCGGAAATAATGTAGAATTATTCTGTAAAGCATAAAGGAGTGTTTGAAAGGAATTTTTCAAAGAAAGACTTCGGTGAAGCTGCTTACATATTGAGCTTCAAGATCTATAGAGATAGATCAAGATGCTTTATAAGTTTTTTCAATGAGTACATACCTTGACAAGATTTTGAAATAGTTCAAAATGGAGCAGTCAAAGAAAGAGTTCTTGCCTGTATTACAAGGTGTGAAGTTGAGTAAGACTCAAAGCCCGACCACGGCAGAAGATAGAAAGAGAATGAAAGTCATTCCCTATGCCTCAGTCATAGGTTCTATAAAGTATGTCATGCTGTATACCAGATCTATTGTATACCCTGCACTGATTAAGCAAGGAAGTACGATAGTGATCTAGGAGTAGATCACTGGACAGCGGTCAGAATTATCCTTAGTGAAATAAGGATATGTTTCTCGACTATGGACATGACAAAAAGGTTCGTCGTAAAAAGTTACATTGATGCAAATTTTGACACAGATCTGGATGACTCTAAGTCTCAATCTAGATACATATTGAAAGTGGGAGCAATTAGCTAGAGTAGCTCCATGCAGAGCATTGTAGACATAGAATTCGCAAAATACTTACGGATCTGTATGTGACAGACCCGTTGACTAATATTATCTCACAAGCAAAACATGATCACACCTTAGTACTCTTTGGGTGTTAATCACATAAACGATGTGAACTAGATTATTGACTCTAGTAAACCCTTTGGGTGTTGGTCACATATCGATGTGGACTATGGGTGCTAATCACATGGTGATGTGAACTATTGCTGTTAAATCACATGACGATGTGAACTAGATTATTGACTCTAGTGCAAGTGGGAGACTGAAGGAAATATGCCCTAGAGGCAATAATAAAGTTATTATTTATTTCCTTATTTCATGATGAATGTTTATTATTCATGCTAGAATTGTATTAACCGGAAACATAATACATGTGTGAATACATAGACAACCAGAGTGTCACTAGTATGCCTCTACTTGACTAGCTCGTTAATCAAAGATGGTTATGTTTCCTAACCATGAACAAAGTGTTGTTATTTGATTAACGAGGTCACATCATTAGTTGAATGATCTGATTGACATGACCCATTCCATTAGCTTAGCACCCGATCGTTTAGTATGTTGCTATTGCTTTCTTCATGACTTATACATGTTCCTATGACTATGAGATTATGCAACTCCCGTTTGCCGGAGGAACACTTTGGGTGCTGCCAAACGTCACAACATAACTGGGTGATTATAAAGGAGCATTACAGGTGTCTCCAAAGGGAGATGTTGGGTTGGCGTATTTTGAGATTAGGATTTGTCACTTCGATTGTCGGAGAGGTATCTCTGGGCCCTCTCGGTAATGCACATCACATAAGCCTTGCAAGCATTACAACTAATATGTTAGTTGTGAGATGATGTATTACGGAACGAGTAAAGAGACTTGCCGGTAACAAGATTGAACTAGGTATTGGATACCGACGATCGAATCTCGGGCAAGTAACATACCGATGACAAAGGGAACAACGTATGTTGTTATGCGGTCTGACCGATAAAGATCTTCATAGAATATGTAGGAGCCAATATGGGCATCCAGGTCCCGCTATTGGTTATTGACCGGAGACGTGTCTCGGTCATGTCTACATTGTTCTCGAACCTGTAGGGTCCGCACGCTTAAGGTTACGATGACAGTTATATTATGACTTTATGCATTTTGATATACCGAAGGTTGTTCGGAGTCCCGAGATGAGATCATGGACATGACGAGGAACTCCGGAATGGTCCGGAGATAAAGTTTGATATATATGATAATAGTGTTTGGTCGCCGGAAGGGTTCCAGAAATCACCGGAAGGGGTTCCGAATGTTTCCCGAAATGTTTGGGTACGAGAACACTTTATTTGGGCCAAAGGGGAAAGCCCACAAGGTTTTTGGAAAGCGCAAAAGGAAGTTTTGCGGAGTCCAGGGGCCAGACGCCAGGGTCCCTGGCGTCTGGGTCCAGACGCTGGGATCCCTGGCGTCTGGCCCTGGAGTCCGAGAAGGACTCTTGCCTATCGGGTAAAACCGACTTTGTGAAGGCTTTAACTCCAAGTTTCGACCCCAGGGCTCAAGATATAAATAGAGGGCAGGGCTAGCACCAAAGACAGATCAAGAAACACAAGTTGATCCACGTGATCTATTCCTTAGCCGTGTGCGGTGCCCCCAGCCACCATAGTCCTCGATAATACTGTAGCGGAGTTTAGGCGAAGCCCTACTGCTGTAGTACATCAAGATCGTCACCACGCCGTCGTGCTGACGGAACTCTTCCCCGACACTTTGCTGGATCGGAGTCCGGGGATCTTCATCGAGCTGAACGTGTGCTCGAACTCGGAGGTGCCGTAGTTTCGGTGCTTGATCGGTTGGATCGTGAAGACGTACGACTACTTCCTCTACGTTGTGTCAACGCTTCCGCGGTCGGTCTACGTGGGTACGTAGACAATACTCCTCCCTCTCGTTGCTATGCATCACATGATCTTGCGTGTGCGTAGGAAATTTTTTGAAATTACTACAAAACCCAACACGCCCCAGCAAGGATGTTGTCGGGGGAGATCCATCTTGCCCCTTTGCTGTTCATGCCTCTGATTTGAGTGTTGCCCCGGTAGCCTTGTATCTTTCCTTCCTCTGCCGAGCCAAGCATGGCCGTAGGTGTGGCTACCACTACCCGTGCACAAGTAAAGGGGTACAGAAAGGCCCCTACTTTTGTACGCCGACACCTAATCCCCACAAATGTCCCAATGTCGTTGATAGAAGTGGGCTGGGAGGCTGTCAGGCCTCGGGGCCTTTGTCGTGAACATTTGGAAGAGCGCGGTTTTGACCTATTTATTGGTAATGGCGCTATGAGCAAGGCATTCATCTGGTTAATAACCTTCAGAGGGACATTCGCTAAAACTTCCTCCGATCCATCCACACCTTCTGGTGTCTAGAGGCTCTTGTAGAAATCTGTCACCATATAGCTTTTAGTTCTCCCTGATCCTCTGTCAGCACCCCTAGCAAAGTTGCAAGTGCTTTAATCATGTTCCTCTTCATGCGCTCACTTTCCCTAAGGTGAAAAAATCCTATATTTCTGTCCCCCATCGAAAGCCACTTCAAACCTCGAACGTTGCCTCCACATAAGTTCCTCACTCTGACATAATTCAATCAATTTCTCATTGATCTTTATCTCAACATGGGTGGGCGTTGTCCTCGCCATATCACTACGCAGGCGGTCCAACTCCAGTTTCAAGCTTTTGATTTCCTTTTGTATAGAGCCAAATGTATTTTTGTTCCACAAACCCACCTGTACCGAAACGGTTTTAATTTCGCCCTTAGTTCTGCCATGCGCTCCGTGATAATCCCCAAGTGCAGGGAATCATCGTAGAACTTTACAAAGGTGGAAATGATAAGTATGGAGTGTCGAACCCACAAGGAGCTAAAGGTAAGATCAATATTCTCTCAAGTCCTATCTGCCATTGATAATACTCTACGTACACCAAGTGTTTGCTTCCAACTAGAAACGAGAAATAAAACTATGTTGTGGGTATGAAGAGGATAACTTTGCACGATATCGGAGAACAAAAATATAAAAGTAGGTGCTATTAATATAAAGTTAGAATATATTACTATATATTATAAATAGCGAGTGTGGAATAATGATGGATCAGTGTGCGTAATTGTCCTAAGAAATTGTTAACAAGATCGGTAATCATTATTGCAATTTCATATGAGGGAGAGGCATAAGCTAATATACTTTCTCTTCTTGAATCATATGCACTTATGATTGGAACTCTAGCAAGCATCCGCAACTACTAAAGATCATTAAGGTAAAACCCAACCATAGCATTAAAGTATCAAGTCCCCTTTATCCCATATACAACAACCCCCTTACTCGGGTTTAAGCTTCTATCACTCTAGCAACCCACAATAAGCAAATCATGAACGTATTGCAACACCCTACAGCGGGAATCCCTCACGGTTGCGCGACACGGAGAGCACCATAGGACAGCACCAAAATAAAACATACAACTCAAACCAATCTATATCATTAATCAACCCAAAAGACAAAATAAATCTACTCAAAACATCATAAGATGGAAACACATCATTGGATCATAATATGTGGCATAAAGCACCATGTTCAAGTAGGGGATTACAGCGGGGTGCGGGACAGTGGACCAAGTAAAAGAGATGAGGATGGTGATGTTGATGAAGATGATCACCGCGGCAATGATTCTCCCGATGGCACTCCGGTGCCAGCAAGAGAGAGGGGGAGTGGTTCTCCCCTTTGTGCTTCCTCCTTCTTGGCCTCCCCCTTAGATGGGGCAGGTTCTTCCCCTGGTCCTTGGCCTCCATGACAATGGTGTGCCCTCTGGCTTCCTCTTCCATGGCCTCCGGTGATGTTGGCCCCCTCCGACAGGGTGCCAGAGAGGGCCTAGATTTCTTTTTCGTGGCCATAGAGGCTTACGGCGGAAGAACTCCTGATCTAGGTTTTGTTCTGGAGTTTTTGGAATTTATAGGAGTGTTTGGCATCAGGGACAAGTCAAGGGGACCCACGAGGCAATGACAAGGATGGGAGGCACGCCCTAGGGGGGTGGGGGCGCCCCCACCCTTGTGGTTAGCCCGGGGCTCTTCTCTGGTATCTTCCCGCTCCAGTATTTTTTATATTTTCCAAAAATATTCTTCGTAAATTTTCATCCCATCCCGAGAACTTTTATTTCTACACAAAAACAACACCATGGTAGTTGTGCTGAAAACAACGTCAGTCCATGTTAGTTCTAATCAAATCATACCAAAATCATATAGAATTGTTATAAACACGACATCAATACTTCATAAATTATAGATACATTGGAGACATATCAGCATCCCCAAGCTTAATTCATGCTCTTCCTCGATTAGGTAAATGATAAAAGAAATAATTTATGAAGTGTGAATGCTATCAAGTGCACAAGTTTGATCAATGAAAGTTCCAAGAACTTTTTCTCGTGTTATTCTTTATCATAAACAGTAGCTCATCTCATAAAACTTCTTATGGTCAAGTAACAAGCTATTCATAAATTAAGGTATAGACCCTGAACTTTCTTGAAAACTAACAAACTATTTTCTCAGTCATCAAACAATTGCAATTCATCTTATTTTCAGGAAGGGTCTATGTAAGAGCTTTGATTTATTAAATTCCACATACTCAACTATCATTTAATCTTCCACAATTGCTAACACTCACGTGATATTTATGGGTACAAAGTTTCAATCGGACACAGTGAAAGATAGGGCGCTTATAGTTTCGCCTCCCAACCTTTTACCTCAAGGGTAATGTAAACAATAATAATTTATGATAACCTACATCTGAGTGGATATATATATATATATATATATATATATATATATATATATATATATATATCCGGATATCTCCAACACATAGTGTGGTTGCCAAAAGAAAAAGTGTAAAAAGGGAAAGGTGATGATCACCATGACTCTTGTATAAAGGTAGAAGATAAAAGTAAAAGATAGGCCCTTCGCAGAGGGAAGCAGAGGTTGTCATGCGCTTTTATAGTTGGGTGCACAAAATCTTAATGCAAAAGAACGTCACTTTATATTGCCGCTTGTGATAAAGACCTTTTTTATGCAGTCCATCCCTTTTATTTCTTCCATATCAAAAGTTCGTATAAAGCTTATTTTCTTCACACTAATAGATCATACATATTTTTTTATTGCTTGCACCGATGACAACTTACTTGAAGGATCTTACTCAATCTATAGGTAGGTATGGTGGACTCTCATGGCAAAACTGGTTTAAGGGATGTTTGGAAGCACAAGTATTATTTCTACTTTGTGCAAAGAATTTGGCTAGCATGAGAGGGAAAGGCAGTCTCGACATGCTGGAGGATCCATGAAAATATAATTTCTATTCGGATATAAGAGAACATAACCTATTATGTTGTCTTCCTTGTCCAACATCAACTTTTTAGCATATCATATTTTAATGAGTGCTCACAATTATAAAAGATGTCCAAGATAGTATATTATATGTGAAATCTCTCTTCCTTCAATATTATTTCATGGATTGTTCAAAATGACCAATGTTGAGTTTGCTAACTTTCAATAAATTTCACCACCTATACTTCTTATAAGTGAAGTCATTACTCCCCATGGGATAAGCATATGAAGCATATATAATTTCAGATCTATGATATTCAATTTATTCAACCATTTACTCATAGGATATGAGTGAAGCACATGAGTAAACGACAAACTACTCCAAAAAGATATAAGTGAAGAACAATGAGTAGTCAAATAATTAACTAGCCATGGGAGGACTCTCTCTCATTCAAGATTTCAGATCCAATGATTTTATTCAAACAACAAGTGAAATGAAAATACGCTCCAAGCAAAACACATATCATGTAACGAATAAAAATATAGCTCCGGGTAAGGTATACTGATGGTTTCGAAGACGAAAGAGGGGATGCCTTCCGGGGCATCCCCAAGCTTAGGCGCTTGAGTCGTCCTTGAATATTACCTTGGCGTGCCTTGGGCATCCCCAAGATTAGGGTATTTCCACTCCTTATTCCCCTCGTATTGATATCTCACCCAAAACTTGAAAAATTCAATCACAGAAAACTTAACGAAACTTCGTGAGATGGGTTAGTATGATAAAGAGTAAATAATTCACTTTGGTACTATCCAAGACAAGATTAATAATTGTTCTCACACAATGCCTACTGTACCGTATCATTTGTACAATTTATATTGAGCAATATAAGCCATTGAAACTAGAAAACAAGCAAACTATGCATTGAAAACAGATTCTGGCAGAAACAGAACAGTCTGTAATGATCTGAACAACAACCATACTTCTGCTACTCCAAAAATTCTGAAAAATTAGGACAACCTAAGCAATTTATTTATTAATCTCCTGCAAAGATAATCAGTATTTTATCATGCTTCTATAAAAAATGAGAATTGTTTTGTTGAGGGAAAAAGTTTTTGTTTTTTTAGCAAGATCAAATCAACTATCGCCGTAAGCCATCCCAAAGGTCTTACTTGGCACTTTATTGAAACAAAAGCTATAAAACATGATTACTACAGTAGCTTAATCATGTGAACATACATAAACAGTAAGGACTTGGGTTGTCTCCGAACAAGCGCTTTTCTTTAATGCCTTTTCAGCTAGGCACGATGATTTCAATGATGCTCACATAAAAGATAAGAATTGAAACATAATGGAAGTATCATCAAGAATATGACTAACACATTCAAGTCTAACACCACTAGTATAAAAAGGGTCAAACGTGAAGCACATTAGTGCCGGTTTGAATTAGAGCCGGCACTAATGTGTACATTAGTGCCGGTTCGTTGCGGCGATCAATAGTACCGGTTCGTGGCGAACCTTTAGTACCGGTTCATGCCACAAACCGGTACTAAAGAGGCTATGTCAGCCTGCAATCAGGCTATGGCCCCACCATCACCATTTAGTGCCGGTTTGTACCACGAACCGGTACTAATGAGGTTATGGCAAGCTGTTTTTAGTCCCACCTCGCCAAGAGAGAGGCAGTATGAGCGGTTTATAAGCTGTGAGTGCACAGACAATGATGAAGAGTTGCAATGCTCACCTACATGTTGATTAGCTTCAAGCCTTGTGGAATAGCATAGATTGCACTGAGCTATGTGCAGTGCAGTCTACACTATTCCGAATGGCTTGAAGCAAATTAACCAGCATTGCACCTCTTTTTTATTTTTAATAACTTATTTAAACTCCGGACTTCTTTTGTGTTCAATATGCAGCATTTAAAGCGACGTCATCAATTTCCAACATGTTCTGACATCATTTGTTGTTTTTCGGTCATTTACCTAATTGTTTAGAGAGCTAAATGACCGTGAAATTGAAAATCACTACAAAATGAATCCTGAAAATGTTGAAACTTGGCATGGTATCATCATATCACCCGCATAGCATGCGCGAAAGAGTAGAGAGGGTCACGGCAAAAACTGGACGCAGTTCATCTGTTACATGGCCACTTCAATGTTTTTTAAACTTATTTGAACTCCGGACTTCTTTTGTGTTCAGTATCCAACATTTAAAGCGATGTCAGCAATTTCCAACATGTTCTGACATCATTTGTTGTTTTTCGGTCATTTACCTAATTGTTCAGTATGCAGCATTCAATTTCCAGAAGAAGATAAATAGAAGAAAATAAATAATGCAGAAAATAAAAGTTGGGGTGGCAGCGCTAGGCCTTTAGTACCGGTTGGTGGCTCCAACCGGTACTAAAAGCCTTCGTTTCCCGCCGCTTGGCCTGGCGAAAATAGGCCTTTAGTACCGGTTGGAGCCACGAACCGGTACTAAAGGCCCATCCTATATATATAGCACTTATGAAAATTTCAGTTTCATCTCCCCACTTCGTCTCCAACCTCTCGCGAGACATCGCCACGCGCGCCGCTCGATCCCGTCTCGTCGCCGCCCGTCGCCCGCCGTCCATCGTCATCGTCGCTGTCCCCGCTGCCGCCCGTCGTCGTTGTCGTCTCGCGCTGCCGCCCCGAACGCCGCCGCCGTCCGTCGTCATCGCCGCGGCCGTACGTCTCTCTCGCACCCGCGCCGCGCGCACCGGCCCGTACGTACGCCACCGCCCCCGCCCCGTACGCCGGCGTCCCCGCTCGTACGTACGGGGCGGCAGCGTACGGGGCGGCACTACAGTATACACACACACATACACACACATACACACACATACATACACACACACACACATTTTTTTACATATTTTCTGTTTTCTGTTTTTTAGAAAAGTTAATTAGATGATCGAATATTAGATTAATGTCGAATGTCAGATGAATTAGATAGAAAAGTTAAATATATATTAATGTCAATTGTTAGAGATGAATATAGCTAGATATTAATTAGGTATATATATGAGATTTGAACTAGTTGAATAATTAATATAACTAGTTTATTTTTAGTAAGAAAATTGTCGAACTAGTTTATTTAGGTATATGAGATTTGAACTAGTTGAATAATTAATATAACTAGTTTATTTTTAGTAAGAAAATTTAGGTATCTCAGATTTGATGATCTAATTAAAATATTATTTGTTAATGAGTTTTTCTGTTTATTTAATTTTTTATATATTTTTAGTTTATATAAATGTTACATTAATGTCAAATGTTAGATGAATTCGATAGAAAAGTTAAATATATAGTAATGTCAATTGTTAGAGATGAATATAGTTAGATATATTAATGTCAAATGTTAGATGAATATATATTTGGCTAGATATAGGTGTTTAATGTTTCACCTATATGAACATAGGAAATGTCATCTGATGACGAAAAAGATTTCATTATGTGCGAACATTGTGAAGATCAGCGCGGCCTGTGCGACCAAAATTTCCTTGTTGATGGTAGGCGCTTCAGCATCAAGCTGGATGAGACATTTGAAGTTGATATAGTAAGTCACTTTGTCAATTATTATTTGAATGCAAAACTTATGCTTCATTTGCTTCAACTTATAATTTTAAATTTTCACTATTCTACTAGCGCATCCCCTGCCATGCAAGAATTTTTGTCTTGGATAAGATAGGTTTTAGTGCTATAGATGATATGGAGGTAAAGAGAGTTTACTTGAAGACGGAGCATGGGTATACTTTCAACGTCAAATTATATAATGGAGACACATACACCCATTTTGAATGCAAAACTTGGCAAGCACTATGTAAGGCTTATGCATTTGATCCTGATATGGTTATCACCTTTGATATTCGTCCGGAAGATGATATTAAAGGTAATATAGACATCTGGGTCGATGTGCAAACGCCTCCAGTTCTACCATTTGGTGAGTTTTTCTCAACCATGCATGCATATGTTTATGTCTTTCATACAGTTTATTCAAAAATAGTTGACAACTAATTTGTATTGTCAGCTTGGTAGACAGGACCTACTACTGCCTCGGGGCTCAACTAAACTGCGAGGAGATAAGTCATTATGTTTCATGGCTTGAGGATCTTAATACTGTCAAGACAATTTTTTTTCCTAAACTTAGAAATGTTAGTACTCAAAACGTGCGACCAATGGTGATCGTATTGAACTACAGTCACATCTATAATCGAAAGATGGTAAGATTTTAAATATTTGTCCTTAGTTAGTGCATCTTTTGCATACATTATTTTTGAAGCTAAACTTTCATTGCTTAGTATATTAATTACTATACGATGTTCTTCAACAGGGACTTCCGATGACAGTTGTGCCTCAGTGGATCGAGACAAAAGGTCACATGTCAATGGTTAGCTTACGACCAAGATTTCCTACATTGCACATGAGTGCATTCAGGATTTCTGAAAGCGAAGAATGCTTAATAGTGAAAGATTGGAGCAAAATTGTTAACGATCGCAGAGAAGTACTAGGGGCCAGCAAGGAGAAGTGCAACCCGAGATTAGGAGACAGATTCATCTGCATGCTCTAGTATGATGAATCAGGAGAGCTATACATGTTATATGCTATTCTACCTGAGAGGGAGCAGCAGGATCAGTAGCTACTAGTTCATGCTCTTAATTAGTACTTGTCTCATGTCCGTGTCCTGAACTTCGATGTTGGTGCTGATTATGTTGAACTTGATGATATCTTTGCTTCTGTTACAAAGTGAATGTTTCCTCTTTAAGCTAGCCAGCATTGATGATGATTAGATAGCTAGAGGTAATGACTATGATGATTAAATAGTGGTAATTAGACGACTATGATGATTTTTAGCTAGCTAGAGTTTATTTATTTATTAATATGCGATGATGATGATGATGATGATGACGACTACAACTCATTATAACGTAAAAAAATCCTAAATTAAATTGATAACACAAATTTAATTGAAAAATACAAAATAAAACAAAAACCCACAACCCTTTAGTACCGGTTGGTGTTACCAACCGGTACTAAAGGGCTCCCGGCCCCCGGAGCTGGCTCGTGCCACGTGGTTCCCCTTTAGCACCGGTTCGTGCTGAACCAGTACTAAAGGGGGGGCCTTTAGTGCTGAAACTTTAGTGCCGGTTCCTAAACCGGCCCTAAAGGGCCTTACGAACCGATGCTATTGCCTGGTTCTGCACTAGTGCACACTTCCTATGCATAGGGATTTTCTGAGCAAACAACTTATGGGAACAAGAATCAACTAGCATAGGAAGGCAAAACAAGCATAACTTCAAGATTTTCAACACATAGAGAGGAAACTTGATATTATTGCAACTCCTACAAGCATATATTCCTCCCTCATAATAATTTTCAGTAGAATCATGAATGAATTCAACAATATAGCTATCACACAAAGGATTTTTTTTCATGATCCACAAGCATAGAAATTTTACTACTCTCCACATAAGCAAAATTATTCTCATGAATAGTAGTGGAAGCAAACTCAACAAAAATAAGTATCTTGTGAGGCATAATCCAATGAAAATTAAAATCAAGATGACAAGTTTCATGGTTATCATTATTCTTTATAGCATACATGTCATCACAATTATCATCATAGATAGCAACTTTGTTCTCATAATCAATTGGAACCTCGTCTGAAATAGTGGAATCATCATTAAATAAAGTCATGGCCTCTCCAAATCCACTTTCATAAATATTATAAGATTCAACACCCTCCAAAAAAGTGGGATCATTACTAGAGTTGACACTCTTCCAAACCCACTTTCAATGATAATTTTAGTCTCACTATAAAAGGTATAAGTGAAGTTCATAGAGCATTCTATAAAGCCATACTCAAAAGATTTAAATCAAGCATAAAGAGCATTCTATAAAGGCATACTCAAAAAATTTAAGTCAAGCATAAAGAGCATTCTATAAAGGCATACTCAAAAGATTTAAGTGAAGCACAAAGAGCATTCTACAAATCAATGAAGGGCTATCTCACACTAGCATGGAGCATAAAGGAAAAGAAAAGATAAATAAACACAAAAGATGCATATCATGTGAACAAAAAAAAACCGAGGTATACCGATAGTTGTTGAAGAAGAAAGATGGGATGCCAACCGGGGCATCCGCAATCTTAGATGCTTGAGTATCCCTGAAATATTTTCTTCGGGTGCCTTGGGCATCCCCAAGCTTGAACTCTTACCTCTCCTTATTCTTCTCATATCGATAACTCCTCGTTCTTCGAACACTTCATCCACACAAAACTTAAAAACCCTTGTGAGATCCGTTAGTATAATAAAGCAAATCACTACCTTTAGGTACTATTGTAAACTCATTCCAATTTCTTGTTAGCATTATATCTACTGTATTCCAACTTCACCATGGTTCATACCCCCCGATACTACCCATAGATTCATCAAAATAAGTGAACAACACATAGAAAACAGAATCTGTCAAAAACAGGACAGTCCGTAGTAATCTGGAACTTCCGTATACTTCCGTAACTTCAAAAATTCTAAAAAAATAGGAAAAATCTAAACAATTTGCATAGAAGTACTGTGTAACAATTTCAATATTTTATCATGCTCCAGTAAAAACTAAAATTAAATGACTACAACAAATGTTTCTATTTTTCTGCTGCCCACACTAAACAAGCAATTTAAGCTTCCTAAAGACAAACCATGAAACATTATTTTTATTATACAATGGGATGCTTATTTTTGGGAAACTTCCATGAAAATTTCTACATTGTTTCCATGAGCATGAACACAAGTTTTCAAGGTCGACCCTCACTTCTCCAATGCGCAACCTTCCAATCGCTTCTCTTTTCGAAAAAGTTTTTAGGCACAAGAGGCAAGTAATTTTTTTGTGTTTTGCAATTTGCATTTTTTTTGCTTCACCCACAACTAAACAAAAACAAAAGGGAAAACAAAATCTAATTAGTGAAGAAAGAAAACAAGAATACACGAAAATATCAACGCTTGATAATCCCCAAGTGCAGGGAATCATCATAGCACTTTCCAAAGGTGGAAGTGATAAGTATGGAGTGTCGAACCCACAAGGAGCTAAAGATAAGATCAATATTCTCTCAAGTCATATCTTCCATTGATACGACTCTACGTACACCAAGCGTTTGCTTCCAACTAGAAACGAGAAATAAAACTATGTTGTGGGTATGAAGAGGATAACTTTGCATGATATCGGAGAACTAAAACATAAAAGTAGGTGCAGTTAATATAAAGTTAGAATATATCACTATATATTATAAATAGAGAGTGTGGAATAATGATTGATCGGTGTGCGGAATTCTCCTAGGAAATTGTTAACAAGATCTGTAGTCATTATTGCAATTTCATATGAGGGAGAGGCATAAGCTAACATACTTTCTCTTCTTGGATAATATGCACTTATGATTGGAACTCTAGCAAGAATCCGCAACTACTAAAGATCATTAAGGTAAAATCCAACCATAGCATTAAAGTATCAAGTCCCCTTTATCCCATACGCAACAACCCCCTTACTCGGGTTTAAGCTTTTGTCACTCTAGCAACCCACTATAAGCGAATCATGAACATATTGCAACACCCTACAGTGGGAATCCCTCATGCTTATGCGACATGGAGAGCACCATAGGACAACACCAAAATAAAACATACAACTCAAACCAATCTATATCATCAATCAACCCAAAAGACAAAAGAAATCTACTCAAAACGTTATAGGATGGCAACACATCATTGGATCATAATATGTGGCATAAAGCACCATGTTCAAGTAGGGGATTACAGCGGGGTGCGGGACAGTGGAACGCGTAAAAGTGATGAGGATGGTGATGTTGATGAAGATGATCACCGCGGCGATGATTCCCCCGATGGCACTCTGGTGCCACCAAGAGAGAGGGGGAGTGGTTCTCCCCTTTGTGCTTCCTCCTCCATGGCCTCCCCCTTAGATGGGGCAAGGTTCTTCCTCTGGTCCTTGGCCTCCATGATGATGGTGACCCCTCCGACTTCCTCCTCCATGGCCTCCGGTGATGTTGGCTCCCTCCGGCAGGGTGCCAGAGAAGGCCTAGATAGGTTTTTCGTGGCTACAGTGGCTTACAGAAACGGAACTCCCAATCTAGGTTTTGTTCTGGAGTTTTTGTAATTTATAGGAGTGTTTGGCGTCGGGGACAAGTCAAGGGGACCCACGATGCGACGACGAGGATGGTAGGCGCGCCCTAGGGGGGTGGGGGCGCCCCCCACCCTTGTGGTTACCCCGGGACTCTTCTTTGGTATCTTTTCGCTCTAGTCTTTTTTATATTTTCCAAAAATATTCTCCATAAATTTTCAGCCCATTTCGAGAACTTTTATTTCTGCTCGAAAACAACACCACGGTAGTTTTGCTGAAAACTACGTCAGTCTGGGTTAGTTCTAATCAAATCATACCAAAATCATATAGAATTGTTATAAACATGGCATGAATACTTCTTAAATTATAGATACTTTGCAGACATATCACTCCGCTGGGTCTCCTACCACTCAACTAGACAAGATTGTCTCTCTCCATGAATTGTGGGTTTCCCACATCACCTCATACTTAAACTCATCTTTGTATTTTGGTACCCCCCCTCCCTTGAAACTATAGAAAGATGGGACAATGATCTGATGTTGCTGCTGTCAAGTGTTCTACATGTGCATTTGGAAACATCTTGTTCCACTCTGCTATAGCTAGAGATCGATCTAGCCGAACCCGGGTGTAGCTCCCCCCTGGTAACCTTTTTTCAAATGTCCAGAAGTGGATTTGATTACCTATATCCATCAAGATGCAAACATCTATAGCGTCTCTGAAGCCCTGCATTTGGTTATTACTTCGCTCTCCAATGCCATCTTGTTCATCTGGACGTAGCACTTCATTGAAATCACCTATGCAAACGCACGGGAGGTTGCTCAAAGTACTGATCCCCTTCAATGTGTCCCAAGACTGGAACCTCTGGAGTTTGTTCCTCTCCATAAAAAAGTGTCATCCTCCACGAATCACTTCCTCGCTTCTCAACAGAGCAATCAATATGGTATACAGAATAACCAAAAATTTCAAGTTTTATTGGATTGTTCCAAAACAGCCCTAGGCCTCCACTTCTACCTTGACTACTAACAACATATCCATTATCATAACCAATACTTCCAGCTAAGCTTTCCACCCTCGATCTATCAATCTGAGTCTCAACAATACATAAAAGGGTAGGGGCAAAATTCTTCGCGGTGTCGTGAAGTTCCAGCTCAAGATACTCATTGTGCCCGGCGGCACTCCTCGGGGGAGCCCGCCGATAATGCAACAGTAGTGTTTCTAGCCTTGTTCTCCTTCCTGACCTCTGTTGATCCTGAGATCTCTGAAGCATCTTCACCCCCCCTCTTTGGTCGCTTGTGCTCTTTCCTCGGGGACACATAGACTGGCAGCAGAGGAGGCACCAAAGGTTGTTCCTTTCTGGTTACCATTGCCAGCGCATCCCTTGGTTCTCTAGCCGCACCGGCTTTCATTGGGATCACAGAATTCTCAACTGAAGATCACTTGTTGGATAGCTGGTTGTTTTCAGGCGTAACTGTCACTGCCTCAAGGTATTCTATTTCGTTCCTCCTGAAGAGTCCACATTTTCCACCGACTTCTAATGTCGGGCATTGAAATGACAACTTTCATTAGGGTTATAAGGTTCCCTACCTCTTCCACGCCCCCCTGTCAAATGTCCTCCGCGACCCCTCTATGGTTCGTAATTCCCATGGCCAGCAGGTTTGAAGCGGACATTGTCAGCCAGGATAAAGTCTCCCCACTCAAAAGTCGTCTCATCATGCTCTCCCTCCCCGCACTCCTCGTGCCAGTGGCCAAATTCGCCACAGTTATAGCAGAAGGTTGGTAGATTCTCATACTTGACTTGATACTTAACACTTTATTCTCCCTTCTTGCTTGTGACAAAGAACTTAATCTTAGCATTGATATCAATATTCACCTTAACCTTCACAGTCTCCCCAAAAAAACAGCAGGAAGCTTCAGTTGGACCTCCTCCACCTCTCTGATCCTTGATGCCAAGCCTTTCACTGCTGGCTCAATCAGGAATTTTATCTAGCAAGCGATGGATTTGCGCCTAGACAGATAGCTTGTCAAGTTTGATGGTGTTAGGGTCCTTAAAACCATCATATTCCTGCATGATCACAGCTTGATTTCTGAACAACCATGGCCCCTCAACCATTGCTTTATTCCAGTCTCCCAAGCAACCAAACTGCGTCGTGAAGAGATTTTCGTTGATCTTCCTCGAGATCACCGGTTTTGCCGGGTTCCACGCTGCCCGCATATCGCTATACATGGCATTAGGGATGAAATTTTTTGGTGTGTAAACATGGGCAATCGCCAGCCACTTCGTTGGTTCCATCACGACAGGCAGCTCTTCCTCCCAGATGAAATCATCCTGTTCCACCTCATGTCGTTGTTTGTTGTCGCTTTGGGTTGGGCCTTTGACGTGAATGTTAACAATAGCGGAAAATGCAAGAGCTAGCCCCCCGAGAGCTATGCTCGGTTTAACTTGAGTACTTAGTAGTATACAAGTTTGCACCCCATAAATAGAAGACTCATGGTGCATGCATGCACCATGCATGCTCCTTTAGGTTTGACCAACGTGGGTCAACGCCCTTTTAGGTTAGCTTACTCCATTCGTGAATGTGAAAAATGTTCCTGAATTTATTTATTATATATATAAATGTATGAGACTTTTTTAAACATCAATTTATAAATATTTTTCAATTCAAAAAAATTGTGAACTAAAAAACATTCACAAATTCTAAGATTGGTCACGAATTTCAAAAATATTCAAGATATAAAAAAATTCATGGATTTGAAAAATGTTTGGCAACTTAAAAAATATTCATAAATTCTAAAATCATGAATTAAAAAGATGTTTGTGACTTTGTAATATTTCCATGAATTTCAAAAAGTGTTCATGAATTGAAAAAAATCTCAAATTGCAAAAAATTGTTTTGATTTTTTAAAAAGAGCATTGGGGGAAAATTTTAAGTTGAGTTTCACGTCATGCTCGAACAAGCAATTGCATTAAGGCAAGTTGTGTGTTAAGGATGGGCATGCAACTGGGTCAGTTGAGTTTCAGGTCATGGGCGAACATGCAACTGGGTCCGGGCAAGTTGTGCGTCAAGAATGGACATTCATGTGGGTCAGTTTAGTTTCGGGTCAAGGATGGACGTGCAACTAGTGTAACAGCCCAAATTTTCAATTTGGAATGTTATACATTAGATCATCATTACATATCATATTTTATTGCATTTTGGTTGATCCTAGAAATTCTACGCAACTCAAGGACCCATGGAGAGAGTTGGGGATTTCGTTATTTTCATATTCGAGTTTTTCTCTAATTTTGAAAAGATGATCGTTTGATTTTAATTATTTACTCTTCGATTATTTCTTTTATAAAAATAAAAAAGAGAGGATAAAATGACTTCCTCAAAATAGAGAAATATCGAAGATTTAATATTAAAATCAAAGAAGATTTTTATTCGGAGTTTTATTGCTATTTTATTTTAATTAGGAAAAAGTGTGTTTTTCAAAATTGCATTATAGGCCCAAATAAATGTTCACCTTGTCCGGCTTATTTTTATAGGACGGGGAAAATTTATTTCGGGATTTTTGGAGTCTGTTTAGTATTTCTTTTTTTTTTTATTTTCTGAGCGCCGCAATTATTTAAAAAAAGGCGAACCGACTCCGGGCCGTAAGCGGCCAGGACTTCTCGGGCCGGCCCTTATAAGTCGCGGCCCCGAGCCCCTGACCAGCCCAAGCCGCCACCGCGCCCTAACCCTAACCCTAGCCCCGATCCGCCGCCGCCGCCTGCCACCCGCAGCCGTGCCACACCCCACACCGCTGCGCCGGAGCGCCGGACCCTCGCCGGACCTCGAGGTAGTTGCCTCGGTTTTTGTGAGAAAACCGTTTTGGTTTTTTTCGAAAACCCTAGATCCATTTTTTATTTAGATCCGGTTCGGTTTAATTTTTTGGTTTAGTTATTTAGCGAACACCCGTTTTTATGATCGTTTTAGCGTACGGTTTTAACCGTTTAGCCGCAGACAGTGAACGTTCGTTCGTTAGCCTGTTCGTCAGTTTTTCTTTTTCTCGGATTTTCCGCGATTATTTTCGATCGAGATTTCTGATCCGATTTTCTTTTTAGTATAACTTTTCGCTCGTTTAACGGAATCAGGCGATTCAAACGCCTAGAGTTTCGTCTCGAAACCCTCTTTCCGTTTAATCAACTTAAACAAGTTTTTGCTACTGTAAAATTTAACTTTAGTCCAGATTAGTAAACGAAGCCTGTTTCTTTCGCCGTTTGAGTTTTGTTGCTTCATTTGATTTGATTCTTTTTGCAAACCGAAGTTCTTAAGTTGAACTTTCTGGTTAGATCTCTTATTCGAGTTTTACCCGTGCCCTTGCTTGATTGCTTATTGGATGCTTGTTTGTTTGTGATAGAACATCCGGAGTGCGAAGCGTGCTACTACGAGTCTCTAGGTTTCGCGGATCATCAGCAAGGCAAGTAACACTTTGATCATACCTCTTACTACCCGGTTTTATTGCATTAGATCAACCCTCAAACATTGCATGGTTAGGATCTAAATTAAACTATGGGTTGGGAAGTAGTTGATGTGGTAGGAACCTATTACCCTGTTTATTATCAAACCCTGGGAGTTACTTCTATGTTATTCTTATACTGCTATGCTATGCTCGTAGACATGGATTGGGTTTGAGTGTATCCATGAGAGATGTGAGTTGTTAATTAATGGTTCAACTTAAGGTGGCTACTTGAATACACATCTGGGTGGATTGAGGCACCTAGGGAACCCAGTGATTACCTGTATTTTTTTGGAAATCCCGGGGTACCGTGTGATTCTCCTATGGACTGCCACCCAGGCTCAAAGGGATCATAAGATTATTCATACTGGAAACTTCTGTGTGCAGCCACATGCTATTATGGGCTCTAGCATAGTTGCTTAAGTTGTGTGAACTCTTACAGTGGTAGACTAGGAGATGTAGGGGTTGTAGGTGTACCGGTCTACCCATCGTAAGGTGCTAACGCCTCTGAAAGACTGTGTCTCGGTCATCCGTTTCTCAAACATTATGTAGTGTGAGAAATCCAACGGAGGAGATCGAGTCTTGTGGCGAAAAGTGCACAAACCTTTGCAGAGTGTACAAACTAATCATGGTTAGCCGTGTCCCCGGTTATGGACATCTTGAGTATCTAGTTCTTGGATTATCATATGGATCTCATCATTCTTAATTATATAATTTTGTTTGGGTTTATTACTTTTAATTGGGATTGAGATGGGGTTTACCATTCTCAATGTTTTCAACAAATTTTGTAGTTAAACAAAATATATTCCTCTGAAGTAGGGAAAAATTGGCTTTACGTAAAACATATCAACCATACAGCCTCCACCAGCCATATATGCATATAGTGATAGCTTTATTCTTTTCATTATTCTTTGGTGTTACCTTGCCAGCATATTCTATGTGCTGACCCGTTTTCAGGTTGCAATGTATCATGTTGCAGACTTTTCAGACGACGAGTAAGGAGCCTTAGGTCGTGGTCTTTCACTCAGTGATGCCATTGGAGTTGATGGACTCACTTTATCTTCCAAGTCTTCTGATGTTATCGTATTAGATGCCCTTAAGCCATATTTATTGTGATAAGTTCTCTTTTGAGACATTTGATGTAATAAGTGTGTGATTGCCACTCTGTTATAAATCCTTCAAGTACTGTATGTGTCAGCATTACCGATCCAGAGATGACACTTATACACAGAGATCAGACTGTTTGAGGTCTGGTTGCTACAAAGATGGTATCAGAGCCAGGTTGACTATAGGACACGACCAATAAGCTAAAGCCCTAGATCACTACTCTCTTCTCACTTCTAACTCCTCTCCATTTTCTACTCTTTAGTATGGCGGATACAAGGATCAAGTTCACGCAACCGGATGAAGACACCCCTTTTGGACGTCACTTGAAGGAAGTCACTAAGTACCTAAACATTGGAATACCAAGCTTCACCGGGACTTACAATGCCACTTTACCAGAAGAGGAGCACTGGATAATTCAAGTTCAAGTACCAGGAAGGACATTTATGCCAGTCATTAAGCCCATAGAGTTTTCTTTTGATGCACCAACCTGGAGTCTAGGAAAGAGTATGGCAGCTCACATCACAATGGGACACATTGAAGAAGTTTACCAAAAGGATATCAAGGATACTATCTACAAGATTTGTGGGCGCCGAGATGAGCAATGGGAGATGATCAGCACCAGGAAGGATAGATCAATTGCCGCTTTCATTCAGGAGTTAAACCAGCACATATGTCGCCAGGAGAATCAGATGTGTGCAGGCATGATGGATTTGAAGAAGGCAATGACAAGGATCACGGATCTCGAAGAAGAACTCAAGGCTACGCGCAAAGATTATGAGGAGGAAATCATCGTGCTAGTGGAAAAGAATGACGACATGGAAAGGACGCTAGGAGTTTTCATGGGAGACCCCGCGCCAGGAGAAGAAGACGAAGAACCCAAGGAGATTCGCCCTGAGGATTACATCATCATCGACGACACCGATTCGGATCCCGACGATAGCGATGATGACTATGTTGATGAAGCTGGAGCAGATATCATGGAATCTTCGACCGAACAATATTTCTAGTTGACCACCAAAACAGTAGTAGTAGTCTACCATGTAAATAGTATAGTCCAAGCACTTTTATAACGATAAGTTTTAGACCGATTGTATGCCTTTGATTGATTGAGTGAAATGATTGTGTTTGTCTCATGTGCATATGGGTAGTGTTTTCTCACTAGACCTCATTCTATTTTATTCTCTTCCCTCTAAACCCTCAGGTGCCTCCGAGACGTGAACCACTTAGCCCGTTTTCTGATGTTACAGCCGCTGGTGTTTTCCAGTAGCACCGAGCCGATAGTTGCAGATGATTGGCTCCATAGGATTGGAAGGGAGTTAATCACTGCATGATGCACAGATGCTGAGAAGGTGTGTTTTGCCGCACACCAATTGGATGGACCAGCAGCCTCATTGTGGGAGAATTACACTGTCACCTATCCTATAGCCACTGTCACATGGGATCAGTTCCAGCAAGCTTTCCGCACTGCCCATGTTTCAGCAGGGGCTATGGCCATGAAGAAGCATGAGTTTCGCAACTTACGCCAAGGAGGGCGCATTGTTGGCCAGTATGTGGATGAATTTAGTAAGCTAGCATGTTATGCCCCAGATGAAGTTGCTACAGATGCAGCTAAGAAGGAGAAGTTTATGGAAGGACTGAATGATGAGCTGAGCATGTAGTTGATGGTAGCAAATTTCAATAACTACCAGGAGTTGGTGGATAGAGCTCTCATGCTTGAAGGGAAGCAGCAGCAGATTGACATCCGCAAGAGGAAGTATGGACAAGGGAAGTATAATTCTAGAGCTCAACAGAGACCCGTTTCACCCCGAACTCGGGAGGAATTGTGCATAACCATGGACGCCACACTCATAATGGAGGAAGTTCGCACAACCATAGTGGCCCCAGGAACGGAAATGGTAATGGAGGAAGCAACGGACAGAACCATTCCAACCCAGCAACACCTGCCAAGAAGGATCTAAGCCACATTACTTGCTACAAGTGCCAGAAGACCGTACATTACGCCAATGAATGTCCTGAAGCTGAGAACGGAAAGGGAATGGAAGCTCTGGGTAGAAGTCCAACCCTTTCACCAGGGGACAGGTGAACCACGTTAACATGGAGGAGATTGAAGCCCAGCCAGATGTAGTAATAGGTAAGTTTTTGGTTAAGTCATTTACTACAGTCGTTCTTTTCGATACTGGTGCATCTCATTCATACATATCGAGGGGATTTGTGGATAAGTATAAACTGCTCACCAAAGTTCTTAGTACACCAATGTTAGTGAGCTCGCCAGGAGCAGAGTACATGGCAAGCCAAGGATGTTTTCAGGTGCCATTGGCCATAGGTAGGCACGTTTTCCCCTCAGACCTGATAATTCTGGAGTCGCAAGGTTTGGATGTGATTCTGGGTATGGCTTGGTTATAGATGTATGGAGGAAACATCGATTGCGCCAGTAAGTCGATTTTGCTCACCACCCCAGAAGGAAGAAGGATCAAGTATGTATCCCGGCATGTGCCGAATAGGACTCAAGTAAATTGCTTATCGGGAGTAGTACAGGAGGAAGTACCAGTGGTGAAGGAATTCCTGGATGCATTTCCAGAAGAGTTGCCAGGCATGCCACCGGATAGAGACATCGAGTTTCTTATTGAGCTTTTGCCAGGCACAGGACCAATATCTAAGAGACCATACAGGATGCCCGCTCAGGATTTGGAGGAAATTAAGAAGCAGATTAAGGAGTTATTGTATAAAGGATATATTCGCCCAAGTTTGTTGCCTTGGGGATCACCAGTACTTCTAGTGGAAAAGGAGGATAGATCATTAAGAATGAGCGTTGATTATCGTGGATTGAATGAAGTAACAATCGAGAATAAGTACCCACTGCCGATGATCAATGAATTGTTTGATCAGCTGCAAGGAGCTAAGGTGTTTTCCAAGATCGATCTGCGATCAGGGTACCACCAGTTGAAGATTCGAGAGCAGGATATACCTAAGACAGCTTTTACCACAAGGTACGGGCTATATGAGTATACCGTTATGTCATTTGGCCTGACTAACGCACCTGCCTATTTTATGAACATGATGAACAAAGTGTTTATGGAATTTTTGGATAAGTTCGTCATAGTGTTCATAGATTACATTCTAGTCTACTCGAAGAACGAAGAGGAGCATAAGGAGCACTTGCGTTTGGTACTTGGGAAGCTCAGAGAACATCAACTATACGCCAAGTTCAGCAAGTGTGAGTTTTGGTTAAAGGAAGTGGGATTTCTTGGACATGTTATATCCGGAGAAGGAATAGCAGTAGACCCCAACAAAGTCGTCACGGTGACAAATTGGGAAGCACCCACGACAGTTGGAGAGATCCAGAGTTTTCTTGGACTCGCAGGATACTACCGGAGGTTCATTGAGAATTTCTCGAAGATTGCAAAGCCAATGACGGAGTTATTAAAGAAGGACACCAAATTCAATTGGACTGAGGAATGTGAGACCAGTTTTCAGGAGTTGAAGAGACCTTGGTTACATCACTAGTGTTCATTGATAACCCACAAGTATAGGGGATCAATTGTAGCCTCTTTCGATAAGTAAGAGTGTCGAACCCAACGAGGAGCTAAAGGTAGAACAAATATTCCCTCAAGTTCTATCGACCACTGATACAACTCTACGCACGCTTGACGTTCTCTTTACCTAGAACAAGTATGAAACTAGAAGTACTTTGTAGGTGTTTTTGGGTAAGCTTGCAAGAAAGTAAAGAACATGAAAATAAAAGCTAGGGCCTTTTTAGATAAAGACACAACTAAATTAGTTTTAGTAGAGAGCTTTTGTCAACAAGAAAGTTATTTGTCCCTAGGCAATCGATAACTAGACCGGTAATCATTATTGCAATTTTATTTGAGGGAGAGGCATAAGCTAACATACTCTCTCTACTTGGATCAAATGCACTTATGATTGGAAATCTAGCAAGCATCCGCAACTACTAAAGATTCATTAAGGTAAAACCCAACCATAGCATTAAAACATCAAGTCCCCTTTATCCCATACGCAAACAACCTACTTACTCGGGTCTGTGCTTCTGTCACTCACGCCACCCACCATAAGCAAATCATAAGCATATTGCAAACCCTACAGCGGGAATCCCACACGCTTGAGCGACACGGAGAGCACCATAGGACAGCACCAATAATAAAACATACAACTCAAACCAATCACGGTCATCAAATAGCCATTAGGACAAAACAGATCTACTCAAACATCATAGGATAGCCATACATCATTGGGAAATAATATATAGTGTTGAGCACCATGTTTAAGTAGAGATTACAGCGGGTAAGAGAGAGGTTACACCGCTGCATAGTGGGGGGAAGAGTTGGTGATGATGGCGGTGAAGTTGTTTGTGAAGATTGCGGTGATGATGATGGCCCCCAGTGGCACTCCGGTGCCACCGGAAGCAAGGGGGAGAGGGCCCCCCTTCTTTTTATTCTTCCTTGACCTGCTCCCTAGATGGGAGAAGGGTTTCCCCTCTGGTCCTTGGCTCCCATGGCGTGGGAGGGGCGAGAGCCCCTCCGAGATTGGATCTATCTCTCTGTTTCTGCATTCTCCCCTGGCTCTGTTTCACCATTTCGTATATATATGGAGATCTGTAACTCCGATTGGCCTGAAACCTTCGCCGTGATTTTTTTTTCCGAATATTAGCTTTCTTGCGGCAAAAGAAGAGCGTCAATCGCCTTACGGTGGGCTCACGAGGGTAGGGGCGCGCCCTAAGGGGGGGCGCCCCCCTGCCTCGTGACCACCTCGGGCACTGGTTCGCGTTGATTTTCCTTCTAAATTTTCCATATTTTCCAAAAATAAGCTCCGTCCGTTTTTATCCTGTTTGGACTCCGTTTGATATGGGTATTCTACGAAACCAAAAACATGCAACAGACAGGAACTGGCACTGGATCAATATGTTAGTCCCAAAAATAATATAAAAAGTTGCCAAAAAGTATATGAAAGTTGAATAATATTGGCATGGAACAATCAAAAATTATAGATACGACGGAGACGTATCAGCATCCCCAAGCTTAATTCCTGCTCGTCCTCGAGTAGGTAAATGATAAAAAATATTTTTTTTGATGTGGAATGCTACCTAGCATAATCTTGATCATATGTCTAATCATGGCATGAATATTAAGACACGAGTGATTCAAAGCAATAATCTATCATTTGACATAAAGACAATAATATTTCAAGCATACCAACCAAGCAATTATGTCTTATTGAAATAACATAGCCAAAGAAAGCTCATCCCTACAAAATCATATAGTCTGGCTATGCTCCATCTTCACCACACAAAGCATTCACATCATGCACAACCCCGATGACAAGCCAAGCAATTGTTTCATACGTCTGACGTTCCCAAACCTTTCCAACTTTCACGCAATACATGAGCGTGAGCCATGGACATAGCACTATAGGTGGAATAGAATATGATGATGGGGGTTATGTGGAGAAGACAAAAAAGGAGAAAGTCTCACATCAACTAGGCGTATCAACGGGCTATGGAGATGCCCATTAATAGATATCAATGTGAGGAGTAGGGATTGCCATGCTACGGATGCACTAGAGCTATAAGTATATGAAAGCTCAAACTGAAACTAAGTGCGTGTGCATCCAACTTGCTTGCTCATGAAGACCTAGGGCATTTGAGGAAGCCCATCGTTGGAATATACAAGCCAAGTTCTATAATGAAAATTCCCACTAGTATATGAAAGTGATAACTCAAGAGACTCTCTATATGAAGAACATGGTGCTACTTTGAAGCACAAGTGTGGTAAAAGGATAGTAACATTGCCCCTTCTCTCTTTTTCTCTCACTTTTTTGTTTTCTCCTTTTTTTTGGGCCTTCTCTTTTTTTGGCCTTTCTCTTTTTTTTTCGTCCGGAGTCTCATCCCGACTTGTGGGGGAATCATAGTCTCCATCATCCTTTCCTCACTGGGGCAATGCTCTAATAATGATGATCATCACACTTTTATTTACTTACAACTCGATATTACAACTCGATATCTTGAACAAAGATATGACTCTATATGAATGCCTCCGACGGTGTACCGGGATGTGCAATGATCTAGCGTAGCAATGACATAAAAAACGGACAAGCCATGAAAACATCATGCTAGCTATCTTACGATCATGCAAAGCAATATGACAATAAATGCTCAAGTCATGTATATGATGATGATGGAAGTTGCATGGCAATATATCTCGGAATGGATATGGAAATGCCATGATAGGTAGGTATGGTGGCTGTTTTGAGGAAGATATAAGGAGGTTTATGTGTGATAGAGCGTATCATATCACGGGGTTTGGATGCACCGGCGAAGTTTGCACCAACTCTCGAGGTGAGAAAGGGCAATGCACGATACCGAAGAGGCTAGCAATGATGGAAGGGTGAGAGTGCGTATAATCCATGGACTCATCATTACTCATAAAGAACTCACATACTTATTGCAAAAATCTATTAGTCATCGAAACAAAGTACTATGCGCATGCTCCTAGGGGGATAGATTGGTAGGAAAAGACCATCGCTCGTCCCCGACCGCCACTCATAAGGAAGACAATCAATAAACACCTCATGCTCCGACTTCGTTACATAACGGTTCACCATACGTGCATGCTACGGGACTTGCAAACCTCAACACAAGTATTTCTCAATTTCACAATTACTCGACTAGCATGACTCTAATATCACCACCTTTATATCGCAAAACTATTGCAAGGAATCAAACATATCATATTCAGCGATCTACAAGTTTATGTAGGATTTTATGACTAACCATGTGAATGACCAGTTCCTGTCATCTCTCTCAATAGATATAAGTGAAGCAAGAGAGTTTAATTATTTCTACAAAATATATGCCCACGCTCGAACAAATATAAGTGAAGCAAAAGAGAATTCTACAAGTGGCGGTTGTCTAAGTGAAGAGAAACAGGCAATCCAAACTTCAAATGATATAAGTGAAGCACATGAAGCATTCTATAAAGCCATACTCAAAAGATATAAGTGAAGTGTAAAGAGCATTCTATAAATCAACCAAGGACTATCTCATACCAGCATGGTGCATAAAAATAAAAATAAAAACCTAAATGCAAAAGACGCTCCAAGACTTGCACATATTGCATGAACGAAACGAATCCGAAAACATACCGATATTTGTTGAAGAAAGAGGGGATGCCTCCCCAGCATCCCCAAGCTTAGACGCTGGAGTATCCTTGAATATTACTTGGGGTGCCTCGGGCATCCCCAATCTTGAGCTCTTGCCTCTCTTCCTTCTTCTCACATCGAGACCTTCTCAATCATCGAACACTTCATCCACACAAAACTTCAACAGAAAACTCGGTAAGATCCGTTAGTATAATAAAGCAAATCACTACTCTAGGTACTGTTGCAAACCAATTCATATTTTGTTTTTTCATTGTGTCTACTGTAGTATAACTTCTTCATGGCTTAATCCACTAATATAAATTCATAGTTTCATCAAAACAAGCAAACTATGCATCAAAAACAGAATCTGTCTAAAACAGAACAGTCTGTAACAATATGAACATTCACCATACTTCTGATACTTGAAAAATTCTACAAAAATTATGAAAAATAAAAACAAATTATGGGAAGACAGTGCAAAAAGAATTAGAACCATTTGACGTTCCAGCTAAAAATGTAAAATCTCTCACTACAGCCAAAGTTTCTGTCCTGCACCGTACAAACCATCAAGCAAATGTAAACATCCTAAAGGCAAACCTTGGCACATTATTTTTATAATACAATGGAATTTTACAAGGAGATAATTATTTTTATTGAAAAGTTTCTGTAATCAAGATTCACAAAGTTTCCGTGAGCATGAACAAAGTTCAAGGCTAGCTCCCACATCAACAATGCTCGTCTTTCTCACTTTCGCTTTTCTTTTTGAAAAAGTTTTGGGTTTCCCTCTTTATTTTTGTTGTTTTTAAACTATATGAAAGCACTCAACAGAAATAAATGACTCTCTAAAAATTCCGGGTTGTCTCCTTGGCAGTGCTTTCTTTAAAGCCATTAAGCTAGGCATATAGTGCTCAAGTAATAATCCAACCAGATCCCAAGGTATGTCAAAGACAATTTTAATTAGCAATGATTTGAAATTTAGTAGTGAGCACAAAGTAACATATATCATGTAATGAAGAAGTCTAACTCTCTTCCTATGCATCGGCATGTCATAAAAGAACAATTCATGCACACGAAGTAAAGGCCAATGCATAGTATAAACAGTTTCTTGCTATTTTATCATGTGGGAAGCATAGAGAGGTGGAGATATAGTTCCTCTCTCATAATAATTGCAAGTAGGAGCAGCAAGCACATGCATATTATATTCATCAAAATCATCATGTGCAACGGTAAAAGGCAACCCATCAATATAATCCTTAATAAGTGCAAACTTCTCCGATATAGTGTAGTCGGGAGAATTCAAAAAGATAATAGGACTATCATGCGTGGGTGCAATAGCAACAATTTCATGTTTAAGATAAGGAACTATAGCAAGTTCATCTCCATAAGCATAATTCATATTGGCATCTTGGCCACAAGCATAGCAAGCATCATCAAAAAGGGATATTTCAAAAGAATCGACGGGATCATAGCAATTATCATAATATTCATCCTTCGGTAAACACGAAGGGGAATTAAACAATGTATGAGTTGAAGAGTTACTCTCATTAGAAGGTGGGCACGGGTGATCAATCCGCTCTTCCTCCTTTTGTTCTTCGCTCCCCTCCTCATCTTTTTCATCCAATGAGCTCACAGTTTCATCAATTTCTTCTTCCATAGACTCCTACAAAATATTAGTCTCTTCTTGGACAGCGGAGTACTCCTCAATATATTGTTTAGCATAGGCATTAGAAGCCTAATTCTCATAACAATATTCAAGTATGGAAAAATTTTCAGATTTGTAAAGAGTAGCATCATACTTTTCAATCAAAGAAGCAATTTCAAAAGCACCCTTAAAAGCAACAAATTCTTCAATTTGTTGAACATCATAGTAACTATAAGCACCTTTAGCATACGAAGACACGGTTCCATTATCACTAAACTCACATTGGTAGGGAAGGTGTTTCTTAGGGTTTTCAGAACAACAAGTAAAATCATAATAATAGCATAAATTCCAAGCATAGCATTGCATAGTATTAATTTGATACTGTAAAAGTTTCCCTTTTGAGATATACGGTGTCGCACATAACAAGCATGCTCATCTAAAGATTTGCCCTCAACTAAGCTAGTTGGGGTTTCAGCACGAGCACATAGGGATCGAAGATGATCCAAGTAATAAGCTTCAACAGTGTGATAGATTTTGATTGGTTCTTCAACCATTGGTTTAGTAGGTACAACTAATTTTTTGGTATTTTGCGTTTCCTACCCATAACTAAAGATAGGAAACAACTAAGAATAGCAAATAAAAATTACTTAGTGATAAAGCAAACAAGCACACACGAGAATATTCACCCCACGCTATTGCTCCCCGGCAACAGCGCCAGAAAAAGGTCTTGATAACGCACAAGTATAGGGGATCAATTGTAGCCTCTTTCGATAAGTAAGAGTGTCGAACCCAACGAGGAGCTAAAGGTAGACAAATATTCCCTCAAGTTCAATCGACCACCGATACAACTCTACGCAGGCTTGACGTTCGCTTTACCTAGAACAAGTATGAAACTAGAAGTACTTTGTAGGTGTTTTTGGGTAAGCTTGCAAGAAAGTAAAGAACACGAAAATAAAAGCTAGGGGCTGTTTAGATAAAGACACAACTAAATTAGTTTAGTAGAGAGCTTTTGTCAACAAGAAAGTTATTTGTCCCTAGGCAATCGATAACTAGACCGGTAATCATTATTGCAATTTTATTTGAGGGAGAGGCATAAGCTAACATACTCTCTCTACTTGGATCATATGCACTTATGATTGGAACTCTAGCAAGCATCGACAACTACTAAAGATTCATTAAGGTAAAACCCAACCATAGCATTAAAGCATCAAGTCCCCTTTATCCCATACACAAACAACCTACTTACTCGGGTCTGTGCATCTGTCACTCACGCCACCCACCATAAGCAAATCATAAGCATATTGCAAACCCTACAGCAGGAATCCCTCACGCTTGCGCAACACGGAGAGCGCCATAGGACAGCACCAATAATAAAACATACAACTCAAACCAATCATGGTCATCAAATAGCCATTAGGACAAAACAGATCTACTCAAACATCATAGGATAGCCATACCTCATTGGGAAATAATATATAACGTTGAGCACCATGTTTAAGTAGAGATTACAGCGGGTAAGAGAGAGGTTACACCGCTGCATAGAGGGGGGAAGAGTTGGTGATGATGGCGGTGAAGTTGTTGGTGAAGATTGCGGTGATGATGATGGCCCCCGGTGGAACTCCGGTGCCACCGGAAGCAAGGGGGAGAGGGCCCCCTTCTTCTTCTTCTTCTTCCTTGACCTCCTCCCTAGATGGGAGAAGGGTTTCCCCTCTGGTCCTTGGCTCCCATGGCGTGGGAGGGGCGAGAGCCCCTTCGAGATTGGATCTATCTCTCTGTTTCTCTCTGTTTCTGCGTTCTCCCATGGCTCTATTTCACCGTTTCATATATATATGGAGATCCGTAACTCCGATTGGCCTGAAACCTTCGCCGTGATTTTTTTCTGAATATTAGCTTTCTTGCGGCAAAAGAAGAGCGTCAACCGCCTTACGGTGGGCTCACGAGGGTAGGGGGCGCGCCCTAAGGGGGGCGCCCCCCTGCCTCATGACCACCTCGGGCACTGGTTCGCGTTGATTTTCCTTTCGAATTTTCCATATTTTCCAAAAATAAGCTCCGTCCATTTTTATCCCGTTTGGACTCCGTTTGATATGGGTATTCTGCGAAACCAAAAACATGCAACAGACAAGAACTGGCACTAGCACTACAAGAAATATGTCAACTTATGATCACCATTATTGGTCACTGAAAGGTCACAAATTTCCATTTATGACCTTTTTGTGACCAAAAACATAAGGTCAAAAGCTGGGCATCGTAAACTGACTATAGCGACCTTTCTTCTGGAATGGTCGCAAACGTTTATGACCAAAATACGTCTACTGTGGCGTTTTGGTCACAAGCAACCTCCCCAGGCCACGTAGGCATCCAGCGTGGCAATCTGACGTGGCACAAGATTCAGCCCGGTCCAATTCGATTTTCTACATGGGCCTAGCCCAACAATTCGGCATTTTCAATATATATTTATTTCTGTTAATTTTCACTAGCTACATGGGCCTCGCCCAGTAATTCGGCCTTTTAAATTTCTTTGCCTATCCCTTTTGACAGATTTCTTTGTCTTGTTTTTTCTGGGCCATTTCTTTGCTGGGCCTCTCAAGTTTTCCCCTCAAAAATAATTGTTCAATATATCTTGGCCTGGGCCGAAATAATTGATCCAATCCAACTTCTTTTATTATGCCATTGACATTACAACACATCACACTACAAGTTATCTTGGGCCTAGCCCAGTTCCGATACATTTTCAAAGCAACATGAAATATTATAGGAGCCCAAAATATAGTTACATGCATTCATTCTAGCAGTACATATCTTTACATCCAACCAGTAAGTGCCAAACAGAACTATTCTACAACAAAGAAAAGAAAATAGATGACAAGACATCACAGAAGTTCGTATTGTCCTCCTCCTTCAACATTTGAAAACCTTCACCTGGCAGTAGATCAATCATGAGTGAGAAACAATACAGCAGCAAAACAATACAGAAACAATACGGTTGATTATTCAAAGAAATTAAACTAAGTGCAGGTCACCCAAAGCTGAATTTCTTGCAATCCAAACAACACAAACAGTAGGAAGATGGTTGCATAGATACAAATCCATGTGGTAGCAGCAAAATTAGCCAATCTGGACAGCATCTTCTCTGTTTGGTACTAACTAAAAAAACTGGACTTGTTCATACAAATCCCTCTTGAATTCCTTACACAGCCAGGATTTGCATCAAATATTCCTTAATTTAGCGGCATTTGTAAGCAGAGAAAGAGAGGGAGGGAGATGGGGATGCTACGTACCTTGTCCTGAAGTTCCAATGACCAGACCAGAGAGAAGTTGCTCCTCGTCTTCTTTCCTCAGGCCCAAATTTGCCTGCAATAACCACAATTCATTGCATCAACCAGCGATCTGATCTCACAAGCGATCTGATATCACAAGCCCCACCCAAGTGGTGGACTGGTGGTAGTACAGCAGCTAGAAGGCTCATCACTCACCGGTTGAAAAGCTCGACCCGGTACTCCATCTCCTTCTCCGCCATCCCGAACATCTGCATCGCACAACCACCACCATCAGTTGACCTCAATCACAAGCTCAAAATCGAAGAGGAAGGCATATACGCACAAAAAAGAACATGAAAATTCCAGAAAAGGGCGACTTGTAGCTGCCAGCAGCAACTTGAGAATGAATGATTGATATCTTGGAAGTTGTAAACTGGAAGCCAGAGAAGCTACTAGTCAGGTTAGTTTCCACAGGTTAATTAGTTTCAAGTTCTGAAACTGAATGCATGGGGTCGAGTATCAGTATTCTGTTTAAGTTAGTCATATGATGTACCTGTAGTTACGCAATGATTTTGCTCACGTTAGATAGCATGTACTTCTATACGAGAGAAAGAAGGATTGCTAGCAAATCTGCTACATTTTATTGTGCAATGTCAGTCAGTTTGTGTAGCTAAACTGCCAACAATGAACCAACCAAGTGCATATATACTGCTTGTGAGCATGACCAATTTTTTAATCAGACAAAACCAAATATGTTGCAGAATAAAAAATCTACAAGGTGAATAGTAGAAGCTGAGTTTTCAAAGAATGTATCACTTTCAGCTATACAATATTGCCCATCCTCAAGAAAACAATTACAATTTCGAGTCATGGCCTGAACAGCCCCAGTAACTCATCCTCAAGAAAACAATTATAAAAGACTAATCTTAACCCACTGGTAGCAGTCGAACACTAGCAACTAGTGAGCACTGAAGAAACAACACAATGAAATAGCTTACCCTGATGGTGTCAGCATAGTTCCATCTGATCTCCTTGGAGAGCTGGCTGAGGAGGCAGTACCTATGCGCAGGCTGCAGCCTCAGAACCCTGCAAAACCACAAGCAACGTCAACATCAAACACACATACAAGACACACGCCAAGATCTAGAAGGCAGTCCAACGCTGACGTACTTCAGCGTGTCGGGGATGACCATGCGCTTGGTCCTGTCATATGGTGGTGGTGCGCCCTCATATGCCTTAGCCTGGGCGTCGTCCTCGAGGCCACCAGCGGCCCCGGGCGCGGCATCCGGCGCAGATGACTAGCAGGCGAAGCTGAAGCTGCTGCATTGGGACAGTACGAACAGTGGGCCATATGCCTGGACCCTAAACCTTGAAGAAAGTAGTACAAAATTGCACTTCGTATAGGACTGTCATGCAGACCAAAGTAAGCATGAACCGAGTAGATCCCACTAGCATTATGCTTTCTAAAAGATTGCTCGACTAGCATTTTTAAAATTGTCATGTTGTAGAAACTGAATTGAGGGTAGTGAAAAGGTCCAGAATGTATGAAGATAAGAAAGAAGTTCTTCCCTGGACTGGTTAGTTTTAGAAGCTCTAGCGCAAAATTGACTCCAGGAAAGATCGATGATCCAATTCAAAGATGTAGAGAAAAGTAATACTTAAAAACGGGAAAATGTTTAAACAGCAAGCTAGTTGCACGTTATACAGCGTCAGCTTATTTCACTGCTCCATGGATGGAGCTTACAATACACTAACCACTTAGACGCACTAATGCAGATTAAAGGGATATGCATGTTTTGTGCCTGTTGGTTTAGGTAGATCTATTCTGGATACCAATGTTTATCTCCTTAGACCATAGGAATTCCATCAAACTGGTATGTTACAACAGACTGAATAATTCAAGGAATCACCTAGTAGTGGCAAGAATATACAATTGTACAAATGCAGTGCAAGAAGACTAACTACACGACAGTAACTTCCTAGAGCAGGCAATGTAAAAAGATGTGAATCTCAAATCTATAGCAGCTGTAGTGGTTCAATATAGTTTATGAAATATAATTTAAAGAGAGAGCAGACTGCCTTTATACGATTTTGGTTACTACCAATTGTCAGTACGATTGCATTAGTGCGTCAAGACGCTGAACAATTTATGCTATCGTTCCAACAGTTTATGCTATAAGCCAACAATATATAAGCCCGTGCCAGTGTTGTTGTTCCGCTTCTCTGCTCCTTGTGCTGCCGCCAGAGATCCCCCGATGGCCTAGAAGAAAAATACTATTAACTGACAATTTCTCAATAAAGTTTCTATACAACAGCACAAGGTGGTTAACACAAAGGGGAAACAAAGAATTAACATGGCAGCAGAGCAAACCAATACAACTTGCAACTAATAAGCAAATGATATTGCTTGGCAAAAGAAGCCACCAGGATCCAAGTAGATCTAGATTTACAGGTGCAATCTTCAATAACTATTAAAGCCATAATTACCACTACAACGAACACAAACAGAATTATGTACAGATGGAGCAACGGAGTCTATCGACTTGCCCAAAAAGTACTTGCGAAAAAAGAAGGAACGCCAGTATCATCATCCATACAAAATAATCACTAGCATGGACCTAGCAGTAATCATCAGCATGCAACCCATCGCCTGACGCGACTGGGGAATCCAAAGCACTGGATCTAACAGGCAGTGCCTAAATCCACTCGAAAACAACGTAACTGCTAGAACCAAGCAGATCAAAGCACAGCGCGTACAGATGACATATCCTGCATCGGATAATGCTCAGGAGAGAACCTACTGCGAAGTTTAAACATGCAGCTAGCACGGGCGGGACAATGCTCGGGCAACTCATCCCGCAGGCGAACTTGAAGAAGACCCCGAGCTACTAATCGAGCGAGAAGAGGGGCTCACTGGTGTGCCCTTGCTTGGCGGCGACGTGGAAGGCGTCGAGGTCGAGGTGGGAGCGGAGCTTGGCGGCCTCGAGGTCGTTGAGCGGGAGGAGGAGGTGCACGACCTCGAGCGCGCCGGCCTCCGCCGCGACGTAGAGCGCGGACTCCCCAGCGACGGCCAGGAGGCGGCGCACGGCCTCGGCGTCCGCGGATCGGACGGCCGTGAAGAGCGCCTGGTGGGAGAGCGGCAGGAGATCCATCGTCGGGCGGGCGGCCAACCGCAGAGCCGGCGCAGAGCTGACCAAACGGAACCCTAGCGCGTCGACCGACCTGCTCGACTCGATCTGGGGCATAGGGTAGGGAGAGATGGTGAGGGGAGGGAGGGACGAGGTCGGCGGCGGTGGTGAGGAGAGCTACGAGGTCGGCGGTGGGTGGGAGCGGCGGGGAGAGAACTGGATCGCGGAAAGGAGGCCGCGGAGAGGACTGGATCGAGGGAGGAGGTGGCGGCGGCTGCGAGGACAGGAGGGGTGCGATGGGGGGGAGTCGATGGGATCTGACCTAGGGTTTGGGCTGCGGATGGGGGTATCTCTTTTTCATTTTATTTTCCTTTTTTTGTAGATGGATGGATGGATGGATGTGGGATGGAGAGATGGATGGATGGATGGATGGGCGCCATGTCATCGATCCGTGGGAAGAGTCCTGATTGGTCGAAAAAGCAGTGATTTGAAAAAGTGTCTAAGTACTAAACATAGAGGGATTTTGTGAAGTAGCTATTCAAAAATTTTTGCAAAATGGCACCACACAAATTTTCACTAGAGTTAGACCACATTTTATGGATAAGGACCAATTTCTATGCATTTCTGATCTTTCTAGCTATTTTTAATCATTTTCTGAGTGCCCGAAAGGAGGTTTTTTTGTGAAGGAACTACCAAATAATTGTTGCAAAATTGGACCAAATCAATTTTCTAAAATACTAGGACATATTTAATGCACAATTGACAAAATGGTTGGGTGTAAAAAGTTTTGATCCACCTCTCGTGAAAAAGACAAATTTCCGCCGATTTAGCTGGAAGCGGGTCAAATTTGAACTGTGGCTGCCTCATAGTTTGCTATTTATTTTTTACAAAAAATCATTTCTAGGTACATAAGTATCTATTTAATCAGAGAAACACCAAAAGTTTTCCAAGATTTAACCACTAGCTAGGAACGGTCAAGCCCGCCGTTTTGACCGCATTTTGAAACGGGCATAAAAAATTCAAAAAAAATCAAAAAATTGGGAAACCTTCGCATTGTGTCATCATATGTGGCCAAGTTCCTAGGAAAAATAACAAACTTGTAATACAACAATTATTTTAAAAAAGTGTTCTCAGAAACGAGCTATCACGTGTGGAGATCAATGGCTTTCAAGCCAAAATGATCAATCTTATGGCCACATTCATGGCATAGTTTGTTCAAATGATCTCATATTGTGCACAAGGGTGCATATTGGAATGGCAAACAATGTTGCCTAAGGAAGTTTTCATTTTCGTTGGACGAAAAAACCATTTTCCATTTTTCGAGTGCCCGAACGGAGGTTTTTTTGTGAAGGAACTACCAAATAATTGTTGCAAAATTGGACCGAATCATTTTTATAAAATACTAGGCCATATTTAATTCACAATTGACAAAATGGTTGGGTGTAAAAAATTTTGATCCACCTCTCGTGAAAAAGGCAAATTTCCGCCGATTCAGCTGGAAGCGGGTCAAATTTGAACTACAGCTGCCTCATAGTTTGCTATTTATTTTTTTCAAAAATCATTTCTAGGTACATAAGTATCTATTTAATCAGAGAAATACCAAAAAATTCCAAGATTCAACCACTAGCTAGGAACGGTCATTCCCGCCGTTTTGACCGCATTTTGAAACGGGTATAAAAAATTCAAAAAAATCAAAAAATTGGGAAACCTTAGCATTGTGTCATCATATGTGGCCAAGTTCCTAGGAAAAATAACAAACTTGTAATACGGCAATTATTTTAAAAAAGTGTTCTCAGAAACGAGCTATCACGTGTGGAGATCAATGGCTTTCAAGCCAAATGATCAATCTTATGGCCACATTCATGGCATAGTTTGTTCAAATGATCTCATATTGTGCACAAGGGTGCATATTGGAATGGCAAACAATGTTGCCTAAGGAAGTTTTCATTTTTGTTGGACGAAAAAACCATTTTCCATTTTTTGACTGCCCGAAAGGAGGTTTTTTTGTGAAGGAACTACCAAATAATTGTTGCAAAATTGGACCGAATCATTTTTATAAAATACTAAGCCATATTTAATGCACAATTGACAAAATGGTTGGGTGTAAAAATTTTTGATCCACCTCTCGTGAAAAAGACAAATTTCCGCCGATTCAGCTGGAAGCGGGTCAAATTTGAACTGCAGCTGCCTCATAGTTTGCTATTTATTTTTTCCAAAAATCATTTCTTGTTACATAAGGACCTATTTAATCATAAATACATGGTTTGGTGGCGATACGTCGAGGTTTGGGCGGTGGCCGAGGGCCTCAACTCTAGAGCGCGTAAACTCGCATGCCCGTCGCATGGTCACCACGTGACCGTAATGTTGCCATGTGTTCTGGGCGTCTTAGGCATGTCTAGTGGGTTGGGCACTCCCCAAGTTGGTGCTAGGAAGAAAATTACAACATAAGATTCTCACGATAAGACCGATCGATGCTCAAACATGAATTAGCAGCCAAGTGTTTGATTAGCGGACAGGAAATGCACATGTCCAATGGGCGTGAGTTTTGGCTGAGGATGATCATCTACTAAGGAGAATGTCTTCACAAATTTTTAGCTCAAAAGGAGGATCCTAGGTGGTACTTGCATTGCAAAGTACCACGCTGGACAAAAATATGAATGTTGAAGCTGGGCTCAAAATAATGAATGGATTGAGCTGAAATTTTGTGGAGGATGGTCATTTGGGCATATGAAAGCATTGTAGAAAATTGATACCATTTGGACATGCCAAAGTACTACTTCCTTCACAATGCTCTTCTATGGACAGAAACTTGGGAAAACTAGTGAGAGAGATTGGATGAATGAAATGAGCTCAAAATTGGTGTAGGTAAGTTACTTAGGTATGGTCATGCGCTGGTCAATTTTCAGATCATTTGGGTAAGCCTAGCTAGTACTTACTTCACAAAGCTTCTCTCGAGGTAGAAACTTTGGAAATTTCCCGAGAAAGATTTACTAGGAAAATTGAGCTGAATATTATCATGTGGCAATGATTTGGGTATGGAAGAGTGCCCGAAAAGTTTGAGGGTAATAGGAGGGGTCTATATAACACTTGCTTTGCAACGTGCCAATTTGGCCATAAAATATAAATTGAACCTGGGCTCACATAGATGATTTGACTGAGCTGCAATTTGGAGGAGGGTGATAATTTGGGCATATGAAGAAACTGTATAAATTTCATGTCATTTAGAGATATAAAAAAGGTACTTCCTTCACAATGCTTCTAGGTGGACAAAAACTTTGGAAATTTGCCGAGGAAGATTTGCTAGGCAAATGGAGCTGAATTTTGTCATGCGGTAATGATTTGGATAGGAAAGAGTGCCCAAAAATTCATAGGGCAATCAAGAATATATAAATATCACTTCCTTCATAAAATGTTGTTGTGAATATAATAGGAAAATGAATATTGTTGAATTAGTTTTGAACTAGGCAAGGAAGGATTTTTACATATTTGATGAAGATATGACCCAAAGAATTTATGAGATTTTTTTGGGAATTTTGGGAATGATAGAAATATAGGTTGCTTCACAACCTAGGGCAAAAACTGCCACATGGACATGACACATAGGCAAAACTGATGAGATGGCGCCTAGTCATCACAACCCACCACAATCTACAAGGTTATGACCATCTATATTGGTCATTAACAACTAGAAATAAGGCAGCGGACTAGCATTGTTTGCTTTGTGACCATTTCATGTAAGGAAATTACGACCTTTCTGACCAAAATGGTCGCAATGGTAGGGTTTGAAGCCCCCTGAACAGCTTTTGACCAATTGGTCTAAAATGGTCATAAATTTATGACCAATTCTTCGAGGGTCACTGATAGAAGGTCATAAGTTGACATATTTCTTGTAGTGTGGGCACTGGATCAATATGTTAGTCCCAAAAATAATATAAAAAGTTGCCAAAAAGTATATGAAAGTTGAATAATATTGGCATGGAACAATCAAAAATTATAGATACGATGGAGACGTATCATTGATCCTGCCAGATCAACGCAAGGATTATGAAGTGTATTGCGATGCTTCTCGTCGAGGACTTGGAGTAGTGCTTATGCAGGAAGGAAGAGTTGTTTCATATGCCTCATGATAGCTTAAACCCCATGAGCTAAATTATGCTACGCATGATTTGGAGTTAGCAGCCGTAGTGCATGTGTTGAAGACATGGAGACATTTTCTCATCGAAAAATTGTGAAGTATACACGGATCACAAGAGTTTGAAGTATATCTTCATGCAGAAGCAATTGAATCTCAGGCAGAGAAGATGGTTGGAGCTAATAAAGGATTATGATATGAAATTTCATTATCATCCCGGAAAGGCTAACGTAGTTGTAACACCCACGATGAGGCTATATCTCCCACATGTCGGAGCACGACTTAGAGGCATAACCGCATTGTAGGCATGTCGCAAGAGGGGTAATCTTTACACATCCCATGTACTGAATAAGAAAGGGATAAAGAGTTGGCTTACAATCGCCACTTCACACAATACATGAATATACTATTACATCATCCAGATACAATCAAGGTCCGACCACAGAACCAAAATAAAAGAAGACCACCCCTAATGAGAAAGATCCCCGATCGCCCCGATTGGGCTCCACTACTGATCGACTGGAAACGAAACAACACAATGAACACGATCTTCATCGAGCTCCTCCTTGAGCTCGGCTGCGACACCTGCACGGTCATCATCGGCACCTTTAACTGGTTTTGGAAGTAATCTGTGAGTCACGGGGACTCAGCAATCTCGCACCCTCGCGATCAAGACTATTAAGCTTATGGGTAGGAAAAAGGTAATGAGGTGGAGCTGCAGCAAGCACTAGCATATACGGTGGCTAACATACGCAAATGAGAGCAAGGAGAGAAGGCAAAGCATGGTCGTGAACTAGAAGTGATCAAGAAGTGATCCTGAAACTACTTACATTCAAGCATAACTCCAAAACCGTGTTCACTTCCCGGACACCACCGGAAAGAGACCATCACGGCTACACACGCGGTTGATGTATTTTAATTAAGTTAAGTGTCAAGTTTTCTACAATCGGACATTAACAAATTCCCATCTGCCCATAACCGCGGGCACGACTTTCGAAAGTTCAAAACCCTGCAGGGGTGTCCCAACTTAGCCCATCACAAGCTCTCATGGTCAAGGAAGGATATTCCTTCTCCCAAGACGACCCGATCAGACTCGGAATCCCGCTTTAAAGACATTTCGACAATGGTAAAAGAAGACCAGCAAAGCCAGCCAGATGTGCTGACAAATCCCGATAGGAGCTGCACATATCTCGTTCTCAGGGCACACCAGATGAGCAAGACGTCGGGTTGGCATAAACCTTGGTTGCCCAGGGGGCGCCGGACATCGCTCAGGTTGGACCAACACTCAGAGGAGCACTGGCCCGGGGGGTTTAAATAAAGATGACCCTTGAGTCTGCAGAACCCAAGGGAAAAAAGGGCTAGGTGGCAAATGGTAAAACCAAGGTTGGGCCTTGCTGGAGGAGTTTTATTCAAGGCGAACTGCCAAGGGGTTCCCATTATAACCCAACCGCGTAAGGAACGCAAAATCAAGGAACATAACACCGGCATGACGAAAACTAGGGCGGCATGAGTGGAACAAAACACTAGGCATAAGGCCGAGCCTTCCACCCTTACCAAGTATATAGATGCATTAATTTAATAAGAGATATTGTGATATCCCAACAATGAACATGTTCCAACAAGGAACAAACTCCAATCTTCACCTGCAACTAGCAACGCTATAAGAGGGGCTGAGCAAAGCAGCAACATAGCCAAACAACGGTTTGCTAGGACAAGGTGGGTTAGAGGTTTGACATGGCAATATGGGAGGCATGATATAGCAAGTGGTAGGTATCACGGCATAGGCATAGCAACAGAGCAAGCAACTTGCAAGCAAAGATAGAAGTGATTTCGAGGGTATGGTCATCTTGCCTGAGATCCCGCAAGGAAGAAGAACGAGTCCAGCAAGAAGACAAACGGACGTAGTCGAACGAATCCTCAGAAACGCGACGTTATCGGAACTAACCCAAAGAAGCAACACCGGAAAGAAGCAAACAACATAGTAAACAACCACCACATAAGCATGGCATGATGCACAACCAATTATGATGCATGTCCGGTCTAATGAGGCATGGCATGGCAATATGCAACAAACAACACTACAAATTAAGTGGAGCTCAATATGCAATGAGTTGCATATTGACGGAACACCAGAAGACCTATTTAGTTCTCTCCCGTTTATGTACTCAACAATATTAAATGTTGATTATCATGGCAAGAGGTGAAGCATAACAAAACTATACCATCTAAACAATTTAAATGGGGCCGGATATAACAAACAACAAATCCGGTAAATCTCCATGTGCATTAGCAATTTAATGCAACAACAATTTTAAACATTTTAATTGTTGTTATCATGATGCGGATGACATGAACAAGTTTATGCAATTTTTTGTTAAAAGTTGACAAGAGCATTATGAAGCATTTGTCACCATGGTGGAAAGAAAAAGGGTGCCACGACGACGATAACGAAAATGGTGCCACGGCAATGTTCCGGTTCCGGTAACTCGATTGAGATACCGATGCAAAGGAGAAGTGTGCGGATGCGTGCAAAAGATGGTGGGCGCTCCCGGATACCGGGTGTCCCATTACTCAATGGCAAGGAAGCGAGAGACACTACGGGCACGGCGCAGACAAAGGGGACATGTCATACAACACAAGCAAATCGTTCTCGGACGATCATCTCGGGGTTATACCTTCGAAGCGTGTGTTTTTGAAGCGGATCGGTTCGTAGCGGAAGTAGGGGTACATGACGACGGTAGAGGTACTCATGATCTTGGCGGCGGTAGTCGTTCATGTTCTTAGTTGCACAATTTTCCATAGATGTTCGGGATCATGACGAGGTACTTGACGTCCACGGAGGCTTTGAGGGTCGACGGTAGTTGTTCCCGTATCATCATGGAAGTAGTCGTACTCGGCGATAGTAGTACTTGGCGTTTCGTTCGGTACTCGTTCGAGCATCCAAGGTCTTCGGCGCTACGGTAGTCGAACATGACGTTTCCAAGGGGCTCCGTATGTCGTGGTACTTGGCGAATCCGCGTGGTCGTACACGTTGAAGAAGAAATTAGTGCGACGCCGTGGCACTTGACGCATCCAAAGGGTACTTGACTGGTTCGGTCTTGGCGTGCGAATGAGGATCACAGATGCATGGGGTGTAAGTTGTGCCACGGTGGTATTTGGCAGCAAGTGGGGAGGCCTCGGGGCTGCGTGTTAGCATTTCAATGACAGTAGGCCTCAAGGTTGCTCAACCAAGTCAAGCAGCAGCACGAATCAGCACCAGGTAGAGCCCTGGCAGCACGGAGCATTCCAGAAGACGAGCTCAGGGCGGCTGCGCGCGATGGCAGCAACGCGGATGCAGGGTGCGGCGGTGACCGTGAACTTGGCGACGGGGACGCGAGGTGGAGGAGGAGCTGCAGGGGAGCGGCCAAAGATGCGGGGACTTGGCGCAGTGGTGTCTTGCTGAGGAGGATGCATGAGGAGGTAGACGGACGGCCACGGCGGCGCTAGTTGCCGGCCTCAGGCCGCGTGACCCGTGGGCAGGCAGCGAGGGCGAGGAAGCAACCCCATGCATGGGGAAGGGAAGCAAGGCGCCGGGTCGCGTGCGAAGTGGTCTTCCTGGTGGAACTCGGTGGCAGTGGAGGCATGGGAGGAGCGGGCGGCGGCTGGGAGAACATCTCCGGCGCGAGGAACTAGGGGATCGGGCGCGGGGATCCTCCTCTGGTGCGTTGCGAGGAGAGCGAGAGGAGGGAGAGATGGGAGATGGGGATCGGGGGTTGCTGCGCGAGGGAGATGGGTCTTGGCTCCTGGCGGCACTGGTGGGAGCGAGAGGGAGAGGTCAAAAGAGAGGGTTGGGCCTAGGTTAGGATTAGGTGGGCCAAAAGGCCAGTCCAGTGGTAAGGGCGCCAGCTGGGCTTGCTGGATTGGGCTCTCCCTCTCCTCTCTTTCTTCTTTAACCGAAAAGAAATAGAGAGAAAGGAAAAGAAGGTGGATTAGGGAAAAGAGTTTGAGCAGGAGGATAATTTTCCTGGACTCATAAAAATAAGCATGACCACAGAAAAAATAGAAGTGGCAAGATTGCAGGAATTAAATTCAAATTCATTTGAATATAATTCAAATGGTTTTGAATTGGGACTAGGTTTGGTGTGGCCAAAAATGTTCGGGTTTTTGGTGGAGCTTGGAAAAAGAACAAAAGAATTATCGACAAAGTTTGAGAGTCGGAAATCGGAAGAAGGAAAGGTCAAAGATTTAACATGCAAGTGGGTTGCGGATAATTCCAAATTAATGGAATACTTTATAATAGCTCCCTAAATATTGGGAGGGTATGTTTTAAAGAGAAACCACCATGTGAGTTCCCTCGATTTAAATAGATCAACGATCTATGCAATTTATTTAGTTGAGTTTTAAAACGGGTTGCATGATGACATGATGCAATGCACATGATGCAAAGATGAATGCAACAGACGAAACAAATCACACAACGAAACCCGGAAACCCTGGAAGGCATCTGAAGATCTGGTCTTGGGGCGTTACAACACTCCACCACTACGAGAGGATCTCGTCCTGAGATCTAGAATGGCACCGGAGGGAAAATGGAAGAGGAAGAAAACAGGTAAAACTAAGTTGCTTCTTTGACAAACGAGTGAAACCAAAAAACCTTGAAAAGTTGAAAAACTTGAAAGGAATAATACCACGGAGGTGATCGAAGTTGAAAAAACACTCCGTTAGGAACGAGGAACAAGGAAGAACAAATTCGGACAGCACTCCGTTTGAAAAGAGATGAAAAACTTGATAGGATGAAAAGGACTAGAGCAGAGGTCACAACCCTCCGGTTAAATGGATAAGCACGAAAAGAAACACGATGCTCACCATTCGAGATAATGAGAGGAGAGAGCAACAACACAATGCCTCCGGAAGAAATGAAAGGATGGTATTAAAGGAACAGGGAAGAAAACAACATCTTCTACCTCCGATGAGCTTGCAAAGGCATCTTCAGGAGAAGGGTCGAACGGAGTTGTTGGAAAAACCAACAATGAAATGATAAGCTTGATGTGGACTTATGGAAGACATCCCAAAATTATGAGGTGAAATTCCGCCACTAACTGAAACAATAGATTGGATTGATTTGAACAAGGAGATGAGAAGCTTATCTCACCGGAAGGATAAAAGAAGAACTTGGAACGTTTATAAGCACCATAAACGCAACAATCCTAAAGGAAAGCTTGAGGAGAAATATAACCCAAGATAACTCCAATGACGAGATTGATGGATTTAAAATATCTCATTCTTAACAACATGTGAACCATGAAACATGAACTCACATTATCAAGAATGACATAATACCACCTCCAATGATACGGAAGAAAGAATTGTACTCCGGATTGCAAGATGAAGAATACTTGAGCTCCTCCAAAAAGAATCTCGATGAACACTTCGAAAAAGAATTAAATCCTTGATGAACCGTCATGTAGAACCTCCATGAAGAACTCCGGTAAGAAAAGGATGATCAAACAAAAAGAAGTATGAAAAGAATAAGATTGAAGCCTTGCAATGATTTAGTTGGAACTCCGCGATGACATAATTGAGAGAGCTTGGAACTCCGGGAAGAAAAAATAGAGCATCTCGAACTGAGGATGGTTATTTTAACCATCGTGAACAAACTTCGGAAGAAGGGATTAACATGTGAATGAAAAAAGAATAAGAATTACATTATGCTTATCCTTCAACAGTTAAATTGATGACAAGAAACGGATTTGGGAAACTACTTATTCTCGTAGAAAGAATTAAGATAGATACAGCGCAAACTTGAGAAGATCTTCAACAATCCACCGGAAGGATTGAAACAACGAATGAATTGATACAATAACAACGGAAGAGAATTTTTTAACAAACCGCCGTAAAAATTGAAAATGAACGAAGATACCTGAGAGAATTTAGATACTAGAGAATGAAGAGATCCCAAACTGATTAGAGGAAACTTGATTGATGCACCGGTAAGATTTGGAGAATGAGAGCTGAAGTCTGAGAATGAGTAAGTCTTCTGAAAAGATGGGCTCTGGAGAATCAAATTGAAAAGAATCTTGAAGTGCTCCGGATAGGTGAAAAGAATTCTCACAATCAAAACAATTATGAGAGGATGGCAACAAGCTAGAATGACGAATCTTGAAAAGAAATGGAGCAAGATTTAAGAGAAACTCTTCTTCGGTCTTCAAAATCCTAGAATGACGACGAGAAACACTACCATGAATTGTTGAGATACTCCGGGAGAATCAAAAGCAAAGAGGTTGAGCCAACGATGAAAAGAATTTGACCGATCTTAGAGAAATACATATGACTGATGATAATTCATTCTTACGTCAACTTTGAAAGAATTTCAGGATAGCTCCGGGAAAATTAGAAGAGTCAGGTAAGATCCTGGGAAAAGACTTGTGGGTTAGGGCCCACTCAAAAAAAAACACCGTTGGAATGATTAGAAAGAGAGATTACGCCGGTTGAATTAAATGGCTTGAATGAGACAACATCCTCAAAATAACTTGAACGAATTGAGAATGGAAACGAATCTTCTCAGATATCTTCAGCACTCCGGAACAATTTAATAGAGAGAGGTGACTAAATAAGAGAGTCTTCGATAAGCACTTTCAACATGGAAAAGCATGTGAAACAATGAAAAAGAAATGATCAACACTGAAAGCTTGCATTGAATCCACCGGAGAAGAAAAAGAATGAAGAATGATGAACTTGAGGCTCCGTTAGTATCTTCATGAGTATCACCGGGTAAGAACATTGAAAGAAAGGAATGAAGAAAATTTACATGAATAAAATGGATACTTGATTCAGAAATCTGACCCCTTGAAGAAAAACAAGGGAGGGAGGGTGGGAAAAACAAAGATAGCTTGGGACGAATGAAACAAACACCATTGAGAATACTTAGCGTTGATCTTGCGAATGTTGAAAAAGATCGGATCCACTTGAAGAGAAACACGCCGGTTGAAAAGGATTGACATGACAATCTCGATTATCAGGAAGGTTTAGTATTCACATAGGAGTATGAGAACACCGCTTAGGAAAGGTATGGAATCAACATTTGGCTTCGAAGCAACTCGAATACCACAAACCAAAACTAAACAAGGGATTGGCTTGCAGAATAAGCCGGAACAAACATATGATAGAGATTTCGTCCGAAGTTTTCGTGGTGGGGCCCACACGGGCTCGATCTTACAGCACCATCATGTACAAGGCAGTGCACATGACATATGAAGCGTCCCCGAGTCAGCATAGCCAAGGACTCTTTAAGACACAACGAGACCACTATAAAACCAACCGTGGATAGGCGGACCACTAAACGTCGAACCCCAATTTCATATCATACATCTGTCGAAAAGATATCCTAAGAGCTACTTGAATTCCCACTTATAAACTCCCGAAACTTTCCGGTTATGCAATCTGGTGTTGGGGATACAGGGGAAGCATAATATCTCACCCAAAACTAGCAAATCCTACATCCAGCTGTATCCATCCTTCAACACATAACCAAGAAACCTTCGGAAATCATTTACCTCAACCTTCGAAAAGCATCCGTTATACGAGTTATGGCAATACTCCCGAACTCCCGCCCCAGTACTGGGTGGCGTCGAGGTTTTCTCACCAACAACTGCATAAAAGAGATTTTCGATGTCGGCGAAACTCAGGTATTCCAGAACTGCAATGATAAAATTGTGATAACAACACCTCAGAGTTGAACTCCCCGGGACATTGCCACAACCCCTAAATGTCAGGAGGCACCAAGAACAATGTTCTCGTCACAAAACCATCGGAACGATTCCAAGATACCCGCGTGATCCTAAATTTTTTTTGTGAAATTTGAGAAGAGAAGAGTCAAAACTCTACGTCATGAGGCCTCACTAGAGCGACAAAGGGACCGGGAAGTAAAAGAATCCTACTCTCCGATATAAATTATCCTAAAAGACTCAAAACATTTTTCTAGACTCAACAACGCCAGTGAATCGATCAAGCAGGGGGCTCCTAAGTCGGGGAAGGCTCTGATTACCAACTTGTAACACCCACGATGTGGCTATATTTCCCACTTGTCGGAGCACGACTTAGAGGCATAACCGCATTGTAGGCATGTCGCAAGAGGGGTAATCTTTACACATCCCATGTACTTAATAAGAAAGGGATAAAGAGTTGGCTTACAATCGCCACTTCACACAATACATGAATATAGTATTACATCATCCAGATACAATCAAGGTCCGACTACGGAACCAAAATAAAAGAAGACCACCCCTAATGAGAAAGATCCCCGATTGCCCCGACTGGGCTCCACTACTGATCGACTGGAAACGAAACAACACAACGTACACGATCTTCATCGAGCTCCTCCTTGAGCTCGGCTGCGTCACCTGCACGGTCATCATCGGCACCTGCAACTGGTTTTGGAAGTAATCTGTGAGTCACGGGGACTCAGCAATCTCGCACCCTCGCGATCAAGACTATTTAAGCTGATGGGTAGGAAAAAGGTAATGAGGTGGAGCTGCGGCAAGCACTAGCATATACGGTGGCTAACATACGCAAATGAGAGCGAGGAGATAAGGCAAAGCACAGTCATGAACTAGAAGTGATCAAGAAGTGATCCTGAAACTACTTACGTTCAAGCATAACTCCAACACCATGTTCACTTCCCGGACACCGCCGGAAAGAGACCATCATGGCTACACACGCGGTTGATGTTTTTTAGTTAAGTTAAGTGTCAAGTTTTCTACAACCGGACATTAACAAATTCCCATCTGCCCATAACCACGGGCACGACTTTCGAAAGTTCAAAACCCTGCAGGGGTGTCCCAACTTAGCCCATCACAAGCTCTCATGGTCAAGGAAGGATATTCCTTCTCCCAGGACGACCCGATCAGACTCGGAATCCCGGTTTCAAGACATTTCTACAATGGTAAAACAAGACTAGCAAAGTGAAGGAAATATGCCCTGGAGGCAATAATAAAGTTATTATTTATTTCCTTATATCATGATAAATGTTTATTATTCATGCTAGAATTGTATTAACCGGAAACATAATACATGTGTGAATACATAGACAAACAGAGTGTCACTAGTATGCCTCTACTTGACTAGCTCGTTAATCAAAGATGGTTACGTTTCCTAACCATGAACAAAGACTTGTTATTTGATTAACGAGGTCACATCATTAGTTGAATGATCTGATTGACATGACCCATTCCATTAGCTTAGCACCCGATCGTTTCGTATGTTGCTATTGCTTTTCTTCATGACTTATACATGTTCCTATGACTATGAGATTATGCAACTCCCGTTTACCGGAGGAACACTTTGTGTGCTACCAAACGTCACAACGTAAATGGGTGATTATAAAGGAGCTCTACAGGTGTCTCCAATGGTAGATGTTGGGTTGGCGTATTTCGAGATTAGGATTTGTCACTCCGATTGTCGGAAAGGTATCTCTGGGCCCTCTCGGTAATGCACATCACATAAGCCTTGCAAGCATTACAACTAATATGTTAGTTGTGAGATGATGTATTATGAAATGAGTAAAGAGACTTGTCAGTAACGAGATTGAGCTAGGTATTGGATACCGATGATCGAATCTCGGGCAAGTAACATACCGATGACAAAGGGAACAACGTATGTTGTTATGCGGTCTGACCGATAAAGATCTTCGTAGAATATGTAGGAGCCAATAAGGGCATCCAGGTCCCGCTATTGTTTATTGACCGGAGACGTGTCTCGGTCATGTCTACATTGTTCTCGAACCCGTAGGGTCCGCACGCTTAAGGTTACGATGCCAGTTATATTATGAGTTTATGCATTTTGATGTACCGAAGGTTGTTTGGAGTCCCGGATATGATCACGGACATGACAAGGAGTCTCGAAATGGTCGAGACATAAAGATTGATATATTGGAAGCCTATGTTTGGATATCGGAACTGTTCCGGGTGAAATCGGGATTTTACCGGAGTACCGGGAGGTTACCAGAACCCCCCGGGAGCTATATGGGCCTTAGTGGGCTTTAGTGGAAAGAAGAAAGGGGCAGCCCAAGGTGGCTGTGCGCCTCCCCCCTTCCCCTAGTCCTATTAGGACTAGGAGAGGTGGCCGGCCCCCTCTC